>NW_017802528.1:0-5118 GCF_001625305.1 Branchiostoma belcheri
AACAGTCCTTTTCTTCCTAGTTGTTACAGTTATTCCATATTTCAATGCAGTGGTATCGTTAAAAGTTCAAAATTCATTGTTTAAATTTTGAACCAGCCTGGTGTGTTGACTTCAAGGCTCCTATCATACCATTTTGGGCCATAATAGGATGCCTAGGCCTTTTTTTTTTTTTTCGCCCGCCCGCTCCATTATTTTTCTCGAAAAATCCGTTAAGCAAGAAATTAAATTGGTGTGGCCTAATGACAGTATGTTGATAATTGAGCAATGCACTATAAATTTTTTTTATCTATGATTTCCAGGTTTTTCTCCCAAGACTTCTTCAGGGACTCTTTACAGCACTATGTGACCTTCACTTGTACAAGGTCACCAGGAAGTTACATGGTAAAGAAGTAGCACAATGGACTGTATCCTTTTGTTTGTGTCACCAACTTGACTTATGCCTGTACAAATTAGCCCAGGGATATTAATATCACACCAAGGATGACATAAAGATACGAACTGAGTTCAGTAGGTGATAAGCAAAACCAATTGTGAAAGCTTATCAGTATTGTAAAGTAGGATATTATGATATGACAGCCCTGCCAATAGGCCAATAAAAAAATGTTGTGTTTCCTGTTTCATGTTCAAAGAGTCCTGAAAAAATTACGGTTGGTAGGTAGGGATATGGGTAAAATACAGTTTTAACAATTTACTTGCATGATCGAGGGCACTTAAATATTTGCAATGTCAATGTTGGAAAAACGATTGTACAACGTTTCATCACTCAGGTGTCAGATCATGGAGCTAAAAAAGGTCAGTATGTCCCTTGCAGGGATCCACACACAATAAAGGCTAGGGTCAGTTGGGAAATAGGAAACACAACATTTTTCACTAGGCCCTACCATAGCGAATCGGAACGTGTCATATGTGATGATTCCATAACGATTGTGTCAGCTATTATGCCAGCTTCTGTCCTGGTTCATGTTCTACTGTGGACCCAGAACTCTGACCAACTCCATGGAAACAGTCCTCACCACAGCTGCTTTGTACTACTACCCCTGGCCACAGGAAGCTTCAACTAGAGTGTCAAGGTTTGTTTTTGATAACAGAACCGTGCTAATGTTGTGCTGTACTGAGTTCAAGGTATCTGGTAAACAATGTCGGCCTCCACCACGGTTGAGTGAAGGGTAATAGGGCCTGATGTTGAAATCCCACTTTAGAGAAGCCACGTGACAAGTCTCAATGGGTCAGTCTAGTGAAGAACACTAGAGTGACTGGTCAAATGCTCTAGGTAAGAACACTAACTTACCTTTTCGTGTTGGTGCAAAAGTTTTGCCTTTAAGTTTAAACATGTTGCTACCAGCACAGACGAACTTTCATGATAATTGTAACAGTCATTAGGCCACACCAATTTAATTCCTTGGTTAACAGATTTTTCGAGAAAAATAATGGAGCGGGCGGGCGAAAAAAAATAAAAATAAAAATAGGCCTAGGCATCCTATTATAACCCAAAATGGTACGATAGGAGCCATGAAGTCAACACACCAGGCTGGTTCAAAATTTAAACAATGAATTTTTAACTTTTAATGATACCATTGCATTGAAAGATGAAATAACTGTAACAACTAGGATGAAAAGGACTGTTTTCAACTATTCAAAAAAACGAAGTGGGCGAATCCGTTAACCAAGAAATTAAATTGGTGTGGCCTTAGTTTAAGCTTCTGATTCCAGAATTTTGTTTGTTATCGAGGTACATGTACATGTATACATAAAGGAACAATCTATATAACTTAGTTACTCAATCACTCCTGTTCCCCCAGTAAACAGGTGGTGATCTACCTGAGTTTAGCTGCTCTGTCCTGCCTGGTCAGGCCCACAGCAGCCATCATGTGGCTCCCACTGTGTGGTCTACACCTGGTGAGCTGTAGGAACAAGCTTCATACATTCACTCTACACTTTATACCTGTCGGGTAAGTCTTGATGTCACATACAAGGCCAATATATATCTAATGCTAAGAAATCAGATTATAACTTACACAAACAACTGACGTATCATGCAGTCCATACAAAATGTATATTGTACTATTTACACAAAATGGTGTGGTATAGTGATTATCATGTAATCATGTTCCATACATGTAACGTTATTGGAACTCCTGTGTATTGCTGTAGACAAAAGTATAGGTATTAGTTTAATACATGTATGAAGTCAAAAATTCTTAAGAACTTGCCATGCATTTTACCTGTTACAATTGTTGGGGAATAAAGTTTGATTGATTAAATGTGTGTTTTGAATTGAAAGAAGTATCACAATGACACATACTTACAGTTAGTTGACTAATGGAAGCACTTTCACCACAAATTCATGTATCTTTACAAAACATGTTTAGTACGACTGTAATGTTTTGTGTGTTTCGTCTGTTACAGTGTAGGGGCCTTGGCATGGTCTGCTGTGGTTGATAGGATATTCTATGGGAAGGTATGTTTTTTTTTTTATTTACTTCAGAATTCACCTCAAAACAAGGCTCGTGAGAGCCACTTACATGTTTTGGGTTACAGTGATGACTGCGTGGTCAGGTATTTGTTCACCCTTGATTTAAACCGTTGGAGGTTGTAATTAGCGGTGAAACATTCACGGGGAAGCTTGTTCCACAGTGAAGTGGTTCTGGGGAAGAAACTGTCAGCATGAAATTTTCTCTTGACTGATGGACTATTGAGGAAGAAAGGGTGATTTTCTGCTGTTGAGGTGCATGATGTTGTATCATGCAGAGGAAAGAGTAACTTTAAAGATCTTGTAGTAAATAATGCTTTATGTTTTGCCAACCATGTTTGATTCTGTCAGTTGGAAAGCCAATTGTGTGTTATTGCAGATTTTTCAGTCTGCATATGTTACTACTAGTAAGATATTGTATCAATTAAGATTTGTCAGACAGGGCTTGAAATACTGGGTGCGTGTGCACCTTAGTGTAAGTTGGGTGCACCAGTGCACCAGTCCTGTAAGTAAGTGCACCTATTCCCAAAAATGAACTTCGAGCCCTGGTAGAAGTTTGTAAATTGGTGTAAAAATTGCCAGCTATAGAAATATTGTACTTGTACTCAGGTCTTTTTTGGTTTGGTTTAGTAAGTTCTTGAATGATGCTTTTTTTTTGTTCTGAAAGTGGGTGCTGGTTCAGTATAACTTCCTGGAGTTCAACGTGCTGAGTGACCAGGGCTCGTTCTACGGCAGCCACCCCTGGCACTGGTACCTCACCCAGGGCTTTCCTGTCGTCATGGCAACACAACTTTTCCCCTTCGTCTTTGGTGCTGTGAAGTTCTGGAGGAAGCAAAAGCTGGTTTTGCTCATAGTTCTTTGGACAGTGATGGTTTACAGGTTAGTGTTCTTAGCACTTAGAAAAAAAAATGTTTTGTTTCCTGTTTCCCGACCGACCCTAGAAAGAACTCCCAATCCTAGCCTTTCTTTGGGGTGGAGCCCTGCAGCTGCAAGGGACATAACTTTTCGAGCTGATTCTATGTCCATGATCTCAGACAGTTGAGTGATGAAACATTGAACAATCAGGTTTTCAACATTGACATTTAAAGTGTCAAGTGTCCTTATGCAAGTTTTACTTTGTTAAACTGTATTGTATAATAAGTTGGATCACTAGTGATTGCCAAAGTGTAATAAAAAGAAGAAAGTAAGCTGGTGTGTTACGCCGAAAGGCGGTTATACCGGCTATACAGATACAGATACAGATACAGAAAGAAAAAAAAAGATAATCCCTACCTACTGACCCAATTTTTTCAAGATTGAAACAGGAAACAACATTTTATTCCTAAGATATGCCTAAGGTATATTTATAGTGAGAATTAGTCAGGCAATGGTCAATGTTATAGGCAAATTAAACAAAGTGTGATAGGTTTTCTTTTTTATTGTGAATTTCTGACCTTTCTGAAAAGAAGCTAAATACAAATTCAAAGCAACTCATGATGTAATAAATCATAGGGTTTACATTTATATGTTATACGGATAATACCGCCTGTCACATGTTGTTGATAAATCTCTTACATTTTCCAGCTGTCTTGGCCACAAGGAGTTTCGTTTCATCATGCCTGTTCTGCCTTTAGCCATGATTTCTTGTGGTGAGTGAGATAAAATCTATTGACTAGTATTGTGTGGAAAGAAAATGATAACATTGTCTTTATTGTCTTTACGTTGGTGAAAGTTAGACATCCAGGTAATAAGATACATGTGTACACAAAAGAAAAAAGAAACAGTTACTCAAGCAACTTCCAAAAATCATATCCAGTTGCTTGAGTAATTTTTTGGAGGGCGTATCTTATTGTCTTTATTATATTAGCCGAATAACTAGTTTTACAGGGTTCATAAAAACGTACATTGTCACATTGCACGAAATGAGATTTACATTATTTACAAAAGAAAGATATTATACAAACTAATCACAAAATTATGTAAATTTTTTAACAGTTGGTGAATGACTTTTTTTAAAAATATAGATGGACTGGATAGTGTTTCGATATTTGGTGGTAAGTTGTTCCAAAGGTTGACTGTCCGGTAAATAATCTTGATACAGAAAGCTGTATTGAGTGTCAGATTACGTGACTGTTCCTTAGTTTTGCCTGCCGACTTTACATTGTTAGAGGCCTAAAATATCGGCATCTCTTGCCACGATGGCACTGAGACCAGTAAACGCAGTGAAATATGCCAGCATCGAGCTGAATACGCAAATGCCAAACATTGGTTGCCACTATTCTTGGACGGGCACAGTGACCAGGAGTGTGGGGAGGGCAAGAGGCTACATGTCTGTACAGTTCATGGTTCACTGGGTTTTCTTGACTTCTAAGAAATGAAACTGTGTCTCAAGCCACAGAACATTACTGAAATGCTTGTCTTTTACCGCTTATGGCAAGTATATGCAATATACATGCATGTACAATATATTATGATGTACAGGTCCACAGTACGGAAATTTCACTTACTAGCTTTTTTATAAGAACAACAAACAGTAGACTAAGCCTAGGAAAGTTAATGTTATGTTTCTGGTTTCAGTCCTGAAAAAAACTAGGGTCACTAGGTAGGAATTACTTTAAAAATTTTTTAGATTACTGCTAGAATGATCCAACAATTACAGAGTAAATTTT
>NW_017802529.1:0-5113 GCF_001625305.1 Branchiostoma belcheri
TGATGCCATCCATATAATCAAATCAACATGGCCTTACCTCCGGTGTGTAGACATAAGGCAGCTGGGCGCTCCAGAAATAAAGGCTCGAGCTACAAAGATGAAGACAGTTATCCACGCCTGTAAAGTACAGAAGGACAACAAAATAGGTATGGAATCTACGTCGGTGTAGGTTAGGCATCCAGGTAATAAGATAACCAAAAACAGTTACTCAAGCAACTGAATATGATTTTGGAAACGGTCAGACGTTTCAGGTAGCATCCACTACCTTTTATTAGTGATACTGGAGACTTGTTCATAAGCACGAATTTACATCATATGTACATAATACAGCTATTGAAATTTACTTAGTACATCACATCTAGTAACAGTTGGTACAGTAACTCCAAATATTGGTGTACCTTATATCCTAACTAACATTCCACCTTGTAAAATACTAAAATACCGTAGAGCATTCAAGTGTTGGTACTATCGTTCTATAGCTGAATGTTTGCCTTTTCGTTTCTGTGTTTGTCAGTACAAGATAAACAAATATCAATAAACCATTACTACTACTACTACTACTACTACTACTACTACTACTACTACAATGTCTATGCCAGAGAGACGGTAAACAAAGTTCCCTACCTTCCCGCACACGTCAGAAGCAGAAAAGTAAAAATAGAAAATCCTGCGAACGCCACGGCCATGGTGGGTTTTCTGGGCAGACAGGTCATGATCAGCATCACCAGCAATGTGCCTGGAAACAACATAAAACAACTAGGTTATTACCTTCGCCAAGAAGGTTATGTTTTTAGTAGCGTTTGTCCGTCTGTCCGTTTGTCTGTTTGTCCGTTTGTGAACAGCATAACTCAAGAAGCTTAATCTGCATTGTCATGAAAGTTGGTAGATGGGTAGGTCTTGATAAGACCTAGAAATGATTAGATTTTGGGGCCCCTGGCGGCTTTTGTTGGTACTGCAGCAGAACTTCTGGTTTTGATATCTCGCGATCTGGACATGCTAGGGTCACGAATTTTGGTTGGTATATAGCTCTTGGGGTAGGGAAGAAATGATATGAGTTTGGGCCCCTAACGGCTTGTTCTGGAACTGCAGGAGCATTTGTTGAAAATTTTTCGAAGGACGGATAAGTCAAGAACCGGTTGACGGATTGTCGTGATTGTTGGTATGTAGGTAGCTGACGTGATGCCATAATCAGATGACAATTATGCAAATCAGGAGCTTATTTGCATAATTAATGAGGAAATGCTATAAATCCGCTTTGTTCAATAATAGGACTATGAAACACTTGTGACATGTAATAGAGAACGAACAAAAAACATCTGAGGATATAGAATATGTGAATAAAGACCCAATTTGCATGATTAATGGTAGATTTTTATAATTTCATAGCTGTAACTGCTGGGAATGTCATACTTGCCACATTTGGAAGTTAAGTGAAGGCGAAGGAAAACACACACAACGCACAAAATGCACTTTTTATCTATACATTTCAAATTCCTTGGAATTGCTAAGGAGAATTCTTGTCCCTCAATGGTTGCCACCTCAGTGGAAGGCGAGGGGGGGGGGTACAAAGGCCATCAAGACACAGAAAACAAGCCTGACTGGATTCTAGAGAGTACCCATTTTGGTCAACCTCTTGAAGTTGTAAATACAGACCTGGTAGTTCAGCTAGTGCTGTGATGAATATGTCCTGGTAGGCTTCGTCTGAGAGCTTTTTGCAGGCAGCGTAGCAGGAGACCTGACTCTGATCCAGACTGGCCTCTGAAAGAGGAAAAAGGAATGAAATCAGTGCACTTACAACGAGAAATCGGCAATTTTAGACTTCATTGCAGCATGTTCTGTTCGTAGACTCAAGTTCCCAGACCCCTTGGCCTTGGACTTCTTCTTCTTCTTCCCCTAGAGTGTTCTTCCCACAAACAAACATTGTTTTTGCTAAGTTTCTTCGTCTTCTTCTCCAAACAAATAAGGTCAATGACCATGACCACACGTTTGTCGCCATGGTAACTAGTTTTGGGTTACATCATGTTGCAATTTTATAGCAGGAGGGATTTAGACTCCTCTCACCTTATATATCCTTGCTTCAAATTGAAGTTATGTTCTTGAAAATGTAATACGGCATGGTATTTCTCGAGCTATGCCTCAGTATTATTACGTGTGACTTTTGAATAAACTTGCAGTTATATATGTTGGGCGTTTTTCTTTTTAAAACATTTTCAATGTCCTTAAAAGCGTTTAATTTGTATCATATTACAGTTTGACAAATCACCGCAAAAGTTTCCGTCTGCTTGAAATAACTCTGTTGCCATCAGCGCGATGCCGTAGTAACAAATCAAGACTGCTGTCCTGGAAAAAAACATGTTCTTATAGTTAAATATCTTATAGTCAGAAGACATCGACCCATCAGAAGCCTCCATTTCCCATCGGTCATCAGGACATAAGTGGTGAATATTGAAAAAAGTGGTTGGTTATTAGAATAACCAACCACTGGACCGTGCCACTAGTATACAGGGACATATACATTATATTACCATTGGAAAAATAAAAATTAAAACTAACAATGAAAAATACAAGTACAACAATGCCAAAGGCTGAAATTACACTAGCTCTCTGATAGATACGCCCTTTGCAGAATACACTATTGGGAATCATCAGTTTGCTCATATTGATTTGCACAATCGTGCACAAAAAGTCCACTGCAGTGACGTAGGAACCCCTCCACGAGACCCATTTTTGAACTTGACCTTGGTCCCCCCAACGGTAACCTGCCTACCAAAAATCATGACCATTGAACCATGCCTTCAAGAGTTATGCCTCATTGTCTCCCACACATTACACTATAGCAAAGTGATTTCATAGCCTTCTCGACGAAGGCAATTATTAAGTGAAGAAGTGAATAAATGTGTACCATATAAACCACAGAAGAACAGTCGTCAGTCGAAACTCCCTGGAGAACAAGTCTCTGAATTGGCCACGTTTTTCCTGAATGACAGAAATGAACAAAAGATGTAATAGAATTGGGTTACGGAACCTGTGCTACGTTAGTAGTCTTGTTGCTATTCATCAGCCACTGCCTCAAAAAAACTGAATCGAACCCTCATTGATGTACTACGTTTGCAAAGGTATATTATTTACTATAGAATCAGATAATTAGTGTTATTTTATCCCTACCGTGATGACGGGAGCCACGAGTTTTCCCGGGGGCAAGGATGACTTGTTTTCTCGCGCAATCCTCTGAAGTGTCTCTCGTGCCTTCTCCAACTGTCCGCTAGCTACATGGTACCGAACACTCTCTGGCATCCACTGTAGTGAGGTATGAAAAACATTTAGTAGAAATATACCACTTTCTTTGCGTTGCAACACCACCATGCGACAAAGAGTAGCAGTTCAGATATATCCAGAAGAGGACGAAATTTGGTGAGTCTAATTCTTACGTTAGAGCAAAGTTCAATCGTTCCCCAAAATGTTATGTACTGTGAAAAAAGATGAACTTTCATGATAGTATAAGAAGTATCAGAGTTCATTACGCCCTGTTGAGGACATCGGACCTTTTGACACGTCATTCTGCCTGTCAATCGTCTCGCACCCACGTACAGTCAACTGACACTCAATCTCACCTCATTTCTTGTGTATGACTTCCATGCAGTCATTCTGCCTATCAATCTTTGCCCACCCACGCGCTGTCAACCTACTCCGTTCGGAAAATTCACAGCTCAGCCTCTCAGAACAATACTCCCGTACTCTGAGGTATGAAGTCTCCTACCTTACAGCATATGGCCACAATCAGAGAGGGAATTGCAGTGAAGACGAGCAACCATCTCCATCCCAGGGTAGGCAGGACGGCTACAGCCAACCCGACTTCCAGACAACTTCCGGCCGCCCAGAACATCTGGGGAAAAAGACATAATATTCAGGGTTTGTAACAGAACACAGTATTTGGCCGCAGCAAGTAATATATATGGATGACATCAGCTCGCACATTAATTTTCACCTGATTTTGAAAAAAAAAGGAACTTTGTTGCCTTCTGACGTACAGTATCCAACATGCTGAAAATGGGCAAAATGCAGATAAAGATGAAGAGGGGAGACAAGAAAAGGCTCTGATTTATTGTTTTGTCTTTTACTTTGATGTATTTCATTCCTTTTATATGTTCCCTCTGAATCAAAATTATTTCTACAATCATAGTACAATGATTGAAAACTTGTATTTTTCAAAGTTGTTTCAGTGACAAATTTGTGTAATAATTCGCAGTAAAATAAAACTTAGCACAATATAGGTATCATTTCTGGTTTAACAAAGTTTATGTCATGATGTCGAAATTTGAAAATGTAGGAATCTTGTAGGTGAAAGCATATGACTTACTATATCTTTGCTCAGATATTGCGATTTACAAAAAAACATAGTGTCAGCAACGCCCAATGTGTTTGAACGAAAAACTTTTTTAATAATATTTATTTATATTTTCCAGAACAAATAAAATAAAATAAATAATCATTGAACCAAAAAACTTACATGCAAGGATATGACGCATTGACCCATTTGTCTTCTTGGCAAGAATTCCGCGCATACCGTCACCCTGTGTATGTACCAAAGGTTAGAATGGTAACATTGCATGAATGCACGTATTTCAATGGTCACCAAAGGGAAGCGGTAAATATCGCTATCGTCTGAAATCACGGTCTTATCTTCAAAAAGTTCTAAATGATTCTTAGCATGATATTTCATCTGTAAAACGTTAAACTTTATTCCAACACACTATTTACAGGGATCAAATTTTCAGCGACCACTGTCGCCTTCATCAGGATAATTAATGACCAATCACTTCAAAACGTGATCTCGCGAGAGTTACGGTTTACAAACACGTGACCTTATTCACACAAGACTTTACTGATACGTGACGTAAGCAATTGATCAAAAGTGCCAGGGAGTTTATATCGTCCACCATCTCTATTAAGTGAAGGCTGAAGTGCTCTGATATATGTAGCCTCCATATGAAGGCGACAGTGGTCGCTGAAAATTTGATCCCTGTAAATAGTGTGTTGGAATAAAGTTTAACGTTTTACTATGATTACTACCAACACAGATGAACTTTTCATGATTATCATAAAGCTTAAACTT
>NW_017802530.1:0-2995 GCF_001625305.1 Branchiostoma belcheri
AGACCTTAAACAGGGGCACGCCCTGAATAAAGTCTTAAACAGGGGCGCGCCCTAGATAAAGCCTTAAACAGGGGCGGCCCCTGAATAAAGCCTTAAACAGGGGCGCGCCTCTGAATAAAGCCTTAAACAGGGGCGCGCCCCTGAATAAAGTCTTAAACAGGGGCGCGCCCCTGACTAAAGTCTTAAACAGGGGCGCGCCCCTGAATAAAGTCTTAAACAGGGGCGCGCCCCTGAATAAAGTCTTAAACAGGCGCACGCCCCTGTTAGAGTCATTTATCAGTATTAGTGACAGTAGCAGTAAGTTGGTAATGATTTATATGTTAAGAGTTACACAATGCTAACATTGCTTAAGTTAACTTTACGACACAAGAAAGTAAACAGAATATACAAAATGTCTTATTTACATGTATAAGCAATGTTATAGCATATTAACAATTGTTTGATATAACTAACATAAAGTCTTAAACGGTACGGTAAATCCTACTTTTCGTGCAGTGTGTGTGTGTGTCACCACGCGCGATAACTCGAGAGGGCTTGAATTGATTGTCTTGAATTATATTTGGTAGATGGGTAGGTCTTGATGAGACCTCGAGATGATTAGATTTTGGGCCCCCTGTCGGCTCGTACCGGTACTGCAGCACAACTTCCGGTTAGTGTTGGAGATATTCTAAGTGGGGTTAGAATTACGTCATTAATGACGTCATAATGACGTCATATTATGTTATAACGACATTTTTGTATGATAAATTGTTCCTACCACACCATCCCATAAAAATTTCGCCGTACTGTCCTGACTAGACAAGTAGCTGCCTTTTCTTCATTGTTTTACTTTGACACTGTGCGTGCAATTAGCCTTGAGTTTGCAAATAAAGCATACATGGTGATATTTCTCCTGTCGGTTGATTGGTCTGTGTGTACAGGTATGAGATGGAGGGTGCAGCCTTGTGTATTTCTGGTGCAACTGTATTTCTGATTTACTGGGAAGAAGAATCATTTGTCTGAACGTGAACGTGAACGATGTAGATCTTTCTGGGATAGGTGGGTGGCCCTGAAAAGGGCCGGGGTTCTTGGTCTAAAACACAGACTGATTTTTCAGCCCTTCAATGAGATCAAGCATGGCTGTCTCTAGGTGAGCGGGACTGAAGTCTTTTCCCAACTTCGTAGCCTCGCTTTGCACCATATTGGTCAGGTCACTTATAGTGTCGTCTGGAATTTGGAGCATGAGTTTACACCTTTTGTGCATGCTAGGATCTTCAAAGCGAAGGTTGTTCCAGTCGCCTATATGCCTCAATTGGACTCTTCTCACGGCCCGTGACGTGACATCAGCGACCAGAGACTGCAGTCTGCCGTCTCTTTTCCAGGCCAAAGCTGCAGACATCAGCGTGTCGTGGAACGACGCGTTGTCCCGAAGCTTCACACCTCTCCAACCTCTTTTCCCGTCAGACAGGCTGGCGCTGCGAACGTCATGATCACCCTTGCCCCATCTCCTGTAGATGGCGCGGTTTACCTGCCGAGTGAACCGCCTGCATACAGCGAACCTTTCTATCATATCTCCGTCTGGTAGTGGCCTGATGAAGTCAAGGTATGAGGAATACAGATCAGTGGTTCTAAGAAAATCGCGCTGATCATCTGTAGGACGAACACATGCGCTTAGCCACTGATCTAAGTGCATAAGCGGAAGTCTTGACCGAGGCATTTTTTCTGACGCTCTGTTCTGCTGACGTTTTATAAACAGGTTTTTCGGACCTCGGCGTAAACAAGTCGTTAACAGCCTAGCCAATGACGGCTAGCCGCAGCACACAGACGGAATGTTCTCTGTCACGTCCGCTCACCAGCTCGCTACACCAATTTGCAAGTTTAGGCGTGGTCCTGACGTCAGCAAAATGTGCATGCTTATTCGCCCCCCTCCCTCAGAACTCAAGAAAGGTATATCGTACGACCACCAAATTTTCAGAGGATGATAAACACGCTAAAATTTATCTGTTCAATAGAGATTTACATACAAATAAATGGAGAAAATCAAAACACGCAGAATGAAGCAGGTTGCACCTCCCTGCATCAGAGATTCTAATTTTATAGCTTAGCTAGTGGTCAAGCAAAGTAAAGGAAGTAAATGTTTCGATAATCAGCCATATTGGTGTTCTTGTTTCGTATGTTTTCGCCGAAAATGTCAATGTTGACTTGAAGAGTATGAGCAACGTGTTATCAAAAGTTCCCGGATGTATCAATTGTGGTTCAGCATGGGGGGAAATAATCATATTGTTATAGGCGCCGTGCTAGTCGCACAAGCGAAATTCTGTAAAAAAAAACGTGGCTATATACACTCCCAGAGTGTATATAAAATCTATTTGTCTTTTATATACACTCCCAGAGTGTACTGTAAATCTTCTTAAAGTGTTTATGTCACCTCGATAAATAGGTAAAATGGGTGTAGATATGAAAACTATATGTCCAAACTAGAAGTTTTAAGACATTTGTAGTCCTGATACTTGAAAAATAGAGTTTGTACGGCTTTTCAAAGTGCGCCTTTCGTGACCCGCTCAGCGAAGCCAAGCTGGTTTCGGCAAACGCCGTGGCTATATACACACTCAGTGTGTATATAAAAGACAAAAAGGTTTTATATACACACCGAAATACTAGCCTCCTTGGTAGGCCCAAAACCTGGGTTTTGGTGGGTGTTTGAGGATTCAGGGGCACCAAGATTAAACCTCGGTCTTCAAGTTTATCTTAGTGGATGACGAAAATCAGAAAACAACACGGAAACCCCCACCGAAGTTCGAAACACAGGGTTTTGACCTACGACCAATCAGCGCCAAAGCTTAGGGGACGCATTTCTAACTTGGGCTGCACTGGACAACTTTCAGAAAACGACCCACGTTGACCTGACTAAGACCACAAGCAAAAAGGTGGAAACTGGGAACCGAAAGTTACCCGAAGGCGTTGAAAATAGCGTGAGTGCCGGTCTCCGTGCCGTCCGGAGCTGGCGCCCCCCCCC
>NW_017802530.1:3017-5100 GCF_001625305.1 Branchiostoma belcheri
CCCCTCCTCTGCTCCGAACGTCAGTCAGATCGCAGCGTCCCGCAAGTTGGGACAACTTTCTATTAAATAAACCGCTCTTCCTCGGCTTATACCGGCGGTGGTCAAAGGGGAAAAGCCCAGAGACGCCTGCCTGCAAACCTACATAATTTTGAGCAAAGTAATCGGGGAAAATACGCAGTAATAATTCACCCTAACTTGAAAATGTGTGTCGGCGCTGTTGTTGCGCTTTGACGCGGAGACCGGTTGCTCGGAAATGTATGCTCGGGGGAGGGCGCTCGCGGCTCCGCGGGCAAAATGTGCGTTGCCCGATGGGCGATTGCTCGCTTATTTTTGAAGGTATTTTGATAAATCTTTCACAGATATGTAGTTAAGAACCTGCTGCAACTGATGATACAAAAAATATAAGCGTTTTTGTCTCATGAGTACCAAATTGAGATCCTCAAATCTGGTGTATTTTCAAGCGGTTCGGAGCGTTTCCGGCCGGGGAAAATTTTCGTCCATGCAACACCTACTAGAATGTTATGTTACAGTCCTAATACACAATCATATAGTGATAACATTTTTCCAAGTACTCTGGTGTTCATAGGTTTCACCAGTTGCCCCCATAACAGTTCATTAGAGCCAGTTGGAAAGGTTAAATACTAGTACAGTACTGTCGGCGTCTTTTCGGGCTGACCGCAAGAAAACTTCACCGATTTGCCGAGTACGGGCGGCAATCAAAAATAGAGGGGTGTTCATAAGGATGTCGGCACCAGTCTTTGACAGACAACCTGCCGCCCGCGGATCTCATTAATCAATTCGTCATGCGAGGGTACGCGCGGATTTGTTTCTTATCGAAGGACCAGGCATCGAACTGTTTGATTTCTACCGGGCTATTCAAAGATGAAATTGTAAGACACGGTTTTAAAACTGAAATAAGTTCGTTTCCCGGTATTTATCTCCCGAAATGCGGCTATAATTCGCGTGTTACGCGACTCTGGTTGTTACTTACCAGTAATCTACCGGCCTGGCCATGGGAGCGGAGACGCAAATTTTCTTTGTTTGAAAGTAAGCGCTAAAACACTGTTTTCCATGAGTTTTCCACGTTATTCTAGTGAGGAAATGCTTACTACAAATAATCTTTCGGGAAAATATATATTTCTTTGCGGATCTATGGTGTCTTTCGGCGTTATGTGGATCTCGAATGACCGGAAGTGTGCCGAAACCAGCGTGGGTTTTAGAAATTTTTACCGGTCAAAACAAAAACAAAACTCCCGCTAAAACGAATCCTGTAACATTTCAGATCCCAGAGATTATGTTTACGATCAAAATATCTGTGGATACGCACGATGTGCCCGTGTTTCAGCCGTATACTTCCTCGGAAATTATTGTGGCAAGCGGCGTGGGCATGTCTACTGGCGCCCGGCACGCTAAAATATAGTATAACTGTTACTAGTATTTGTCGGGCGCTAAACAGTACGCTGTGACACAGTCAGCATTGCTGGCGATTAAGTTTGCTGAGATTTATGTGGATACCATATACCAAGAATAAAGTTGACATTTGTACATGTAATAACTTGAACTGGAATTATTGTGTGTGTTGTTTGTGTTTGGTTTCAACTCAGCTCCGTCTTGAATGCATGTGGGGAGGGGGGGGCACAATTACGTAAAACATATCCGCGGGGAAATTGATTCGCGGTACGAAGGTCTCCGCAAATACCGCGGAATTAGAAATCCCGCGGAATTAAGAAGATTTACAGTAATTTGTCGGGGTGGAAAGTGTTGTTTTTTCCGACTACTACAAGATGTCTGGACGTGGTAAAGGAGGCAAGGCACGCGCCAAGGCCAAGAGCCGTTCTTCCCGTGCGGGTCTCCAGTTCCCGGTTGGCCGAGTTCAGCCGGTGGCTTGCGGCGGTGCTGGAGTACCTGACCGCCGAGATTCTGGCGCTGTCCGGAAGCGCTGTAATAACTTGAACTGGAATTGCGTGTGTTGTTTGTGTTTGGTTTCAACTAGAAATAGGCCGGGCTTATAAGTCGAGCAGTGGCGGTCGATTTACTTTCTGGTACTAGTATGTAACTGATGTTGGTTCTTTGGAAGTAGAAT
>NW_017802531.1:0-5092 GCF_001625305.1 Branchiostoma belcheri
TATTACCTGTACGGTGCCTTACCTGAACACAGACCTAAGAGCCGCGCATATATTACCTATTCGGTGCCTTACCTGGCCTGTAGACCTAAGAGACGTGCATATATTACCTGTACAGTGCCTTACCTGGTCCCTAGACCTAAGAGACGTGCATATATTACCTGTACGGTGCCTTACCAGGTTCCTAGATGCTCAGATTACCTGTATGGTGCCTTACCTGGCCCGTAGACCTAAGAGACGTGCATATATTACCTGTACGGTGCCTTACCTGGTCCCTAGACCTAAGAGCCGCGCATATATTACCTGTACGGTGCCTTACCTGGTCCCTAGACCTAAGAGACGTGCATATATTACCTGTACGGTGCCTTACCTGGCCCCTAGACCTAAGAGACATGCATATATTACCTGTACGGTGCCTTACCTGGTCCCTAGACCTAAGAGACGTGCATATATTACCTGTACGGTGCCTTACCTGAATCCTAGACGCACATATTACCTGTACAGTGCCTTACCTGGCCACAGAACTAAGAGACGTGCATATATTACCTGTACGGTGCCTTACCTGGTTCCTAGATGCATATATATTACCTGTACGGTGCCTTACTTGGTCCCTAGATGCATATATTACCTGTACGGTGCCTTACCTGAACACAGACCTAAGAGCCGCGCATATATTACCTGTACGGTGCCTTACCTGGTCCCTAGACCCAAGAGACGTGCATATATTACCTGTACGGTGCCTTACCTGGTCCCTAGACCTAAGAGGCGTGCATATATTACCTGTATGGTGCCTTACCAGGTTCGTAGACCTAAGAGACGTGCGTGCATACATTTCATGTACAGTCAACTGAAGCATGGAGAGCGGCAGAAACTAGAGCAGAGCTCCTACCCGGCTTGGACAACTTTAATCTGCTCTTTCCTTGTCCCTACACCTAAGAGCCGAACCTGTACAGTGTCTTACCTTGTCCCCAGACCTAACATCCGTACATATATTACTTGTACAAGGAGGTATCGCTGGTCTTTCGAGGTATCGCTGGCTAAATAAAAGCCGGAAAACCGACAGCACAAATCGCTGAGGTCACCTACGGGTGAAACTACAGTGTTTCCGTCGTTCAACTATGTCAACCAATAGAATGGCACCATTCTACACCGCACTGAACCATCCTATATAGCTGACCAATGGCAGCGTGGCTCTTCACCGTGGCTGACCGCCGTAAATAACGACCTGCGATACCTCCTGCTGCAGGGACAACGTAAACATACCGGAGGGTTTCCAAGGTTTTATGTATGACATCTAAGAAATTGATAGCCTACTTTAAGACGACAATACCAAGGAGCTAACAACAAGCAAAAGGTGTGTTTGTGTGAAGTTATAGCGCCACAGATATGTATGTACGGTGTAGAAATCTCTGGTTGTTTACTCAATCGGGACCTTTAAAAATGGCGTCTGCTCGAAGAAAAACAACAACCACAATTGACAATATTTCGGCTGCTGTTTGCCATGGTGGCGACTTCTATTGGTAGTATATCGTGCTGTAACAGACATTATGTCATACAATGAAGCATGGTAAAGCATGGTAAGTCATAGCATGGAGTTAACGTGGATAAGCTCCTAAGTTGATCGAAGGCCCATCGAAGGGAGGGCCGGATACCTGACATTCGGCAACATAATTTGCAACAGCAGCTGCCAACATTGACTCCGATCTTGTTGCGTATTAAGCACGACTTGTGGAAACGTTATTTTTTGCTCTCAAGAGATTGGGAAGTTGACCGTCTTAGTTACATTGTCAAAAACATGTAAAACACCCGGGAAGGGAGAAAATGTGGGCGTGTCCAAAAGACTAACGTGTAGCAGTGCCCGCCGTTGCTAGAGTCTTCCATCAAGATGCAAGATTTTTAATAAACTAAAAGAAATGATCTTATTGGCATTGAGGAAGACCACAGTGACTGGCCGAAATCTCTGGGTTAGAACATTTAGCTTTTATGTTGGAAGAAATGTTTTACCTTTAACAAGGTTGTGACTTCTTCCTCTAGGTGAGATATCTTGCTGTCATGGTGCATGTGAAGGCCGGGCAGGTGTCAGATACCACAGCTGCTGGCACATGTCTAGATGCCATCACCTACCTGCCCCCAGAAATGGGACTGGCAGTTTTGGAGGTGAGTTTTAGAGAAGGCGCAGTATACCGTTTACAGTCCACCATTACAGTCATTATGCTTGTACACACTAACGTTTTATGCTTTGTGAATGTCTATGATGTTTTAAGGTGTGGTAAGCAAAACATGGACAGACACATTGAGGTAAATGGTTGTGAATATGTTCTGTTTGAAATTCTTTTTATCCTGTGACAGAGACTAGACATCCCCAGCCTGTGTCGTGCTGCGCAGACATGTTCCTCCTGGAGTGAGTTCATCAGCGACACTGATTGGCTGTGGAAGAAGGTGTGTCAGAACTGCCAGGACATCGACCCCAAACTGGTGGAGATGGACCGTGCAGAGGGACTACCATGGAGGGTAGGACCCAGAACCATATTTTGCAAAATATATGCAGTAGGGGTAGCCGGATAATGTTAGAGATGAAAAACATTGAAAGGTTCTCGATATGCAGATAGTAATTCATGTAACGTTACATGTATTACTATGTATTCCACAATTGGTCAATGTAGACAGTTTGTCATGATTTATAGAAAAATACTTGTTCTGGCTGATGGTTGTGGGCTAAATATTTGACAATACACTGTTTTTCATCCTACATTTTGTGCTATAATAATATATAATTTTAATATGTAGCGTATGTTGTTTTTGCAAATCATTGTTATAAGCCGAAAGCATTACCCTACATTCAGCATGGAAATGTGAAAAGAAAAAAATTATTGAGGTCAAGAACCACAATATTGTTAATCTGTATCTGTATAACCAGTCTAACTGCCCTTTAGCATAACATGCCAGCTTTGCAGGCAAACGGTGTGGCAACAGCTGGCTACATTACACCAAACGACTTGTTACACCCAACCCTTGAACCTTGAACATCTAACTCTAAACATATCTGATAATGTTTATAATGTCCTGTAGGCAGCTGTGATGAGGAACTACGGTGCAGCGGGGATCCAGCGGCAGTGGAGACTGGGCTTCTTCAGTCATCCCTCCTCGTACGAGGACATACCTGACAGGTGCATGTGCGAGATGGATGCCGACACCTGGGGCCAAATTCTACAGCTGGAGCTGGACAGATAGGGCTGGAAATGGTTTCATCTCCAAGCAAATGTATGCTTCCACCATTTTTGGGCAGAATTTTGTTACATATTTTGCAAAAAATGCTAAAACTACACACAGCTGCTCAGAAATTCAAAATGTCCTACTCTTGCAGTGCTGGAATTTTACCTTTCAATTGGCTTTGCTGGTTAACTTAATTCTAGTTGGTCTTGTTGCTCTTGGCATTTGGAGGTGTGTGAGAAAACTGTTAATACATGTATTTCAAGCAAGATTTTTATTCCTGACATACAAATATTCCTGTGTGAAACCAACAAGGGACAGTGATAGAAAATCTATTGTAAAGTATTCTGTATGGTAAAATTTTACTGGCTTAAAAAGATAACATATGAAACAGGAAAAGTATTGTATGACTGTGAGGACAGTTTTGTGTTGTATGTAACAATATGTACCAGTATGTGCAATGGATGATACATGAATAATATTCATACATACTTTCAAGTATGTAAAATGTTGTAATAAGGATAGTGATAGAGGCTATATGGGAAATGTGCATAATGACAT
The DNA here is from genome assembly GCF_001625305.1 of Branchiostoma belcheri. Lineage (NCBI taxonomy): Eukaryota > Metazoa > Chordata > Leptocardii > Amphioxiformes > Branchiostomatidae > Branchiostoma > Branchiostoma belcheri. The sequence goes on from NW_017802531.1 coordinate 3,769, forward strand.
ACTTGAATGGATATTTAAAAAAAAAACGGTAGACCACATGAGGAGAAGCAAGGTGAAAGAACTATTCTATAATTATGAAAAGCCATGTTTTAAAAAAGTTTTTAAAGATGTTTTTAAATATGTGTCTATTACATGTATATTACATGTCAAATGTATATCTATTTTGCTGATTGAATGTAGTCATAACATATATTTTACAGCTGTGCATGTACTTAAAGGTTTTTTTAAAGCATTTGGATTCTAACCCGTTTCATTTAATCATTAACATATTTCAACAGCATTTGCTAGTATACTTGTACTCAAAAATCAACAGCTATATCATTTGAATGTATAGTCATCAAAAAGAGAATCAAAATGGTAAAATCTAAAAACTTTACCAAACAATGTTAACACTGATTTTTGTTTTACATCTTGATGTGTGATGACCTGCTTACATTCTATATGGAAGTCTGGGTCACCAATGGCCATCAATCAGAAAATATTTTTTTTCCTTTTAGATTATTATCTTGGCATTGTGAATAAATGGGGATTACAAGTCATCCATATAGATATCGGTGAATCTTGGGGTAATTGTCTTATTTAGTAATGAACCTACAGTGCCTGCTTAAAACATACCATTTCCATGAGAACACGCCACCTATATATAATGAACTCTGTGTATCATGACACCCCTGTAACAAGTTCAGATCACGGACATCCAAATGTCCATCAGATCAATCCAGAAATACTTTTGTACTAGCAGTCAGCTGGGCATATAGGTCTCAAAACATAGTATCTCATGTGGCAGTACATGCACATATTAGGTTCTTATAACAAGAATGCATTGAAGACTAGTGTGACCCTGCGTTTAATGGACTTTATCCCATCGCTGTGAAAGTTTCAGTGGCCACAGGTCAATTCATTCCGCTATTTTAGACATAAACAAAGAACACAGTTTAGATAGACATAGATATAACATTTAAGAAACTGTAGATTTTGCGCTGTTGACTGCCGAAGTTCTAAGTCAGACACGCCTGTGATGATGTCACGTATTGCAGTTGGAAAACTAATTTGGAAACTTCATGCTTGTGGATTTATAATCCAATTGGTCTAGAGGTGGAGGTGTCAAAGTCAACTTTCATGACGAAACTCGGTCTTGAAGTGCGGGTGCGCTTGAGTGTCACAGACAATTTCTTGACTAAAGAGCAGAGAAAGAAATGATTTTTATTATAATGTGCCTGCGCTTTTCTGCCCACGCAAATTGTCTAGTACATCTTGTCGTTGAACTCTAAACATTTTGATGTAGCCATCATGTAGTACATGTATGCTTATGCCACCAAAAGAG
>NW_017802532.1:0-2834 GCF_001625305.1 Branchiostoma belcheri
TGGGTTCACCACACCACGAAGTGGTGGTGAACCCATATTGCTTTTTCTGATGTTTCTTCTTCTTCTTCTCCTCCTTCTCCTGCCATTTTTTAAATGGATTCAGCTTCTTCATTTTAGGGCCCAAGGTCCTGAAATTTGGTATGGAGGTACAGTGGGCAAATACCCCTAGGCGTTTTTTAAATTTTTGTGATACAAGCTTTTACAATCGTTTTATTTGCTTTTTTAGCGGTCCCCATAGGAAAGTACTGTGGGGGCGTACGCGCGTGACGTAATAAGAAAGGAATTCGGCGGTATGCCCATATATGGGCATGCAAGCATGAACCTGACGCAGACCAATCTATTCTTCTTGCTGATTGGCTGTTGGATTTGATTGGATTAACTCAATTAACACCTGTTCAAAGCCATTCCATTTTGACAGTATGAACTCAAGTGTTTTGGTAGGTACAGCACAGGCCACGAAATACGCATCGATTTTCGAGGGACGTTCTGCGGGAGAGTGCAGGACGCTGTGCGGGACTTCCCTCGGGAGAGTGCGGGACGTCCTCCGGGAGAGTGCGATACGTTCTGCGGGAGAGTGCGGTACGTCCAGCGGGAGAGTGCGGTACGTTCTGCGGGAGCCAGACATTTTGCTCTTCTCTGTTGGAACAACGCAAGTTGGAGGTCAATGACCTGCGCCCGGCGTGTAAACAAAAAAGTTACGCGGTACGTAATGTGTATCGTCGGCGCGCGCGCCACGGTATCAACAATTTTCCGCAATCTTTACCAACTAGTATTATCTAGGTTCTGTTATCGATCTCCGAAGAATCACCAAAATTGTAGAGTGTACAGGCGTTCGTTTGTTCTTGCTGAGAACATCGCGAGACGGCTTCCTGGCGAGCGTCGAGGGCTTGCATGCCCGACAGTTTTCGAAGATTGGACAGGGAGCGGCTGTAATATTAAAGGAGCCGGCGGCTTCTGCTAGCCGGGTTGATAGTTAAGTAACATCAAGGTGGTTCAAAAGCAAACCTGATAAAGAAGGAAACCCCGTAGTTAATAGTTGAAAGTCTTGGTTCCTTGAAGCGATCGATACCGCCATGCTGTTTACTTTTTATGACGTCGACATACAATGCAGTGAGTGATGTGTATCGCACCGAGTTAGCTCGGTTGGAAACGCGCAAGGCGGCAATCCCAGGCATTGCAAGTTCGAACCCCAGTGCATCGGACATTAATATTTTTAACAATTTAACATTTTTAACAATTTTATCATTTTTAACAATTTTATCAGTTTTAACAATTTTAACAATTCTGCAATTTTAACAATTTCAACATTTTTTTTTATTTTCGTTGTTTTGCTTTTAACATTCAAAAACAGATTGTTCTTACTCAAGGATGTCAATAACTTAGAATGTTAGTCTTTTGTATTTTTCCAACATACAAACTAAAATCACTTTGATGTTGTCACAAAAGTATTGAGCTGACAAGAGAGAAGGAGTACGGTACTCTGCCAGTGTGAAGAATCTACAGAGGTATTACCAGTCACTAGTAGCAAGAGATAGACCACATTGAATGATGACGATGAGGACGAATCATATGAAGTACTATCATAGCTAGTACAGAAATTCTACTGCTTTACTTTACTTTCTTTCACTCTGTACATGCAATTAGCTCACTGGCATGATTTTAAAAATAAAGGTTATGATAATCATATTATATGTATAGCTTATTCAATGTATGGCTTCATAGTTTATGTGATTGTTAATAACACCTGCACAGAGCATTTCCATACTGACAGTATGTCTTTATTCAAGTGTTTTGGTAGGTATTTCAAGCTTTTCTGCTCCAGCATTGGAATGCGGGGCATTGTAACGTTTTTTTTTTATTTTGAAAATCAACAGTTTGCATTATGCAATTAAAAATCCTAACCAATAAAGTAGGGAATAGCCATCCAACTGTTGTTTTAGTTGTATGTTACTTCATATTATAGTTATATCAATGTAAATCATTGTTTTCCCTTGTGTTTCTCATTCTTTCCCTGCCATGTCGTAAAATGTGGTGAACCCATCGCTGTTTTTGCTCCAAAGCAAATATTGGCCTTTCTAGTTAAAAGATGTAATAACAATACAGTCACGTACATGCCAGTACAGGGCTCGAAATACCACCTGCATATGCACGTTAGTGCAGGTAAAATTGGAGCTGTGCAGGTATTTCTGAGGTCTACCTGCACCTAACCTGCACTGGTCCCTGTACTGGGTATATGCAGGTTAGTGCAGGTAAAATTGGAGCTGTGCAGGTATTTCTGATGTCTAGCTGCACCTAACCTGCACTGGTCCATGTACTTGGTATATGCAGGTTATTGCAGGTAAAATTTGGGCTGTGCAGGTATTTCTGACTGGGTATATGCAGGTTAGTGCAGGTAAAGTTGGCGCTGTGCAGGTATTTCTGATGTCTACCTGCACCTAACCTGCACTGGTCCATGTACTGGGTATATGCAGGTTAGTGCAGGTAAAATTGGAGCTGTGCAGGTATTTCTGCTGTCTACCTGCACCTAACCTGCACTGGTCCATGTACTGGGTATATGCAGGTTATTGTACCTTTATGTCTACCATGTTTCTACGATTGTAAACACGATGTTAACGGTCACCGTTATTTTTAATCTCACAGTCAAAGTCATTAAGAACAAAGAACTGTCAATGAACATCACCTAAATCAAAAGCATTCATGAAACCTTTATTGATACAATTGTAACAAATGCAGTATATATATATATATATATATATATATATATATATAGTAGAGAGAGAGAGAGAGAGAGAGAGAGAGAGAGAGAGAGAGAGAGAGAGAGAGAGAGAGTAGTA
>NW_017802532.1:3989-5163 GCF_001625305.1 Branchiostoma belcheri
TCCAAAAGCCTATATAATAACATTCTGTTAACAAAGTAAACTTTATCTTGATCTACTGTAGAAGGGGCACGTCATCCCCATCTCTAAACCACTGTTCGTCTGGAACTGGTAATAGAATTTCATAGCGCAGTTCCGGAATGGTCTGCACGGGTGCATGGACCTGAACTTCCACAATGTTCCTTACTGGGGCCTGTTCTAGCTGTTCCGGAATGTTCCGTTCCAGGGCTTGTGCCTGCTGCTGAGGGTCGGGGTCCCGGGGTAGAGGCTCTCCCAGAGCGTCTCGCAGCCGCCTCCAGAACAGCGGTCTTTTCCGCACGTCGTGAGGCCAAGTCAGGTACGTGTCCCTCTTTACTACGGCGTTCAGATGGCGGAACTGTTTCAGCATTCGGTCAGGAATCCCCTCCAGAAACACCAGGATGAGACGCACCCCTCCCCCCTCCTCAAACATGTGGTACTGGGCCAGCTGGAACTCGTACTCGCACCACTTACTCTTCAGGAAGTTCCTGGTGATGAGGCAGACGGTTCTCCGGCTGTTTTCCACGGCATCCGCGATGTTTTCCACAATGGGAGCGCCGACTGCAAAGTCCCTTTCGTGTAAGACCAGACTGTAGTCAGGTTCCAGATTTTCTATCGCTTGATGTATAACCCACCCGACGTCCCGGGGCTTAAGTGTAGTTTACGGCCGCAAACGTGTTTTTTTCATCCCGACAAAATTACTGTACGTTGACGATATAACACAGCTGCCGATGTCGTCTTATTGCTCTCGGCCGTCTTATAACTGCGTCGGTGCTTTAGACTGCGTCGGACTTAAAATGCGTCGGGGCTTACAAATGCGTCGGGCTTACAAACGCGTCGGAGCTTATAAACGCGTCGGAGCTTACAAACGCGTCGGAGCTTAGAAACGCGTCGGAGCTTACAAACGCGTCGGAGCTTACAAATCACGTCGGGCCTTGCAAATCACGTCGGAGACTGCGACGAGGATTAAGTCCTTATCTAAACCTGCGACGAGGATTAAGATCTTATCTAAACCTGCGACGAGGATTAACTTGACCGGGACCTTTTCACACCTAGTTAACACCTACCCGAGATGTGTATTCAATACACACCTCTTATCAATTTGATACTATTGATCGCGTGTTAGTATGTGCAAGTGCTCGTGTGTGTGTGTAACATC
>NW_017802533.1:0-1252 GCF_001625305.1 Branchiostoma belcheri
TTATATTTCAGTCCATACCATGGATGAAATATATTGTGTTCCCTCATGTTTCTTCTTCTCCTCCTCCTTCTCCTCCTCCTGCCACACAGTCAAAGGGATTCAACTCTGTCATTTTTTAGTCAAATGACCTGAAATTTGGCAAGGAGGTAGAGTGGGCCAATACCCCTAGGCGTTTTTTTCATTTTTTTGATACATGCCTTTGAAAAATTTTCATGAAGGTTTTTTGGGGCATTTTTCGACAAAAAATGGATTTTTCGATCCTGAGCGCTGGTTTTACAACCAAATGATCTGAAATTCGGTATAAGGGTACCTTGAACATGTGTCTACAGAATAGCAGTCACATGTTTGGCATACACCACTTCCAAATGACTCATTTAGGGGACTTAAATGGCTATTTCAGGCCAAAAAAGGGCCAAAAGTGCTATACCCGTTCCACGTTCGATCTAAAGAATGGCTCGTTCTATCTGCCGTTGGCCATCGAACACATCGAACATTGCGGGTTACCTGAGGTCACGTTGCACGTAAGTCGTGCGCAATGACCCACACATTCAATTTTATGTAACGTTACCTAGATTTTTACGTCATCTACAATCACGACGAGGGAATATGCAGACCACCCTAATCCTGGGTACCGCAAAGTGATTCGGAAGGGGTAAGAATATGTGTAAGAAAATGTTCGTCACTCCCGGCGCGGCGCAAGAACTCGTGACATGCCGACTAAATGGTTCGCCAGCTGAGGACTTTCCACAACCATGATGATATTATACTTATAATATCATAAAGGAATATGTTATACATCAATCATGTTCAAATGATAATTGTAATACATGGTTCTATTTAATAGCTGTAGTTTTGTTTCTTATTTTGACGGGGGAAACTGTCAAAAATCGAGGGAACGCAAACCGATATCGGCGCACTTCCGGGTGCATAACGTCAAAATTTCTCGACGATTGTGTAAAAATGACCACTCATCTGCCGCCTCCGGTAGCGTGTACATGGTAGTGCGATCATATCGTGCCAAAGGTAGCGTCAAACGTCAGAAAAGCCCCGTAAAAATATACATGTAGTTGCAAAACACATTTCCATTTCAAAATCAAAACAAGAGCAAGGAACTCCGACCCGGAAAAACAAAGGTTTCGCCAAGTCCATTTACTCCGTAGGTAGTAAATGTGCAACATAAAAATTCATAATTTCCAGCTATGAGATATGATAGATTAAAATTAATACTATAGTATTGTAAATTTGTTTATCA
>NW_017802533.1:3339-5084 GCF_001625305.1 Branchiostoma belcheri
AGGGGTGAAAAAATGAAAATCCTTTTAAATTAAGCAATAAAAATATACGATAACCTGCTAATGCACTCTAAAACGCAAAGAGACTCAACAACTACCCACATACCAAATATTATACCAAACGACCCACCAGATTTTCCAAACATTCAACACAAAAAGACCAACTTTAAACATATTGTAAATATCAAACGCAAACAGCTAGGAAGCCCAAATTTAAACCACTAAACCGTGGTAATAACAACTACATGCTACCTTAATATCGCACAAACAGTCCATAATGCGCAAACAACAGAATAAAAAAATTAAACTGCAGTACCAAGGTCAATCACCAGGGGCTCAAAGTCAACCTACACAATCTCCAAGGCCCCATCCATCAATCTGCCAAATATCGTACAGTTCCTTCTCACCGATCTTCAGATATCAGACCAAACATGAAACGGAGTAAAAACAGTACCCCCATTTTCATGGAGGGTAACAACCGTGTTGTAGTTGATGTGTTATCTGTTGCTCGGGAAAAAAATCAAACTACTCAGAACGGGAACGCCAACGACTTTGTTCTTTTCGAGCACCGATTCGATCAAAATTCGGGCAAAAGTTTGGTATTCGAATTTTCGAAATTCGTACATTCTTGTTCCTCTTTTCGAAGGTACAGCAGCAAGGACATTATATGGGGATGACCTGATAATATCAATCCTTTCAAATCTAATCGTCTAAGCAAGGAGGTTTTGCAAAGATTTGATTTTGACTTCCTTGGTCTAAGAGATTTCATCATAGTTTGAAAACATTTTGAATGTTATTTTACTTTTTTAAAAATAAAATTATAGTTTAGGGTTTTACTCATGATGTGGAATGATATACATGTGTATGATTTTCCAATATTGTTCCTAAATAACGGCAACCACATATTATATTATATTCCCCTACATGTCCATGAATTAATGGTCTGTGAGCTAGCAAGAAAATTCACCCAATATTGTGTGAAGTACTTTATAATTATTGGGTAGTTTGCCTGGGAGGATGTGTAGATGCTTCACAAGAAGAATCCTCACAAACACGCCCACCTGCCCCATCCCTGTGAAACATGTTGAAAGACTCAGTCAACAAATCTACTACCATTAAAAATGATTGTATACGAGTGATTGCTGCTTTTGTTTACATCATATATATATGCCTACCGTGAAGTCATGGCAATTGCTCGTGTGGTATCATTGCATTGAACATATATATAAAAAGTTTGCACAGGTATACTGTATATTTACATGTATGGGGACATTCATATAACACTGGTCACCTCAATTTTGGAATGTCACTTTCCGAATTTTGAGACACCTATGTTGAAACCCCTGATTTTCAACTTTGTTATTCCTGGATGTACAGTGAACTTTTGCATGCCATTGGAAAGATCATGCTATCTTCAGTACCAGGTTGCTTTTTTTATGGTCAGAATGTACAAATTTATCAAGATATTTGACTTTAAAAATTGCAAGCCTGGCGGTCTAGAACACACACCGTCATGCCCAGCAGCTTAGCCTGGCAGTCCTAAACTTTAGCCCGCGGCCTGAGTTAGCCAGCCCGCATCCAGACCGCATCCAATTAGCCTCATGAACACCCCATGAAAACCACTGAATTAATGAGAATTCACATTTTCACACCTGTGTAATTAACAAGTTTGTGATAAATTCATGAGAGGTCTGGGCTCAATGGTTAGCCCGCGGGCCTGAACAGGCCTGTCGGTCTGTGGACAGGCT
>NW_017802534.1:0-5078 GCF_001625305.1 Branchiostoma belcheri
AACTCCCATGAATGCAATAGAACCACACTGTTTGTCGCAACAAGGAGGTTAAATACAAACCTTATTCTCTGTGAATGTATCCAAGTTAAAATCGACGTATGAAAACCACATTGTATTCAATTATTGTTGTATACTTAGAGTTGTAGAGAAGTGCTGGATTTCAGTACATGTATTCACAATGTACCAGGCGTGGGACGCTGTGAGTTTCCCCACTGTTCAGACAAAGGATATTAACAAAAGAACCAAATTAACATAATTGGCGCCATGCCAGACAGGAACAATGCAATACACATCGACCTAACTACCGTGTGAAGCAAGCATATTACTCATACCTAAATCAAGCTCTTTGGTTAAATCTAAGTGTTGTGGACCATGCATTAAAGTATGGTCCACAACTTGCGAACAAGTACATAGAATTAGCGCTAGCTTGTACATTGTATATATTCATTGCAAACTGTGACGTATTTCCTGTGACCTGTACTGAACCCAGTGGGTAGTTGCGTACAATAAAGGTCTTCATTCATTCTTATTATACAGAATGTCCTTGCACACACACTACCGGTACTTTGTAAACTGTTTTTCTGGTACGTATACACCAAGTTCCTTAGCCTTGATAAGCAAGATGCCTGTTGTATACTAGTATTCAATGCGGTCAGAAGGAAACCTCTTTGGTATAGTTGTTTTGGGATAAATTCTCATTATCTAATCGTAAACCCGATAATTTTCACCTCAATCGTTTCCATTGAGGTGACTAAAATCGATAGTATACTAGTAGCAGATGTTTTTTGTTGTATCACCTTCTAACTTCATGGTCGTATGAAAGAGATCACGATAAATCAAGTCACGGAGGCATAGGTTTAAATGTTGTATTAAACCTCCTTGATCATGCTAATTTGCTTAGATTCACGTAATGGCAACTTTGGTTCAAGTAATTATCACCTGAAACATGAATACACGCAGTACCTAATTACCCCTTATTGTTAGCCGCTCCCCAACACACGCCAAGTGTGCGGGGCGTAAATTTCCGTGCACACGCACGGCGAGCACGAATCCGGGAGTGTAAGGAAATATCCGGGGCCGTACACGCGGAGCCCGGAAATCCATGGACGCGACCAGGACACGGCGAATTTCACGGGTGTGTGCGGGCCGGGAAACTCTTGGAAACGTGGGTTTTCGAGCAGTGTTTACTATTCACTCCTACAGAGGGATCCTCCCTTGCATAGTGAGCCATTTCAATTTAACATTATTTTTAGCTGGCCGCTTTAACTCAATGTTAAACTGTTGTTTGGAAGTTCTTTGTGAAGTGTAATTGGTCGCTTTTATTCCATATAGCATTATGGTATCTTGAATTCATTGTTAGTAGTTATTGAAAAATTTCATTATCACAAAGTCAAATATAAGATTGCCCCCAACATTGTTAAGGCAGATCCAACATCAACAGATTAGTTGCAAGACAACCCATGAATACAAAAGAACTGAATTGCCAAAGCCTTACACAAGAATAACTTTAGTTTACTCAGTTTACCAAGAAGCATTGCTGGCCTGCCTGAATTTACCATTAAGCAATGTCAACCTTAGTAAATTCACCATTAAGGGTTGCCTGGATCCCCCATGTAGACCCTCCTCTAATTCAGGTCTGTACATCCTAACTAATCCCAATTTGTCCCCTAAATGCATGCCCTTCATAACAATAACTATAGTAGGGATGTCACACTAAAAATAGGGGGGTGCCAAGGATTATTAAAAATGATTCCATGTTATAGAGTAGATTTTTCTGGTCAGAATGCTTCATTTCGCATGAAAATTGGACAAAGTTGAGATTTTCTAGAATTTTTCAAAGTTTATGATATTGACGTTTTCATTGGAAGATGCTTAAGTATTGGTCCTATGGGAATAGGCTAATTAGTCATGGCACCAAAAGAGACCATAAATCAACAATATCTGACATACATTTTATTGTAACTCTTAAAGTTTTCATGCTACAATCTTCAAATTTTCAGCATTTTAGGATCAGATAGTTTGCTACAAAGGCCGTTAATTTCATCTTTTTACATACAAAAGTTTACACATTTTTTTTCTAATTAGGCTAATGATTACATAATTACATAATTACATCATTTTTACGGGTAACGAGGTTCCCAGGTAAGATACAAATTGTGAACAGAGCTCTATACTAACACGGTATTTTTGTGGTCCTAAATTCCCTTTATAAGTAATCAAAGCATTTTAATGAGGATGATTAAATACCAAAATATGCAAATGAGCCTAATTACCAACATCTACATACATATCAGGATACATGATGTCACTTTTCTTCGTATAATAAAAATGTCATAGTAACCTGTTGACATATTAGCAAACTGTAATATTCAAACTGTAATACTCAATATTCATTTCTTAATTAACTTACAATTATTTCAATGAACAATATGCTAATTAGCCTTTTTACAATATACTTATTAGTCTTTTAAATTGCATTTTTACACTAACTACGTTAGTGCATGTATTTATGGATGTTACAATTACAGCTAAATTTACTTGATAGAGATAAAATAGTATCTTTACAATCTTTATCCACATTTTTTATCCACTTCACTCTCGTGTCTTCTCTGAGTCCAGTCTTGTTGACAAAGTTAAACAACTCCAATAATGGCCTGTTTGTGAATCTGTCATGCTCAACTTGACAGCTGCCAGTTTCACGTGCAGTAAGACTCTATCCTGCATTTCTGCACAGCTCTCCTGCCTTTGTCTCTTCTTCATCCACTAAAATAAAATAAAATATGGGTAGAATTAGTCTCTTTGTGTACTTTCATATACATGTACAGCCATATATAAATAGCCAATGAAAAAAGAAAACATAAAACTAAGGAAACGAATAAGAAAACATAAAACTAAGAAAACGAACAAGAAAAGAATAGAAGAGGAAAGCACCACTGAACATGAAGACGACCGGAAAAAAAGCAACAAGAGATGGGTACACTGCGAAGAGAGAATGCACAGGAGGAAGAAGACAATCACATGGGACCATCTTCTGACAAGAGTAAACAACAACAACCATAGCCATTCAAAATGTTCAGGATGATTCACTTTTCTTTGTTGAATTAAGATTTTTAAAAATGAAATCAACCAACTGGCAATATCAAAAAATAGTGAGGTTACTAGATTTGGCCTCGGTATCCGACATCAGAAACCAGAAATTTGATATTTTTTCTTCAAAGCTGGATCAGTAAACAAAAAAAAATATCTAACGTTAGTAACTTACATCAGGGGCTGAGTAAACATTGATCACGATGGACAAAACATGACATTGAATGTAACACTTTACGACAATCTCATGATCCGGCTAAAGTTTTTTTTTCGTCCAAAATATGCCACATTGTCGTAAATTAAAAGTGTAACACACTTACGCTTAAAATATATTACTAAAGAGCAGCGGAAATTATGATTATAGGTTGAATTAAACCGACAACGTTCGCGATCTAACGCCCCCCTCCCCTCACGGCCGCGCGCAATGCACGCACCATTTTTCCGGCGGCCGGGAAAAGTAACAAAATGTTTCGCTAAACCCACAGCTCAAACTCGCCTCAAATGAAACAAAAACTACACCAACATAACCACAAGGTGTTTATATTTGTTGCTATGGGCGGACAAAATTGTTAAATTCAAGAAAAATAGCAAAATTTTTCACATACTTTTTGGACGCTTCATTTCTCGACTCATACCTCCCGCCAGCGATGACGTGGCAACTTTGTCCCACCGCTGTCGTGAACCCTGAACTCTGCCCTTTCACATCAAATCAATCCCAGAGTTCTAAAAGCCCGAGCGGTTTGTGGCTTTTGAGTGGAAAAGACGTCTCCGCCCGGCGGCTTCAAAATAGCGTGCCGCGTTGGCGGCGTCCGAACGGGGCTGATTTTCGGCTGTATTTTCAACTTTGCTGATTTTTAGCTCCTTTATTGATCCATATTTTTAAACTAAAAATACAATGACACGATAGCTGACATCATATGCATTGTTGACAATGATTTTTATTGGCATAATACAAACGGTTGATTTTTAACGATAGTTTAAAAATATTTACTGCCTTCGCGCGCCCCCGCGTCCCCAATGCCGGAGCGGGAAAGTTTGACATGCCTAACTATAGTGTTGTCACCTGGTAAAAATCACACTTCCCAGTTTGTCACCGGTCATAACAAGACATATTGCTCTTCCTGAGTTCTTTTTATGACTGACATGGTGATGACCAATCGTGTTCGGGATTACCAGTACAAGGGGGTAGTTGAACTTATGAGGAATAGGTTTCGAATGGTAAGACTCTTATATATATAATGCAAGGAATACGATGCCTCAATTAAACCGTGTTACTGGCTGTGCAGTCCTGTTGATAGAGATGGACCCAGGGGTCAACACAGGTCCCTAGCCAGGACTACACAGTTACTACTCCTGTCCTTTATCACCCATTTATTTCTCTTAACAGGTGCTACTTCCATCTGAGTATGTTCCACCGTAATCCTCTTTATTAGCTTTTTATTTCGTTTTTTTAAATAATTCAAGGGAAGGGGAGGTGTACTAGCTTTATTTATCACCTCTTTTATGACATTCCTGGCTCCAGTACGCACCTTTTGTGGATATGAAATATTAAATGCTGTAAAAGTGGCACCTTGTATATGTGGAATTAAGTTTCCCCATATAAACAGCTGTTGAAGTCAGCCCGGGATCGTAACCCGGGTCTTTCTTCATTCTGCTGAGCCATAAAAGCCCTGTGATGGTACAAAAGTTTCAGGCCTGCTCCTATAGAGGGTTTTTCAAACTTTTTTTACTAATGCTGCTTTAGAAGGAAATGAATTTTATCCCATCATAACAGTTATATCTTGTTTGAACTCTACATCTCTTAATAAAGATATATTATGTATTGCTGTCAATTAGGGTAACAGCTGCTGTATATGTATTTATCCTATGATAATCTGCAAAGAAATTGACCAGTCTGATAATACAACAGTTGGTGTGATAAGATTTTTCTAGAACAGCCAATTTCAGTTTAAGTACATTTGATGGAAAAAGGCACGATTTGACAGGAGAGT
>NW_017802535.1:0-5077 GCF_001625305.1 Branchiostoma belcheri
GATTTCTGCAAGGAGGTTATAGGCCCTTGGTTTCTGCTCAGCTTTTAAATCTTACTGTCCTGTTTCTATCCTCCAGATGGGACCTCTCCTAGGGAAGGAAGCAGAACTTGGTCCAGGAGAAACAGACCGGGGAGGAACCAGCCATCAGCAGAAGGATACAGCACATAGTATATGTATGGTATATAATTTTGTAAATAATTGTATATACAAGTCATGTAAAGCTTCTCAAATATCAATAATATATGTAGTGGCATAGAAAATGTAAGGTATACAGGTATAATTATGCCAACCATGTGTAGATTATTCAATATGAATGTAGTAGTTTCTTAGTGTATACAAGTCGTGTATAGCATATTCAACATCTGATATTTGTAGTGGCATAGTACATGTATGATATAAAATCATGTCAATCATATGTTGATTATTTCATGTATGAGTGTAGTGTTTTAGAGTATATGCAAGTCATGTACATCTTATTCAATATTTATGTGTCATAGTGTATTTGATTAATGTATAGTTCAATATGTATAGTTTATATATGTATAGTTTTATAGTTAATCAATATATAGTCATGTATAGTTTCCTTTTCTTTGCAATTAGACCTTCAAAATGTATCAAATCTCATCATTGTAAGTACCTGTAATAGGATTATGAGATAAGAGTGGTGATGTGAAATTTTGTAAGTAAAACTGTCGAGACTCAAAGTGCTTGTTCTTGCATCTTTGTTCTCAATTACATAGCTACTACTATTCCAGTTTTGCACTGGGGTAAGTTTGGAATAGTCCACTTTTGCGTGGGAGGGAGATGGACTGAAATATGCTGTATTTGCTCCCAAGCAAATGTCGGCCTTTCTAGTGTTGTACCTGTGTTTCCTTGTATTGTCCTTGAGCAGCGCTAGCGTATAATCAACTAGAGTTCCCCGATCTCATACCTTCGCCAAATGATGTTAATCTTTATGACTGACAAATTATACATTACATTATTCCCCCCCTCTGATTTAACAAATAGGAACCTAATTTTCATGAATTATATCATTTTATTATAATCTCAACCAAAAGACAGTCTTAAAATTAGAAACAATGCATTCTAGTATTTCCTAATAAATTATGCAAATGAGGTCCTGATTTGAATAAATTATGTTTAATGATGTTCACCTCAACTTAACTTTCAAATACCACAAGTATGAAATTCCAGGCAGTTATCATTACATAATTATAAAATTTTCTCATTAATTATGCAAATGAAGTCATTATTAACATAATCAATATCTGCCTGTGTTTCTCTCATTGTCAATTACCAATGTTACAAGCTTCAATTGTCTTATCATGGAATGCAGCTGATTTATAGAATTTCCCCATAGGTTATGCAAATTACATCCATATTTGCATAATTGTCACATAATTATATTAAGCATCACGTAAGCTACCTACATACCAAAAATCACGACGATCCGTCAACCGGTTCTTGAGTTATCCCCTTTTGAATATTTTCAAGATTATATCCCTGCAGTTCCAGAGCAAGCCGCTAGGGGGCCCGAACTCACGTCACTTACCATTCAAATTTCATTACCATAGCATGTCTAGATCACGAGATATCAAAACCGGAAGTTCAGCTGCAGTATCATAGCAAGCCGCTAGGGGGTCCAAAATATAATCATTTTGAGGTCTCATCAAGACCTACCCACCTACCAAGTATCAAGACAATCCATCAAGGCCTTCTCAAGTTATAGTGTTTACAGACACACACACACACACACACACACACACACACACGAACGCCACTGAAAACATAACCTTCTTGGCGAAGGTAAAAAGGTATGGGCGAACCAATGCTCACATACACCAGCACTAGGAGTTAGATATGCATCAATGTTGCATGTACTGCAAACTAAACATTATCAGTCGTAGGTTTTCCTATCTGGACCGGTTTTAGTCCTTAATAAGACGAATCTAAACTGTCCGTATAGTAGTCCTTTTGAAAAGGTGCAGCGATATCTGTAGGTAGTTTGGTCCAGACTGTCTAATATTTGTTTCCGTGTAGTTGATGGCGGTTGGTCCGACTGGACCCCGTGGTCTGCCTGCAGTGTGACGTGTGGAGTCGGTACACAGACTCGGGACCGAACCTGCACCAATCCGCCACCAGCTAACACTACCAGGTGCATAAATGTGAAAATTATGTGAATTTCGTGCAAAATTTCAAGGAAATGTGAAAAAATGTGATGTAATGTGAATTTTTTTGAGGTTCAACAGCATGACATTTTATCACATAAGTTCACAGAAAATCATATAAAATAACATTTCTGAAGCGCGACACCTTTATGTGAAAAAATTTTATTATTTTGCGTCACATTTTTTTCACATTTGCAGTGAACGGTCCAGAAAAATCACATTTTCAAATGTGAAAACATGTTATCTAAATGTGATGTTGGATCTCCTCCCATTATGTGAAATTATGTGACTGCCTGTATGTTCTTTTTCCGCCGATGCCTATGTGATTTTTATGTGAAACGTACTCTCAGTGAAAATGTGAAACAATGTTAACCTGAGTCACATTTTTAAAAATGTGTCTTTATGTGAAAGTTATGTGAAATGGGTTTGACTACAAAATGTGAAAAGATGTGAAGACATCTGGCATTCCGCGAAATGTGAAATTTATGTGATGTTCACAAAAACGCAAAATGTGAAAAAATGTGACATCAAATCACATTTTTGACATGTGAAATAAATGTGAAATTAATGTGATTCGTGATTACACAAGACCGGGAATCATGTGAGTTGACAGAATAAGTAAAAGGTAAGTGTACTTGTAGGTCTTCTCCATTGAATGGGCTAATCATTTGTGGGGCAAGCGCGCGAATGTGTATTGTAAACAATACAGGCCTATTACCTTATTGTATGATGTGATTATTATCTATCATTCAGTACTAATCAACGAACAAAAGGTGTGAACCCCCCCCCACTCCCTCTCGCGTGCAACTCTTATGTTGCTAATTATCCATTTTACAAGTGAAAGCGCCGAATATCGCGACACATTGATAGTTTGGCCAAGGCCAGTCAAGGCGTTTGAAACACTATTTAAGTAAAGAATCACATGTTTGAAACCCTTTGGTCCAGTTTGTAAAGGCAGTCTGTACAAAATATCGTGTAAACATCATGAAATACATCAAGTTAATGCTTTAAACTTATACAGTATCTTGAAGAACCGAATTAATGAGTCCCCAAGTCACTCGTTAGGACAAGTAAACAAATAAACTCGCAAACTCGTGCCAGATATTTCCGTCCCCGACCCGTTATATATTAAGGGAATCCCTGGTATGCACCGAAAAAAGTACAAGATTAAAACTAGAATGGGGAGTTCAGCCTCCTTGATTTTTATTCACTAATTACAAGCAAGCGACACAAATCTGATGTCAAATAAGCAACGACGTGTTCCATTTATTACGCCATAACAACAGAAGCGGGCATACCCCGTGTTTTCCTAACATGGACATGCTAAATAAATAGATTGTCGCGTAAAAATAGTCCACAGTTACCCGGGTATAATGGTCTTTCTCGGTTTGAAAACTGGTTTATCTGTCTCGAGTTGAACATATTCTATGACTTCTAAATGTTCAGGAAGTCAGTACATACAGCACCGTGTATATAGACACGGACCGTGCTAAACTTCGGGTAGGTTGTTGACTGAGAAGTTATGGTTTCCAGGCTGATACGAAAGAATCGTTTAATCTAAGGGAAACTAAAATAGTCCACAGTTACCCAGTATTATGGTCTTTCTCCGTTTGAAAATGTTTTATCTGTCTTGAGTTGAACATATTCTATGACTTCAAATTTTCAGGAACTCAGTACATACATCGCCGTGCATATAGACACGGGCCGTAGTAAACTTCGGGTAGGTTGTTGACTGAGAAGTTTTGGGTTCCAGGCTGATAACGAAAGAATCGTTTATTCTAAAGGAAAACTAAAATAGTCCACAGTTACCCGGGTATTATGGTCTTTCTCGGTTTGAAAAATGGTTTATCTGTCTCGAGTTAAACATAATCTATGACTTCTAAATGTTCAGGAACTCAGTACATACAGCACCGTGCATATAGACACGGACCGTAGTGAACTTCGGGTATGTGAAAATATGTGAAAAATGTACAGTTGGTAGCAGAAAATCATTTTTGTAACATTCAAGGACATACAGGATTCTAAGAGGATAAAAATAGGCTACAGGCGTACTATAGTGTTTGAAAATAAAGTCCAAATACAATACCGCCCTTCACCTGACAGAACGTTTCCTAGCACACGCACTCAAACGTCTGCAGTGTAACAGCCCTCTTTTCACAGTGTAATCGAATGGGCTTAGACTCAAGCCATGTTAGCTTTGACGCGAGAGACGCATAAAAGCTGGAAATCCCTGTCGGGCGCTCTAATTGGTTTGCGTTCTGGGCGCAGGTTATCGTCAAAACCCCTTGTTTAATTGTTCTTAGTTAAACTCTTTGGTTACGCTTTTCCGCACGTATTTATACTATATTCACCATAGTTCCCTGACCAAGAACAAATGTCAGAAGCCATCGCTCATTATGCAAATCGGGTGTAATTGGCACCTCAACGTGAAGTTGGAACTTCACACCTGAGGCGAAGACCCTAAAGCGGAGGCGCGAGAAGCCCCACAAGTTTGTCTCACCCCGATGTGTTTGCATTTTAACACCTATTTAAAGAGGAATCTCGGAAACCTAGAAACGGTCGTAAATAAGTTTGTTACCTGTTACAAAAATTTTCACATAAAATCACATAATCATCTAGGACATAGGCAAATGTGAAATTATGTGAAGCATTTTCACATAAAATAACATTCTGACCTCTTATGTGAAAAAATGTGATTTGAACTTCACATAATTTCACATTTGACTCCTTTCAGTTTGCGGGGTAAAACCGCTTCACTTTTTTTCTACATTTTCTCACATTTTGAATTCACATTTTTTGGCCATCTTTTCGGGTTGTGTGATTTCACATAATCGATTCACATTTTTCAAACAGTTACATTGTTTCACATAAAATAACATTTGACGATTCACATTTTGAAAAAAAATCAC
>NW_017802536.1:0-23668 GCF_001625305.1 Branchiostoma belcheri
TAGGTGTCAGTGTACTGCTCTAGTCATCAATGATCCCTTCCCTTCATTTCCATGGTGGGGGGAATATTGAAGTAATGTAAACGATGTAAATCGATTTTACGCCAGATCGCTATTTTCTTCTACAACCTACTGGCAATGTCGTATAGATGTCATTGACGTGTTTTGTTTCAACGGTGATAATGGTAGTTCCAGTTCTTCCATTCATCGTGTTTATGACCGTTCATACTTTCTTCATATTCATGCCCAACATGAGTTTCTTGTCTTTCAGATGAAGCAGTTTGAACAAAACCCGTTCACTTGGGGCTCCGGGGAATACCAGGTCCGGTCATCGGTCGTAGAGCTGTCACTTCATCAGGACAACAACGAAGTAATGACCTTCCGCAACCTTACCGAGGACTTCATCATCACCATTCCAGGCAATCCCAAAAACAAACCGGCGACAAAGATCATAACCATCCCTTCGGCCGGAAATAGAAGCGCCAGGTATCATTTCTACAACCTTACCGGCATGGCAGAGGGATTCCTGGTCACCATCATACCGTTAAACGCAAGCGTAGTGTACCGCGTGTCGGGTAGACGCGGAGGCCGCCCTGACGACCAGAACTACAACGTGTCCATGGAAACGTACCTTCTTCCCGAGCAGTGTTCCCTGACGAAAAGCCTGACTGGCGACGAAGGCGACACGGACAAGACAAAGGCAACAATGTTCATCCAAGGGGAGGAGGATCCTGGAGAATATTACGTCAAAGTTCAGGTTCTAGGTCAGCGTTTTGCCATGCCTTTTGATGCTACAATGCATTAATGCTTGACATACTAGATAGGAGCTCGAGGAAGCTGTTTGTCATAATGACAATGATACATGATGGTTAACATATCTTTTTTTGTTGTGAACAAAAAAAATGTCAATGTGAAGACTTTTGTGGATAATTATAGAATTGGTTAGAAAGCGAAAAACCACACCAAACACTGCAATAGTTAGATTTGTCGCCCGTTTCTATGAATGCACACTTTTACCACTTACTGACCCTGTTTCCATTTTGCAGGTCCAGTGACTGAGTGTGGCGTCGAAAACAAGTCTGACCCTGGGGATGCCTATGACTTCTTCGCCTATGAGATCCAGTGGGCCCGTCTGAGGTGTCTCTACTGGAACGAGACCCTGGAAGCCTGGATGACAGACGGTTGTGCGGTACGTATGTAACGTCACAGTAACTGTTCTTTCTGTTGGTCCACATTGGGGGTAGAAACTATAATTATTATATAAGCAGTTCATAGCACAAACGACTTTCATATCTGGAGAAATAATCGCGAAAATAGCGGCAATGAAAGCACTGCGACCATTCCAAGGTTTACAGTAATACATGTATTTAAATGCGGGAGGAACTAAGTCTAAGTAAAATATAAGTAATATTCAATTTAATATGTAATATTTAAGAATAAAATGTGTCAAAATGTGATAATGACATCACATGTATTTTACCGTTCCCCACAGATTAGCAACCAGTCTAGTATCAACAGCACCGTCTGCCACTGTAACCATCTAACAGCGTTCGGGAGTGACTTCGTCACGCCGCCCAACGCCATGGACTTTGGAAAGTTTGAGTTCAGCGATCAACGGTGCGGTTTTGACAACCGTTTGTTCCGTGGTGTTCCGTTTCTGCGGGCTCACAATGGTCCCTTTACAAGTGATCGGGGAATTCAAGAAGGTACATTTTATAATTTACCCATTGATAAGATCTGCAAATACATGTACTAGTGTCGTAAATCAGTGGGGCCATGCGCCATGCAGAAAATGTATATTGTAATATTCGTGAGCCTTTTCGTCATAATGTATTATATCAACACAGATTAACTTTCATGCTAATATGTAATATATAGAGTTGAATGTGTTCATGTCTACTTATTCACTGTTACATAAATTGTTATACTGAATAAAGGTCAATATGAAATGAAAATAAGAAATTCAATGGGGCCAGATAATGTAAATCGTAATATTCGTTAGCATTCGAGCTTTCTTTCGTGAGGATGTAGAGTACTTGTTATCCCTGAAAATTCATGGTGAACTCCCGTGTTTATTATGCTTACATCCGCAGAACGGGAAACTTTATTGCTTTTGCTCCGTGTCTTCTTTGTCCGTAAAAAAAATAAGTTCAATGATGGTTACTGTTGCTGTGGTGTAGGGTTACATATGCGGATGCCCGATCCTAACCCTAACCCATTCAGGATTAGAAGCAGATAGACACGGCTCTGGATACGATAGTACTTTAATTTAAATGTAGCCTCTGTATGATTCTCTGGCAATTTCACTTTAATACCAAGCACAGTGAAGAAGTCCAGGGTATAACGTAACGTGATGTTTTATTGTTGTTTAGGTTTTTGCACGAGGCAGCCAGGTGACGCTGACGGCAGAACATCTGGGTGCCGTGGAGCATGAAAACACCACGACTACCAAAAATTGGGCCACGTTCTACCATGAATGTGTCTTTGTCGCATGAAAAACTGACTACCTTGTATGTGTGTATGTGTATGTGTGTGCGCGTGTGTGTTCTTGTGTGTGTGTACGTGTGTGCGCGCGTGCGTGGTTGTGTGTGTGTGTGTGTGTAGGTACGTGTGCGAGGAGTGCGTGCGTGCCTAGGCGCGCGCGTGTGCGTGCGTGTGTGTGAGTGTGCGAGGAGTGCGCGCGTTCGTGTGTGTGTGTGTTTGTGTATGTACATGTGTGTGTGCGTGCGTGCGTGTATATGTTTGTGTGTGGGTACATGTGTGCGTGCGCGCGCGTGTGTGTGTGTGCGTGTTTGTGTGTGCATGCGTTCCTGTGTAAAAGCACGTGTGCGTGTGCGTATGTGTCTGTGTGTGTGCGTGTGTATGAATGCTTGTGTGAGAGTGTGTGTTTGTGCATGCTTGTGTGTTTCTGTGTGTGTATGCTGCATATGCGTGTGTGTTTGTGTATGTATGCGTGCGTGTGTGTGTGCATGCGTGTGTGTGTGTATGTGTGTCTGTGTGTGTGTGCATGTGTGTGTGTGTGTGTGTGTGTGTGTGTGTGTGTGTGTGTCTTTGAGCAGCATAACTCGAGAATGCAATGATGAATTATAAATGAGAATCATATTTGGCACATGGGTAGAATTTGGTGAGAAAAGAAACTATTAGATTTCGAACCCCCTTTCGGCTTTCCTTGGTATTGCAGCAGTGATCTGGACATGCTAGTTGTATATGTGATGATTCACTTTTGTACTCAATGATGTATCAAACAAAAGCAGTTAATGGACATACATTGTCAGACTTTTGAACAGCAAAAAAACAATCTTCGACATCTTAAATGCAATATTAGATTCTTCAAATACGTGTTGCGTTTATTGCGTTCTTGAGTAGTAACGGTTATTTCGAGAAATACTATCATTAGCATGTGTATAATTTATTTAAAGTTGTTTGTGTCTTAACTTATCCATTGTTACAGGCATGTATTGTTATTATATATCATTATTAGGATATGTATAAAGTTATGACGAGAAGGCTAAAACTTTATGTGCAACGTGAAGTAAATTTGGACTTACCCAAATTTTCAGTTTACTCCGTCAGCCTTGTTCACGGATTGTATCCGTCTACTGCAGCTTCCGGGACGTGACGTCGGAAACACGTGATTGCAGCAGATGGCCATACGTGCCAGATAACCTGTGTCGCCCCCCGTCTCTGTTTAGTATCGTACGGTTGGCCCGAATTTACACAGCCTCGTTCACTCCTCTTGAAATGAAATCCGGCTCTGAGTCCTAGAGATTCTATGTGTATATGTTGGGATACTTCTGAATTGGCGTAGCTTGGTCGTTGGGGTTCACCTGTTTTACCAATGTATGTTACTTTACGCTGTCCCATTGTTTGTTTCACCATGGCAAGAGATGTGGACATAAATTTTTTAGCCTTTTCGTCATAATGTATTATACCAACACAGATGAACTTTCTTACTAATATGTGATAATAGATTTAAAGTTGTGTTCATGTGTACTCATTAATCATTAGATGAATATTATACTGAATGAAGATAAATGTGAGATAAACATCAAAAAGCAATGGCGACAGATAATGTATAATTTAGTATTATCATATGTATCAAGTTAGGTTACCTAAAGTTGTCTGAATGTCAATCCTACGTGTATTAGCACACTGATTGAATAAAGTTCAATGTGAATTTTTTTTCTTTGCTTTACTCTATGTTATGAGTGACTGGTTTTATTTTATTTTTATTTCTCAAAGATTACAGTTTCGCAGTGCTTGGTGTAAACTTCGCACTGAATTGCACTGCTAAAACAATTGGACAAGTACATGGGTTACAAATTATTAAAGAAATATTAAGGTAAAAAGTTTGTACATACATTGCTGTGATAAAATACAATCAAGAATACATTTTAAAATCAGTTCTCCGCAATTATTACTAAGTTGTCTTAATGTACATAAAGATTGTCATCATATCAAAATTAAGGGAATATTACACATTGACAAGATTTAACAGATTAAAAGATAACCTCTGAGTAGACATTGTCATGAAATACATATCGTGCATACAGATTTCAATAAGCCTATTATTAATACATTATTATTGATGACTTGTCATAAATGTGTATATTCAAAAATATCATGTGTATCAAGTTAGGTTACCTAAAGTTGTCTGCATGTCAATCCTACGTGTATTAGCACACTGATTGAATAAAGTTCAATGTGAAATGTAATTGAATGTCTATGTCAGAAGACACACAACATCAGCAGCACTGCATGGGTGGCCGTTAGCCTCCTTCGCAGTCTTGTTGGGCGTCGGCGTTATTTTTTCTCTGAGCGACGCGAGTAATATGCGGCCGCGAGGGACGATTTGCTGCCGAGGGAGTTTTTGCCACGGAGAGAAGGTTTCGCGCTTCTCTCCGTGGCTTCTCTGGTAAGTAATTAGTCGGAGTGAAATGGTACCTCGTTCGTTTTCTGTATGTTATAATTGGAGCTGGTGACAAAGTTGGCTGTCTTCAAAGTTAACGTTGTCAAGTGAGAAGTTTGTCGTTGTTATATTATTAATGACCCAACTGGTCTTTGTTAGTCATCCATGCACCATCATTGATAAATACCGGGTTACAATAGTGTAATTTTGAAGTTGCTCGATGGCAGTCACTATACTATACATACATGTACCTTACCTTATGTCATGGGTTCGCCGACAACCCGTAACTTCTTTGATTGTGTTTCAAGGATTATTGTTACCTCCATGAAAAATGGAGGTATTGTTTTTGGCTTGTCTGTGTGTCTTTGTGTGTGTCTGTCTGTCTCTGTGTGTGTTTGTGTTTCCGCACATTTGTAGTCAACATAACTTCAGGAAGCCTTTATGGATTGTGATGATATTCGGTACGTTGGTAGGTCTTAGGAAGACAAAGGTCAAGGTCAAATATTGGCCTCCTGGTGGTTGACCTTGGTACTGCAGCAGAACTTCCGGTTTTTGTACCTTTTGTCCTGAACATGCTATGGTCTTGATTTTTTGGTGGCAGATAACTTTTCCTGTCAGGAATAAGTGCAAGCACTAGCGCAGGTCAACGTCTACAGGAATTGTGCAGTCTGTGGACTCCACATGCGCCATTATTCGTGAACGCTGGAACTGCAATATAAAATTGTCAAACAGAATTCAAAGTTCTCCTAAATTCCTATTTAACGGTATAGAGTTGTCACTGCTATATAATGGTAGACTATCGTTTGCAAATTTTGTACGTGTGGTGTTAGCAGGTCTGATTTTTTAGATATTGACAAATTATTAAGAAAAAAGTCACGTACACCACACAGTAACTCACATTATCTATATGATGATCAAGATTTTAATAATCACTCTTTCGAATATAAACTCTGTATGCAAATTATTCGATGGTGTTCTGTCTTATGGATGGAAGTTTATTTTTCGTTTATTTTGTCGACAACCAAATAAGTGGGAGGGGGGTGCATGTGCACATGTTTGTAAAAATCACGAGATGAAATTAAGAGTTCTCTCCACGATGTGTTTGATGTCCAGCTTAAGCTAAGGTCCCAATTACGCCGGTGCCCGTCGGGGATGTAGCCCCGGCTGGCCCCGGCCGGGTTCAGGAGTCGAGCGGGCATCGGCTGTCGTGGTCACAATTAAAAGTTTCCTTCAGTAGCATTTTGTTAGAAATTATGTCACCCTCTTTGGTCGGTATCCGGCAGGCACCCGGCAGGTACCCAGCAGATTCTCTGAAGATGTCTATACGTAATGCAGAATTCACGTATTTGTTGTGATCGTTTGATCTGTGAGGTCACACATTTTACCCGGGTTTACGAAGTACACACCTTTATTCTGTTCATCTGGTCTGTGACGTAAGAAATGTGTCCCGGTGGAATGCCGGCAACCGGAGGGGTACCTCTCGGTGCTCTCACGATGAGGTCACGGCGTCTTTTTGTCAGCGGGGCCCGGGTAGAATCTAACTCAGAATTAAATTCTTATCGGGGCCCCGACGGGCCAAAAAGTAGCCCGGTAGCCGCAGGGTGCCCCGCGGGGCCACGTCGGGGTCCCGCCAGAAAGTGGTAAAAACCCGGGAACTACCCGCCAGGGCCCAATTGGGACCTTAGCTTAACCAGCACAGATTACCTCTTTTTCCACGAAAATAGTCTGGCTGTTGCATAAAAACAAAATGCTATTGCATCACCTCATGCCACGTCATTCTTCCAAATGAGAGCAAATGTAGCCTTAGATCGTCAGACTAATTAAGGTATTATTCCTGGGTTTTGCAGTTATACACTGCGCAACAATACAGTCTGCACATTACGATCGAAATGAACAGGCAGGGAAAGGCTGTCCGGTCGCCTGTCTCCGGCCCCGACAGCCGCCCCGACAGCGGGCGGCCGCCCCAATCCCGTCCTGTCCGTCCGAGTGGTTCACGCGGGCGTGTCCGCCATGGTAACGGCGCTTCTGATCATGACAAGCAGCAGGAAGACCAGGGCACGTCTTCACACCCATACGAAGACGTCGATGCGGCGAAACGTTACGCAACGCAGCGGGAAGGCCAGGGCACGTCTTCCCGCCCATACGAAGACGTCGATGCGGTGAAACGTTACGCAACCCAGCGGGGAGACCAGGGCACGTCTTCACACAAGTACGAAGACGTCGATGGGCAGAAACGTTACGCAACGTCTCCAGGTAAAGAACCGGCCGTTTACAGTGAATATTTTATACAATCAGAAAAGAAAAAAGTCCTGTAGAAAGAGTATATGATAACTAACTGAATATTGCATACTTTGCTGTGTGAGTATATTTAATGACAACAAGAGACCCCTTTAATCTTTACGGTACGTTCCGCTTGTAAAATCCATTAGCATGGTACGTGAACGTTCCCGCATCGGTGAGTATTTGGTGGAGCCTGTTTGGTGCGATGGATTATTTTTTTCAGCTTCTGATATCAGCCCTGCAAAAAATATAGTCATTAGCTTGGGATTCTATGTCTTTTTTACTTGCCCGAAAAATGAGGGGATTTGTAATTCTATTATTGTGGACGCATTTGTGTGTAATTGTGGTCTATTACTTAAGAAGGCCTGGATGGATTGTGATGATATCTGGTGGTTGTCGTTAGGGTAAGGATTCTATATTTTTTGCCTGCTTGAAAAATGGGGGTATAGTTAACTCCATTTTGTGTCTCAGGTGCCACACCCATGCGGCGGCATGAGCCTTATTGGTTATCACGTGCGGACGCCGCTGCAAAAATACCCAACCCTATGTACCCCTCCATTGCAGGTAAATCAGCTACAGAGGTTATCATTTCCGTATCGTAATTTTTACTAGTGTTAATTTTCTGCAGATGACTAATTGAATTTTCTTCACTTATCTCAGGCACCACAACCAAGCCGCAGCCTCAGTCACTGCGATCACGTGCGGACGCCGCTGCAAAAATGATCAATCCTATCTACGCTTCTGGTTCAGGTAAATCGTTTTAGTCCCAATTTCGTTTCCTTTAACATTAAAACAATATTGATTTTAAGTTAACGGCCCAATATTTCTCACTAATGACTATATACATCTTGTTTTTTTTCGCCCAGACGACCCACCCATGGACAAATTCCAGACTGATAACCAGGCACGTGCGAACGGCGATGAAAACACACCCGACGCCAGGTACACTACCATACCAGGTAAAACGTTTTACGTTTCTCTCTTTTCTTGCATTCTGTTCTTTTCATCCCTTTGTGGTTGTTACCTCATTAAAGCTGAGGATTTTTTTGTAGTTACCGTGATTGGTCTGTGGTACTATTTGCGTACACATGTAGGTTTTTGTTGAGACGTTTATAGAATAAATAGCGAAGTACTTTGATCACAACCATTTATTTTTCACGAGCCGACGTTTCGATGACCGTCCGTCATCTTCATCAGGGCAATTCTGACTGATTTACTGTGCACTGACACTCCAGAATGCAAGTGCACTGTGAACCATGTAACAGTACACTGTAAACCATGTAACACCTTTAGTGCACTATGCACCATGCAACATCTAGTGTCAGTGCACAGTAAACCAGTCAAAATTGCCCGGATGAAAATGACAGATGGTCATCGAAACGTCGGCTCGAACTTCGCTATTCATTCGTTTACCAACCTTATGAAATTATTTACGGACGTTTATATAATAGTTAACGTTTGTCAAGATACCTCCACAGTTTCGTAATGTACCAGAAGCATTAATTGTAAGCAAGAAAGAAACCACTGTAAATATGCAGGCCTGACTAAGTATTTCTCAACCTTCCAATGCTGAGATCATATTTCCAAACCGGGGCCCGGCCGGGCGGTTTTGATTAACGAAATATCAATGATTTATATAGGAATAATATACGCGAGTACATGTAGTTCCCATTATTTATTTCTTAAAGAACTTTTTTCTGCTTGGCTGTTCAGGTAAATCGTTTATAACATATAACATATGTTGTTAATTTTGTATGTTAAATTTTTCATCTTGGGGCTGTAAGGCCCAATATTTTTCACAAATGACTATGTCACTATGTGTGACACCTTCGATGCCAGGTGGCGCAAACTGTCTTATTCATTTGTCAAGCGTCTTCTCGCATCGAGAAACAGCATCGTGCACACGCTTTGTCAATCGCGATCGGATGTGTTTACAAGGAGCCTCTACTGGCCGCATCTTTTAATCATCTGTATGTAATTTGTGTATTTTGTACATGTACTTGTTTTTGTATTGTCCCTGTTTTTATTTGGGCCTCTGGAATAAAATAAATAAAATAAATAAAATAAATAAAATAAATAAAATAAATAAAATGAATAAAATGAATAAAATGAATAAAATGAATAAAATGAATAAAATGAATAAAATGAATAAAATGAATAAATTAAATAAAATAAATAAAATAAATAAAATAGATAAAATGAATAAAATGAATAAAATGAATAAAGTAAAATAAAATAAAATAAAATAAAATAAAATGAACAAAATGAATAAAATGAATAAAATGAATAAAATAGATAAAATAGATAAAATAGATAAAATAGATAAAATAAATAAAATAAATAAAATAAATAAAATAAATAAAATAAATAAAATAAATAAAATAAATAAAATAAATAAAATAAATAAAATAAATAAAATAAATAAAATAAATAAAATGAAATAAATATCTTTGTTTCTTTTTCAAAGACGACCCACCCATGCACCAGCCCCAGACTGACTCCCAGGCACCTGCGAACGGCGATGAAAACACACCCGACGCCACGTACGCTACCATATCAGGTAAGCCTTTTTTTCGAAAGTAGTAAGAAAATAATCTAATTTCATTGCTTTTCATAATGGAACTTTAATACATATAGCATATGCAATGTATGACAGGTGGAACATTCACAGGCTACAATTATGCAAATAAGGTCTAATTTGCACAATCAATCAAAATGAATGCTATTTTTCCCTACTGGTATTTCATTGACACATGTTCATTTGTTTAAACTGAGCATCACTATGTGTGAATGTTGACGTAAACAATAACTTGTGCGAGGTGTTTTTCCTACTAGACCGCACGTATCCGGGTGGAGCGAGTGGCCGCCGGGGTGTCCGCGCCCGCCGCAGCTATCTGGCCGCCGGCATCGCCGTGCTGCTGAGCGTCGTTGCCGTGGGACTCGCCCCTCTCACGTTCAGCAACAAACAGGTAACATTCTACTACTACAAATCTTGGTTATCAGCTGTTTTCTTATTTTCTTTCTGTTTTCAGGAGGGTACAAGAAATTTTCTGCAGTTTTTTGTAAGTTGGCTTCGTCGGTATTCTGACGTGCATAAATTCGTTTGTAGGAAATATCTCAATTGTCGACAACCCTGAAACGCGACTTGCGCCAACTGGCCACCACTTTTGGCGCCTTAAAGCGCAACCTGGACAACGAGCGAAACCGAACCGCCGCCCTGGAGCAGCGTCTTCACGAGATTGAGAAGACTTTGCGTAATTATAGTTTTTAGCTGTTCTGTTGACTCTTTATCTGCCATCATATTTTTTGGGGGGTGGGAGGGAGGGCAATGCGTGATACCATTACATTACGTATGTGTGTATTGGGGAGGGGGGCGTCTTTAGTACACAACTTTAACTGTGTCGTATTAAATATGTCTTATCGAATACACCTCGAGAGTAGATTCATTGTTAATGAAGCATATGTTGTATGCTATGAAATTTAATATCCATCCTTGACCTTGGCATCATGTCGATACAAAACTTGTTTTCCAGAATCTTGTCCTAAAGGATACACAATCTGGCATGGAACCTGCTACAAGGCCTTCGCCACACGCAAGACCTTTGACCAAGCGGCCGAGGCCTGTCGTGCAGACGGTGGCACCCTCGCCATGCCCCGAGACGCTGAGACCGACGCCTTCCTCATCTCCCTGCATGACTCCGTGGGCGACGGTTTTTGGTTCGGCCTGCACGATCAGTGCGAAGAGGGAAGGTTTGAGTGGCTGGACGGTTCTGTACTTGGGTCGTACAGCTCCTGGGGTCAGAAACAACCGGACAACTTTGGGGGCAACGAAGATTGCGTCATTTACTCCTCAGTCTGGAAAGACAAGTGGGACGACGCAATGTGCAAGAAGCTGTTGAACTTCATATGCCAGGCTGCTCCAGGTACTTATTGTATCCGCATTATTTGCTGAATCCCTTCCATCTAGTACATGTATTTGCCACCATCATTAGTTTGGAATGCCATTTATCTATGTTCTGGAGAGGTGTATTTCGCCTTTTGTTCACCTGGACATGTTGAATGTATGTCACGATTTTCAGCATGATCCATACTTGGCCTGTTTTTAATGCACAACATCTTGTCCTAATGTGACTATTCGTTTAGCTTCATATGCCAGGCTGCTCCAGTACCGTTGTTGAATCCGCACTGTTTCCAGAAACCCTTCCATCCAGTAATCACATATAGCTAAAGTATCCGTCAGAACAAGACAGCGGTCACAAACCATGTCTTAACTGAACAATTCCACGCTCATCCCTGATATATTTTTTTTCTCAGGCTGTGCAGGAGTCTCACCACTACTGTGCAGCGGCTCTCCGACCATCCGCAGTCAAACTAACTAGTATGAACTTAAGACCGGAAATTACTGCATTGTTTTAGATCAACATTTTTCCAAAAGTTGAATCTGCACAGTGGGAATATAAATACTGAGTGGGATGAAGCAGTTCTGTTCAATGGTTGTCACGCTTGTTTTCATACGGAAAATGTCTACTTAGGCCACACCGCCTTAATTTTATGGATTGTAGCATTTTATGGATTACTAGCATTTTTATTTTTGGCCGTTTTCTTTGTTTTTTTTATTCGCCCGCGCGCACCAGTTTGGGGGTCTTCAGAGGATGTCATCCATAAAATTAAGGCGGTGTGGCCTTATTTACACAAGGCACACATTTACTTCTGATGTTAGAATCATAGCTGTCATTGTGCCAGTAGAATATTCATGTTGTAATGCTTTTATTACTTTTATCATCTGTTACTTATTACAATGCAATATACAGGAACACAATGTCTTTCTGATGGCAGAATCATATCAAGTTTACTTGATGAAAATGAGAGAAACATTCAAATGTAAGTTTTCCTGAATATTTGAAAGATAGTTTTAGGAATGGTGATTCTGTGGTAGAAGTAGACGCTGTGCCAATGGAACGTTTATAGTTTATTGCTTTTAGTACTTTTATTATTATTGTCACATGATAAAATACAATGCAAAGGCACACAATGTCTTTCTGGTGGCAGAATCATACCAAGATTACTTGGTAAAACATTGGCAACACTCAAATTGAGTCAATTTGGGAGACAACAACTGGAACAATGGTCGCTCTGTCATAGAAGTAGACGCTGTGCCAATATAACATGTATGGGTTAATTACTTATTATTACTTTTTGCTTATTTAGTCAAGGCACACAATGTCCTTCTGATGTAAGAATTATATCAAGTTTACTTGATGAAAATGAGGGAAACATTCAGATGTAAGTTTTCCTGAATGTTTGGAAGGTAGCAAATTATATCTAGTATTATTGTCACTTATTAAAATACGATGTACAGGCACACAATGTCCTTCTGGTGGCAGAATCATACTAAGATTTCTTGGTAACAAATTAGTAACGCTCGAATTAAGTGAAGTTTGGGAGACAACAACTTGAGCAAGTCTTAAGAAATAGCGGTTCTGCCACAGTGCCAATATAACATGCATAGTTTTATTAATAATTATTACTTTTTACTTCTTTAGTCAAGACACACAATGTCCTTCTGATGGCAGAATCATATCAAGTTTATTCAATTTCAATTTCTTTATTGCACTAATTCAAATGTACATCAGCAGGGGGAGAATAACTACTACCCCCTGAATTGAGTACCATTTGTCACATTAAAAAATGAGAGACAATACATGGACATCTAAATAAGGTATACAAAGACATATACAAAGTAATTAAAATATACACAATATCCATACTGATTGCATCCAGCCAAGTCAGGTTCAGTTTATATTGAAGGTGAGTTATTGTAAAGTCTGATGGCGCAATACAGGAAAGACTGCTGCAGTCGTTTGGTTCTTGCATAGGGAACTGAGATGTTATGACCGTTCCTCAGTGCTCAGTGCTGATAGGCATCTACATTACCATAATATATGCATAGTGGTGTTAACCTATAAGTAACTTACACATGTCACACGAAACATATTGTCATTTGAATTTAGAAAACCATTAAAAACATTTACAAAAACTCATATATTTCATAGAGGTATGAGATCTACGAATTCTTATTCGTTTTGTAGTATTGTCATGTCGTAAGAATATTAACGCCCAATTTGATGACTTCACTGTTCTTGTACGTTGAATTATGTGATTAATTCCGTCAGTTTTGTTTACTTTCCTGATGTATTTTTGGGGGGGACGCCTTTGGGGCGGAGGCATTTGTGTAAGTACTACGATCGCTTTGAAAGAATTTCAAAAATTGCACGAATGCATTCCCTAGGGAATTGATTTTGGGGGGTAACCTTCGGCCATGTGGTTTTTGGACCAAGCAGGTCATTTACACCGAGTGCCCACGTGCCACCCATCCAGCTGCCTGGCATGATTAATTACTGGAGATCTGTCTTCTTTTCACTTCATGGACAGTTATCCAGAGAACACAACTGTATTTGGTCAAAGACCGCTTGATCAGGAATCCGACATTCCCTCCCCAAGAACATGTCTCTGGTGAAGGATAGAGTGAAGTGGAGGATGGTTTTAAGTTTGGTTCTAGTGGGAACTCGACCAAAGTAAAGTAAGTAAATATGTCATCATAAAATTTATATTGCTGGGGAAGAACGGCTGATTCCTCCTATACGTGTATTTGGTATATTGCCCCACACCTCATCCACCCATCCTGTAAATTTCACTACATGCATGTGTTTATAAATAGGGAAATCTTCTTTTCTTATAATTGTAAGTAGATTGCTAGCCCCACCACATGAAATAATATATCATTCAGTCGTCGTCTTGGCAATGATTTTTATCGCCCCAGCCTTGTTGTTATAAAGTTTATAGTCTCACAGGATGTGTTCACCAAATTGTGCAGATTCCTCATGATATACCATAAGTTGACCCTGGGGTACCGACAAAGGTTAGGTCAATTTCTATTTTAGGCAATTTTTATTCTATTTCTATTCAAGTCTATTTTACTATAGAGCTAAAGTTAATTTGTATGACTTGTGCAGACTTGACTTTAAACAACAAATCATTATGGTTGTATCTGCGTTATTACATCTTCCTTACAATTGCTAAAAGTGACTCCTACACTCTCCTTTACATTTCTGCTTCCTTTTTATTCCTTCCTTTTTATCCCTTTCTTTCCTTCTGTTGTTTGCTGATGCCTACAAGCAACTTATCGTGTAGGATCTTTCACAGGGGTAATAAAACCGGCGGACTTTTCACCAGATGCATGTGATCCTAATTCCGCTGTATCTATTGCGAAGTTTGCCTCCATGCTACAGTGTGTACATTATACTCCGCAAATAATTTCATCAGGTTGGAAGATACTTAGCCTTAGGCCTAGGGTATACAGAATTGTCTTCTTACACAACCAGTAAAGGTTCTCACCTGCTTACGTTTCGATGTCTATCAGACACCTTCCTCAGAGCTTTGTTAATCTTATTCAGGCATTCAGTTAATTTGTCATTAAACTCCTGTATAAGAGTGTTTGGAGGCCTGTATACACATCCAATAATGACATTTCCCCCTTCAGCACCACTTGAGGACAATTCAATGAAAATACACTGAGTTTCTGACTCCTCAATTTCAAACTCCAAGTCATTTCTCTCAACATAGGATAAGTCATTTCTTATGAATAGGGAAACCCCCCCTCCTACCTTATTATGTCTGCAATGATGAATAACTTTATAATTGGGTATGTTGTAATTTTGAGCTGTATTTTGAGATAACCAAGTCTCTGTTATGCCAATTACAGAAAAACTATGTTTTAAGGAGTGTAGGTTTTCATTAAGCTGCTCGAAGTGGCGTGGAAGGCTCCTAGCATTCAAATGAAACAACGATAGAGAACGTCTCTTGCTTAAATTACATGAGTTTACAAAAGAATCAATATCATAGTACTGGGAAGTATTCTTAGAAGAACCATAGAAATTACAAAAGAAGTTCGAATCAGGGTCTAGAGATGATAGGGGTGTGTCACAAACATTATCATTTAGATTGAGGTCAAAGGGGTTGAAAACTAAAGAGCTCAGGTCGGTGATTGGAGATGAGTGTTGATTATTAGTAGGGTTCATGATCATGAGGTATAGTTACCAGGGTAAGTTACTGGTTGTATATACTATTCTTCAAGCGTTAGGACTCCTCGGTGGATGCACTACAAGCCAATCAAATCTCAAGAAAGCAATGTTTCCTCGCTCTCTCTGGAGTTCCTCAGCTTCTGACTGGAGTTCTGCAACTCGCCGCTATTTATCGCCAAAGTAGGCCAAAAGCATTCTCGCCGCAAAAGCGCCACCTCTACTTTGGCGATAAATAGCGGCGAGTTGCAGAACTCCAGTCAGAAGCTCTGAGGAAGGTGTCTGATAGACATCGAAACGTAAGCAGGTGAGAACCTTTACTGGTTGTGTAAGAAGAAAATTCTATACCCTGTATATTATACTGTTTACACTTACATGTGTTTTTTTTTTCTTTCGCACAGGTATTATCAAGCTATCCTGTGACAGCATCAGCGGCTATAACTCACCATGGCGTTGACACTATGTTCACTAGCACGTCGGCAGAACGTACTGCGCCTGCGCAGAACTCCGCATTTTCGCGTTTTTCGTTGGGTTTTTGGTCAACGTTGCATAAGAATTTTCCCTGTTGCAGAGGATATTCTGTTCGAAACAAAATTTGGAAACTACTGTCGAAATGCTAACCTTATATGAGCGAATACAACCTTATATGAGACATTCTGCCAAAATGCTATGTACAATACATTACGGGTTTCGCGCAGGTGCAGTACGTTCTGCCGACGTGCTATGTTCACTGAAGAAGATTGAGAACTCGGAACATTGTGGACAGAAAACAAAATTTAAAAGAATAAATAAAAGAACGACAACGCACGTTCATCATTCACATCACAAAACACCAATGAATCATCTCATGTAACCATAGTCTGATTATTTCAACGTTGAGGTACAGCAGAAGATATTGACAACCATGTTGTCTCCACCCTTCTCGATTTTCTGTAGTATCTTGATAGTCCATTTGGCAAATCAATCTCACTCAAAACAGAAAAAAAACTTCCTCAGTATCGAATATACTAACTAGTAGTTATACTATTTTGTGAGCTCTGGGATTATAAGATACATATAATTGTGTTCATATGCATGTGATAACACGCCGATATATTAGTTAAAAGAAAAAAAATGATACTAAAAGAATGTACTTGTTCTATCGATAGAAAAAAAGCAAACATTTGAGACATCAAGATCAGTAATAGTAAGACAGCTATTGTTTGTGCAAAAAAGGAACAAAGGCCTTAACTTCTCGGTCCAAAGACCACCTGACCGAAGGTTACCTCAAAAGCAATTCCCTAGGGAATGCATTCGTGCAATTTTGGAATTCTTTCCAAGCGATCGTAGTACTTACACAAATGCCCCCGCGCCGAAGGCGTCGCCAAAAAGTGAAAGTGATCTCTCACGTGAATACTTGTAGTATGAGTAGACTAGTTCACTGACGCCAATGGGTTCCCCACATATTCACTCTCAGTACATTCGCCCCCTCTACCGATTTCGTTAGAAATTGCGCTGCTGGGTGTTTCCCAGGTTCGCGTCCACGCGTCCTACATATAAAACAATTGCTCCTTTTTTACGTACATTTCCCCTCTGTTCGGCCTCCCCAGTACTTCCCAGATCAGAAATGTAACGATATCTATTACTACGGGCTGCTTCGGCGGAACCAAATTTCCCGGGAAGTTCAGGACCTCTCACCCCCAGAATATTTCTCAATGGACTGCTCCACTTTCACTACGCATGTTCAGATCAATTAAAACTTCCAACCAACTCGACTCGTCTTCCTGGTTTCCCAGTTGTCTGAACACGAGAAGAAGAAAAAAGGTGTGAAAAGGTCCAGAAACGACCCTGACCATGCGGTAACGCCAGACCAGGGAGGTGTAGTCTTGTCCGAGAGAAGAGCTGACGGGACTGGTGGAAAGTTTTGGCGATCGATACAAACATTTACAAAAGAGGGAGGGAAAAATCCGAACAGATTGTGTACAGGTGGGTACAATGTAGTTGCCTTTTTGCTCCAACCAATAGTCTACAGCACAGCATACATTTTAAGGATGAATCCTGTGTCTGAGGTTGCAGCTTATGTTTGTATGAATCTACACAGAGTTGTGTAGATTCGTTTGTAGTAGTGGTACAAGATAGAGAACACTCAGATGTTTTCAACTGTCCAACACGCACTGTCAGAGGAATGTTGATAGAGGCCTATTAAGGCTATTATGTAATATTATAGTGTCTTCTTCGAACACTGACTAGCCACTCGACTCAACTGTAAAACCTGTGGCAGGACTTGCTTCGTGTCCACCAGAGGTCCTGTCAACACAACCTTCATAAGTCTTGTTTGCTCGTGAAGACAATCTACATTATGTCGTGACTAGCCGTCACGACTTTGGCATATTTGCTGGTAGCCTTGTATGTATAGCCCTCATATACAAGACTACCAGCAAAATTTGTCTGATTCAAGATTTGCTACGACTATCGAGTTAGGAGTAGACCCATATTCAAAGAAAAACATAATGCTAGTGGCAGGATTTAAATACAGCTGTTTTGACTTGAGTATTGTTTTTGTCTCGTCTGTGTGTTATCCCACGCTCACAGTGTTGAACAGGACCTGTTTAGTCACCTTTTTCACACTTCCCATAATCCTTTGCTATAGGGATCCTGTGGGTTTTACGACAATGCAGTGAGTCATAAAATTTACAGTGATTTATTTAAATCAACAGGCACACTGACTGAGGTATCATCGATATCCCAGAAAATTTGCTCTGATAATTTTACTTTTCCCTATATTTCCCTGGTGCAATGTACAATTTTGTATTTACATTTGTACATACATTTGTATAGACAGAAGGAGGCCAATGATGATCTTGGCATATAATAATATTAGAGAATTTAGACTAATTCTTTGTGTTGGAAATTACAGTTTAATTAACTTTAAGCTTACGGTATGATGATGTCTACCAACACATCTATGAACTTTTAAGATAAAACCTTGATGGCTTATAATTGTGCATTCCAGGGTGGTCATAGTTTTGACTAAGGTAATGTCAGTAATGAGTAGGTGGATGGAGCAGCAAAGGCCCTGCTCTATATACTGATGATGTTACCATATGCAATTATGCATGTCTGACAACAGCTAGAACTGTCAGTGTAAAGTGGTCAGTGTACTAGCCAGCCCTTTTTTCTGTCCCCCCATTTTTGTTTTTATTGTAACATCATGTCGAAGGCGTCTGGATAAATTTTGAAATCTTGACGCTATCTCCTGCATTTTGACATGCAAATGTTGTTGGTACTGGTAGTCTAAAATAACACCTCTTTCCATGTCTTTGTGAGCTAATTTTTGTCCATCAAAGATGATGGATTGGGTGATATTTTTGTCCACCATGAGCAGCAAAACCGTGAAGTGATGAAAAGACAGACACTAACTATCAGAACACTGACCTGCACCAGGGGTGATTAGTGATACTGACCAGGTGTAAAGACAACTATTACAGTAAAGACAACTGGAACCATATGACTGTAACATTCATGTGACAGTCTACTGTCATCAGTAGAACTTATATAGTACTATAACTATAGTATAAGGGGCAAAAGAAATTTAAATTAATTACCAGGTATGTTTTCAATCAGGTTTTACTTAAGAAGCAATATAATTATTACATGTATGTATGTACAGGATTAAGGATAATCCGGTAAAAATAATTTTCTGTTAGCAGGAGGACACAAACCTTGAGTATACTTGAGTTAATTAAAAGAAAATCCTAGCACAAAATCACAACATTGATACAAGTTCATTCATGGGTTGAGCACCAGGGTTCCTCTAATGTTCACCAAGAGAAAGCCGGAATATTCCTCAAACATTTGTCTCTTTTTCTGTTTGTTTGGTTGGTTGGTTCAATGTCAGTGAGTTTTTGTGTAAAAAAAATGCTAATACCATGCAGTTGTAGGGAGAGTGGGTGGATGTTTGGTTACTAATGATTCAAACAGAGTTACATTGTGAGCCTGAATGAAGAATTCAGGAAGTAGCTGATTGTTTCCTTTTTTCCTAGAACTATATCATAGACAATCAGCTACTTCCTGAATTCTTCATTCAGGCTCACAATGTAACTCTGTTTAAATCATTAGTAACCAAATATCCACCCACTCTCCCTGCAACTATATCATAGCGTGGAACTCGCTGACACCAAGTACAGTTTGGTACATCATCACTACTAGTAGGTAGCTTTAAACAATGTTTGGTGCAATATAGTCATCTACTGCCTACTAGTATACGTGCCCGCAAAACTGGTGTGTTACACCAGGGGGCATTTACTGTGAAACAAACAGAAACAGATACAGATTATATGTAATATCTCTTTAAATTACATCATACAATTCCCTCCATATTTCAAATACATGTACACTGTCTACTACAAAAATTCAAAACCCAACTTGTGTATTTGATCATTTGTCTGCTGTGTTTCCAGCCTGTAGTGTAGGTACTTGTGCCACATGTACGTATTATACTGTCAAAGCCCTGGTAACTGTTACCTGCTGTAATATTAATCGCATCTCCACAAACTCAAACACCATATATTTCATGGAGGGCTGAGATTTTGAGACCTAATGTTTTTCCACAGAGTCAGCCACAGTTCCAGTGCTCATGGTCTTGTATTGTGTGGATGTGATACTTTGTTTTGCAAACACTTCTTGTTTGCTAACTAAATTACTTAGAGACTTGTGTGTTATTTAAGCCAATTGTCCTGCCATGGAAACACTAACCTGGCATGGACAGGAAAATACAATGTAGGGCAGGCATGTTCCAGTCATTTCTGTGTGTTGCAGAAAGTTTGTTGTTTCAGAGGAGGGAGTAAAATATTGTTTGCGATCGAAGTGTGACTGCATGTCTGTTTATATTAGTACAGTACTAGTACATGAGTGGTGTGATTCCACATGATACAATGTTGCCAGAGCTGCCAGTTTTTTCTACATAAGTAAGGCAGCCTGCAAGCCCTTTTCCATAGAGTGTACATAATCGGCCATTTTAATTCTACGTAGAGCGTATAGAAGTAATGCTTTAATTCAACGTAGAGCGTAATTGGCACATTTTGTGTAGAGCGTATTCGCCGTTTTAATTCCACGTAATGCGTTGTAGCGACTTGCAATTTATCGTAAAGCGTAATCGAGAGCTCTCAAAATTTAGCGTAGAGCGTTGTCGGGACCCCTCCATGCAGGCCTCCAAGTAACTGAAAGGGTCGCAAAGAAGTCCATGTATAGGTATTCAGGTGAAATTTGCCATCTCAGATTGCAAACTGGACGTTGATTTAATCTCTAAATGCCATAGAATTCTAATGAGAAAATGTTTGGAATAGTAAATGATGTAACACTAAAAGAATTCATTGTCTATCAACAAAAAAGTCTACTGTGGTAAAAAAAGATGTTGAAAAAACACCCAACAAATGCTTGTAAAACCATAGAATCCCTTTCTAGCTTTGCTTCTTAGCTGTAAAAGGAAGTTTTAATATATATATTTATATAGTTTAAGTATTTTACTAATTTTAGTATCATAGTTTTATTGTAGCTTTATTTTAGTTTGATTGTAGTTTTAGTCTTATGATAATTTCATTACTTAGTCAAAAAGCTTAGCCATAAAACAGGGAATTGACTTGTTCCAGGCCTATACAGGTAGCCTTAAAACTACCATGAAGTGTGGATGAGTGGGCTTCTTTAGGTTTGTTCAGGTGAATACCTGGTATGTGTAAGACTGGGTGTGGTGTTAGGGTCGTAGCACACGCACAATCAGTCCTGACGTACAGACAGGTGCTTGTGGTGGTTGGTCAACAGTATTAGGGCACGACTTCCAGGAGGAACGATCCACTTTTATTAGGGGGGCTAAAACTGGAGCTAGTGTTTTTAGTTGACTATCATTAGAGAATTTTGAGAAACCAGCTCTTCTTGTATTAAGAGTATTCAAATACAGAAATTTGGTAATTTATAAGATTTTTCAAGACCTTGCAAGAGAAACTTCCTAAGTTATAAATTCATCTGATATTTGCGGGTATTTACCAAGACCAAGGTAAGTTTAAGTATTAGAATGGAGAAGACAAAACTGTCATTTTTTCCTTTTTTAAAATTACTTCTTGATAGTTGGTAACTATAGATTCATCTGCATTTTTGTTTACAACTGTACATGTACATGCGGTTGTGTAGTTTGTTGTACTACATATTGGTCAAGCTGTTTGGTATAATATTAGCTGTCTACTCCTAATAGATATAGTTTTCAAAGTCCTACCTGTATTTCGTAAGGTCTCAGTCCTGAATTGTTCTGCATGTATAATGTACTGGTTGTAGTCTCTAACAGTGTAAAAAATAATTGGGACCATAAACGTGTGTTCAGGTAGATTAGAAATTTCCTTTCGTCAATCCAACCTTATTTACATTGTACATATCGCTTGGTATATTTGGGTTAGTGATGCATACCTAAACCCAATTTTAGGTTCAGGTCCGGATTCAAGTCCAGAGGTTTAGGTTCAGGTCCGGACTTGTAAGTCCGGACCTAAACCCATGGCATATACAAAATTGTATGTTGGCAACCTTGCAATATTGTCTGGGTATAACTTTGGCCACATAACATGGAGGCCGACACTTGACGATGCCCGATGGCAATGTTTTCTTCGTTTTGCAGCAAAGATTTTACAATCTACGGAAGGTTTTAGGTTGTTTGGAAAGAAAGGGGGTATGTGAAATGGTCTTTTATGGTAATAAGTCCGGACTCGGTTCTTGCCTTTTAGGTTTTTTTGGACTTGAACCTAAACATTCTTACAAGTCCGGATCCAAGTCCAGTGAACCGGTATGCATCACTAATTTGAGTGGCATTTTTTTTTATTGTCCAAAGAACCAGTGTGCTTGCAAAAGACAAAACGCTGATTAAAGTACTGTTTATTGGATATATGGCCACAAAAAAAAAAGCTTATTTCCTCATTGTACCCAATGGTGCAGCAAATTGGTGAATGACACGTAATCACTACTAGTATTTTGCAAGTGTATCATAACTGCCTCCTAGCAACTTAGTGGGTTATTGCAACAGTTGTATTACAGTGCAGGAAGGACATCTGTCTACTGATTGCAGTATTGCAGCCCAGTGCTTCTATTTTTCTTTTAGCACACCATGGAATTTTGTCAGTCACAGAATATTACAAAATCTAGTAATATACCGTGTTCCTAGAGCTGTGTACCGGTACGCAGTACCGATACTGTACCGGAAAAATTGATTAGGTACAGGTCCAAAATACCTAATCCCTCAGTACCGGTACTGTACCTAAACAATTTCACACCAATTTTATGCCTATTTGTGACCTCAAATGGGTCCCTGTGTAAGGACAGTGTGTTCATGAAAACAAAAACATCTTTAGTTTTGCCTATATTTTATCTGAGCATTCGCCATAAACAAAGAATAAACCTTAACTAACAAGTTTATTAATGTTTTTTTTGTTATTGAAGGAGTTCAGAAGAGCATATAAATTGGTCGAAATGTTCAGGTACAGGTTCAGGTCCGGACCTGTACCTAAACCTGTGTACCTGTACCTGTACCTGTACCTAAAATTTGTTTAGGTACACAGCTCTACGTGTTCCGTGTTCACTTAAGGCCACACCAATTAAATTTGTTGGTTCTCGGATTCGCCTCTTCATTTTTTTCTGATTTGCAAAAAAAAAAGATTCTGGTTCTGAATGAACTCAAATATGGTCATATTTTGCCCTCAACAGTTGAGGAAAGTCCTTTTCTTCCTAATTGTTACAGTTTTTCATCTATCAATGCAGTGGTTTGAGTAAAAGTTTAAGATTCATTGTTTAAATATTACACAGCCTTTTGTGTTGACTTCATGGCTCCTATTGTAGCATTTGGGTCTATAATAGGATGCCTAGACCTGTTTTTATTTTTATTTATTTTTGCCTTGTCCCTTCATATTTTTTCTGAAAAAATCCAAGAACCAACAAATTTAACTGGTGTGGCCTAAGTATTAATTCAAGAATTTAAGAAAAATTATATCATACTAATGGCAGCTATATGTATACTTTGAGTCATGGTTTTCATTTTATCTTTGCATATTTTTTTTGTTCTGTTTTGTCTTTTTTATCTCCAAACACGTAAGATCAGTGACATCTGTCACAATGGTAACTGGTGCTGCTGAGCCTCTGTGTCTACTTAGTATATAAATGTGTTTGAGTAAGAACAAGGAGGTTAAATACAAGAGGTATTTAACCTCCTTGGTAAGAATAAACAAAGCATGTTATTATGAAAATTATACTGCGACATGAATGTGTCGCCACCACGTATGTTTCAATAAAAAAAAATAATAAACAAAGCAGTAGTTTGTTAGACTAGGGAATGTTTACCTCAGAAAAAAACATTATTTTTGCTCTGAAAATGTTACCTTTGTGCTGCCCTAAAATC
>NW_017802536.1:23688-71117 GCF_001625305.1 Branchiostoma belcheri
TAAAGGCATCCAATGCGATTTTAGGGCAGCAAAACTGGAAATATTCTGAATATGGCAATCTTTGTGATATTGAGTCATACTGCTTCACATTAGCATATTTGAGTCAGTATTTCATACTTTTGGCTTTTAAAACTGCAGAAACAAGCCCCAAGAGGAGTCTTTTATTTTCTGGGTGGTACCCTAAAAATCAGCCTAGGGCCCTTCCAGTGACCATTTTCCGTCAGGATTTTAGTAAATTTTGCTCCATGAGGGGATAGAGTTGTTTCAACTCAGTATGTAGATAAATGACTAGAATATTGACTTTGAAAAATCAGGTTTTCAAGCCCTAAAAACTGCACTGGATTCCTTTTTTGTTCATAACCATATATATTCTCTGTCCCCAGGCTCAACCATGGCAGGCCGTGTTGTGTACTCCAGTGCAGTAATACTGCTGCTGTGTGTGGTACAGATCAGTCTCACCTCCGACTCACACTACACGAACTACTGGGTGGTACGGGTGCCCGGCGGGGAGGCTGCTGCCCGGGACGTGGCCGCCAGGAACGGGTTCAAATACCTCCATAAGGTGAGTGCTTAATGAAACTTCTCTCACTGAAGTACTCACATCATTACATTGTCCAAGTGCCTGTCTCTAAGTCCTTCTACGGCAATAATGCATGCAGACTTGCAGGCTGCGAGTTTGAAAGCTTCAGAATCTCCAGTTATGTTTGAGTATGCAGTTTCCCATAGCTACATTTGTATTGTCAACTGTCCAAGTGAGGCGGTGGGTCAGCATCCTGTGGTCTGTGGTTAGAGAATTCCCCCACCCATGTGCTGTCAGTCAACTGTATGGGCACACAAGGAAACACACACACACACACACACACAGAACAAACCCAAAACAATACCTTTGCACCAGCTGGAGGTTATTATAATGAGGGAGAATTTGTCTCTTTCTGCACAAAACCTGATCTAGAACTCTCCCTGGAAGATCACAGGTTATTGCCAGTCCAGAAAACTGAAAATTGTTGCAGTTAATCCTGATTTTTCTCTGCACTCAGTTCTGGTCTAGTTAAAGTCTGAGAATGAGTTAGGTAGAATTTTATCACACAGTTAGGTAAGCACGTAGGCAGGCAGGCAGGCAGGTTAGGTAAGTTACTGAGTTAGGCCTTGCACACTTTTGACAACTACTCATCAGTGCAAGGGCATATTTACCTCCAGGTATGGAGGTATTGTTTTGGGTTTGTGTTTGCTTGTGTTCATAGTGGCAGGAGGAGTACATTTGTAACAGCAGATTGAACTGAAGGTCAAGCTGCATAGAAAAAGTGGAAATATATGTTAACAATCCGAAAACACAGTTGGATTTTATGGCAAAAGAGTTGGAAACTTTTGGCTGCTTTCTGTTACTGCCTGGTATGATAATAGAACTGATTCAAAATGTATGCTTAGAAGAAAAATATTTTTGGGTAGAACATATTACAGATGTACTAATACTTATAGGTACATACATGTATACGTGTAGTGGTCAGTGTTGTCTTATCCCACCTGCCACACTGTGACCTTGTCACTCACCAGTTGTTAACCCCTGACCCTTACACGACCTCTAACCAACCATGGCCTTGGGGCAGATCAGTTGTGGTTGTTTTTAGAACCAATGTTGTTTGTGGATGTAATTTCCTCTGGTTCACTGCACAAAACAGAACACCCGGAAAAACTTTAATCCACACTTCTCGCCAACACAAGCATGTCATGGCTGGGAGATCACGGGGAATTTCTTCAGGTCCAAACAGGTGGATGTGGGGATGTGCGCTGCGATGTGTGTAGGAAGTGGTGAGGTGATAGAACAATGTGATAAGACAGTAGGTCAGCACTTGCCGCAGGGCCTTCAGCCTGACGACTTCACCCATCAAAGGGTGTTCTTTGTTCCCGCTGTCAGCCTTCGTTTGCCCCTCATTAATAACCGCGTTGTTAGATAAGTTCTCCCCGAGGGTGGGAAGAAGATGAATCTGGTTGCTAGGGGAAACGGAGATTGTGCGGGAGATTGTGGTTGGACGGCCACGTTTCTGTACCGCGGCGGTGACCAGACACGGTCAAACGGAGCTCAACAAACTTTTCTGTGACAAATTATTATGATTCTTGTAGTCAACATATCGGGGCAGTTAATAATTCAAACATTCAAATTTTTCAAACTTTTTTTCAAATCAATGATAGATGGATAAAATTAGGGCAACTAGGAAGGCAAGGAGCTTTCTTCAATTATTTGGACCAAAAATGTGAAAATTTTGGAGTTGACCTGGAACGGTTACTTGATTCCTTTTTTTTTTTTTGCAAATCTAAAAAAAAAATGAATTGGGCAAAGCCGAGAACCAATTAATTAAATTAGTGTGGCGCTAGTATGTGGAAACAATTTTTTGGGAGGTTTTATTCACTATACTGTGGAATCATGTTTTTTTTTCTAAATTGCAATGTACCAGTCCTTTTT
The DNA here is from genome assembly GCF_001625305.1 of Branchiostoma belcheri. Taxonomy (NCBI): domain Eukaryota; kingdom Metazoa; phylum Chordata; class Leptocardii; order Amphioxiformes; family Branchiostomatidae; genus Branchiostoma; species Branchiostoma belcheri. Next base: position 26,147 of record NW_017802536.1, read on the forward strand.
TCTCTTTTTTATATTTTTTAAATGAAAATTAGAATTATGACAAATCTTTTTACACTCAGTCTGTAAGCAGCAAAATTAGACTGTACGGTATATAACTTTTGAACTTATTTTCATGCTACATTTTGATATTTTTGGAACCTAGCTGAGCTGGAAATAATTTTGTTGTCACACATACACATGTTTACATCTATTTACCAAGTTTTGTTGCTCTGTTGCTTATTTGTGCATCTAGTAAACGTTTCCAGAGTGCAGAGTTGTGTAAAACCACCATCTGTACCAAGAGTCAGCAATGTCTGAGTCATGATTTGATATAGCTGAGGGATTTGCGCTAATTAACACCTCATAATTACCACGGGGTAGAATTAACGAGCATAATGGCAGGGATATACTGTTGTAAAAACAGCACCTCAGTGAGAAGGATAGTTTGGTGCCAGGTGGTCACTTCTACTGATGAGTCAATTGTTCTTTGATTGAGTCAGGGAGACAAAAAGGCGGAATCAGCCTACTTGCTGAAAATCCTAATGACCTTGTGGCCACTGTACCACACACCGAGCCTATTGTCCCTTTTACCTTTTGCACTACCCAGGGTACCGGTAGATCTGGTGTGTGAATAGTCAGTACCGTTGACTTAGACATACATGTAGCTTAGGCCACACTAATTTAATTCCTTGGCTAACGGATTTTTCTAGAAAAATAATGGAGCGGGCGGAAAAAAATGAAATAAAAACAGGCCTAGGCATCCTACGTTTTGTATTATGGCCCAAAATGGTACGATAGGAGCCATGAAGTCAACACACCAGGCTGGTTCAAAATTTAAACAATGAATTTTCAACTTTTAATGATACCTCTGCATTGAAAGATGGAATAACTGTAACAACTAGGAAGAAAAGGACTGTTTTCAACTGTTCTGGGCAAAATATGAGCATTTTGCAGTTGATTCTGAATTTTTTTTTTTTTTGCAAATCAGAAAAAAAATAAGCGGGCGAATCCATTAACCAAGAAATTAAATTGGTGTGGCCTTATCACACAGTTGTTAAAGGCACCCAAAGCAGTGTCAGTAGTAAAACTGGATTTTCAAAGTCAATTTTCTGGTCGTATTTCCATGTAGTATTACTTGAATCAACCCTATCCCATCTTTGTGAAGCAAATATGATGTCACTGACAGAAAATGGCTGCTGGTTTCATATCGTAGGCTTATCTAGCTATTTATTGGTGGTACCAAAAAATAAACAAGGTACATGTACTCGTCATGTAGCTTGTTTTGGTTCTATTCTAAAAGCTTCAAGTATGAAATGATGATGAAAATTTACGTGCTAAGAAATGGCAGTAAAAAGACCTTCATCCAGAATTTTTTTTTTGCTTTGCTGCCCTGAAATTACATTTGAAGCCTTTAACAATAGAGAAGGAAAATGAGATCTCAGGGTTTACATTAAACAACATAATCATATTATCCTCTGGTATGGGCTTGTTGTACTGTAAGTCTTGAAACTTCTGCAATGGCCTTATTTTCATGCAGTGACATTTCCACTGCAAATTCATGACTTCACAAACAAGTATTTCCAATGTGTTACATTTGTACTACTAACTGTACTGCAGAGTTGTTCTAACTGTGAATATAAGTTGCAAAAGTAAATGAATTTACAGTATATTTAAGGCTATCTCCAAGCAGATGTTTGGGGAGGTTAATGTTAATGTTTTCCTAGCTGCCCTTTTCTACACGTGTATGTCAAACTACCAGAAAAAACATCATACTAATGAATATCATGTCAGCCTATAACTTTATTCTGCAGCCAGTTATCTACATTTGTACACCCAGGCCTTGATTTTTGCCTAAATTCGTGTGTTTGATTATATGGAGTACTCATGTGATCATCATTTCAAAATGAATCAAATTAAGTCGAGTCACACGGCTGTTTTTCCAGTCACACAGGCGACCATTTTCGACACAGTATGGAGCCCTGCTTTCTACCAAGGGACAAAAAGACAAGTCACATATATTCTATATATTTTGAATATTATAGTGATGACAATTTGAACATTTTGGTGGTTTGAATATTTTGCCTACAGTTTGACCACCTTGCGGACCACTACACCCTACTGCACGATCAGACTGAAGCTCGATCCAAGAGGAGTGCGGATAATGTGAACACAAAGCTGGCGTCGGACCCCCAGGTACACCAACTGTACAGTAGTGTATTACTAAGGGAGGGTTACTCAGGGAATTTCTATTTCTAGTTTGTTAGTCTGACAGGGCTAGAAATACCAGGGTGCATGTGCGCCTTGGTGCATGCAAAATTGGAGCTGTGCACCAATTCTTTTTCCGTAGGTGCACTGGTGCAACAAAATATTTTGAAATTTGTAGATTTGTACACGTCTTTATTGCAAAGATGTTACCTACAAATGTAGTATTCAGCATATTCTTGACATCTACAATGTAAGTATCAAAAACATGTTAAAATCTTTTTTCAAGATTATTTTATATGGTGACCCAAAATTGTGTGCACCCAATCTTTTTATGCACCCAACAACTGTACAATATTTGCCTGAACACAGCAAACTAGAAAATGTATCATTCAATATGATATTTTTGTACTGAAGTAGTTTTCCCCTCAACATGCCGCTCTGTTGTTCCCTCTGCAGGTGCACTGGCTGGCCCAGCAGGTGGCACACAAGCGGGTGAAACGGCAGCTGTTTGCAGACGAGGATCCCTTTGCTTGGAAAGAGGAGACCTTTGTTGGAGACGAGTACCCTGATATCTCGCTGAGTGAGAGCAGGAGGGAAGAGATGATGGCAAAGAGAGGAGAAATACCAGACGAGCAGGTAAAATATAGAATACAACACAGTGTGTTTTTTTTTTTTTTTACCGTTTAACGTCATCTTTCCCCGAACTGGGGGTTAGACCTGGGTCCCCTTGCTTGATAGTCGGATGTTCTATCCACTACACCACACAGAAAGTGTATAATTCCATATCACCTGAGGTACCAGTACCACCCCTGGGAGGGCTTAGACCCATACAATGTACACCATGTTGTATTTTATTTATTTCATACCCACCCATTGGCAAGAAAACATTTTTCAATGCGAAATATGCCAAAAGTTCCTGCTCCTAAACCAAAAATTGCAACATTAAACCTAATGTCCGAATCCGGTATTTGGATTTTCAAAAGCAGCGCAAAACGCGTTTGAATTATTTTGTGTAACATCTAGAAGCTAGTGTGATAACTGATAGAACCCCATTTGATACAGCAAGTTATCACATGGCCAGAACACCTGTATCGAATGTTATTGCAGCCCAGGTATAAACATGAAATACTGCTGTCACAATGTCACTATATGAAATTTTATTATGAGGTTTTCTGTGATTCTGTCTGGATAATTATTATTGTTTATTATGTATTTGTTGTTAAGTTGTATTTTAAAAATTGGATCTGTGGTTATGCTTTTCTTTCCCTATATATGTTTTTTGTATATTTTATATTCTGATAGAAAAGTTGTACCTCTGCCTTCCCAGAGTTCTGAGGTGGAACAGGAAAAGAAAAGCTCTGATGGAGACAAGGCGGAGGCACGGGCGGCCGTGGATGACTTTGTGAACTCTGTCATTGAGCAAGGTCACAGCGAGAAGGTGGACCACATGGTCAAGTTTAACGACCCTGAGTACAGCAGGATGTGGTATTTGGTGAGTCATCTTTTTTATGTTAACCGAAGAAAAACAAATATTTGTTTTTTCTCAGTTTCTTCCTCTTCCTCTTCTTCTTCTCCAAACAGTGACCTCTGACCTGACGAATGACATGATTTGTTGACGTCTGTCACCATGGTGACTGGTGTTGGGTTACATAATGTTGCAGTTTCATGGTCTGCTCTGCTACTGTCACCATATACTTGTCTAGTAGTTCATGTATGTGATTGTGTTTGAGTAAGAATTAACTGAGCAGACCATGTCCGAAAGTAAACATTATGCATTTGCTTTGCAAATGTTACTTCTCTAGTTTAACATTTTTTTCATAATTATATTAAACTTTGCAGAAGGAAAACATTATAATATTGTTTTTGCTATAGTAAGTTTCCTCTTCTTCTTCCATTCCAAACAAACTAATAATGTCATTGACATGGACCAGACGTCTATCACCATGGTAACTTGTGCAACAGGAAGTTGAACAACTAATTATATAACTTTAGAGCTGTACTAACAATATAGCACTGTCACATTGTGACCTTGAAATAACCTACTTTTCTGTTTTACAAACTTGCAACTAACAGGATATTGGTGGTGGTGAGTGCTCCACTTTCTCTATCTAGTCTCTTTCCTTCTTGGTTGGTAGTCAAGTGTTATTACGATAATAAATAATACATACATGTAGAATAAGATGAACAGTATTATCAGTAGCTTGTATCAAAATTTGTTTGCTTGCAATCAGTCCTCAGGCGTTGTTTTATAATTATATATTATGTATATCAAAAATAGTAATGTAAGTTATGAAATGTAAAATTAGGCTTTAAGAATTCACCTGCTACATGTAATTACCTCATCTCTCAACTTTTGAAGAGGAAAAAAGTCTCAAAAACATCATGAAATTATCAATTTACAAAAAGAGATAAAAATGCCCTATTTTGCATGGAAATATTTATCCCAAAATAAATAAATGAAGAGTTTCCAACAGAAATTGCTGAGGGGATCAAAACTGTAGACAAACAAGACAAAAAAAAAAAAGATTTGAAAAAGCTACTGACTGGGACAAACAGGATATAACTTGTCAACAAACATTGAAGTAGGGACAGGTTACAGTTCGAAGCTGGAAAGGCCTATTGTTAAGGTACTTGCAGGTGTGCATTGTGTCATCTGTTTGTGTGCTTCAGTAACCACAAACATGGCAGGTTTCATAAACAAGAGCTGTTCGTGCGCTCTGAGTTTTGTCAGCAAGGTGGGAAGGTCGTCCTGTCAATCAGACACATGGTGTCATCTGAAGTTCACAAAAATCACGTCAAGGAAACTGCAACAAGTCCTGTATAAACAATGCCTGACACCTACATACATGTATATATCTAATCCATACAGTCATGACGTATATATCTATCCTTCGCATTTAATATTCCATGCATATTCTGAGCACAGTCTATTGGTCCGCAGACTTGTTATGGGCATTAATGTTGATCTCAGGTCTTTTTGGATTGTTTTTTTTAACCATGCATAGTTTGCTGCTCTGTATGATTTTAGTTGATAATATGTTACATGTATGTCACTATGTGTCATAGCTAGGAAAAACAAATTATAGGGAATGAAATGTAAATCAAGCAACTGACAAATTCTCTGAAAAGTCAGATATTTCAGATCTTTCCTTTAAGTCAAAGTGGATCATATCTGAAATGTCTGATTCCTAATAGTTTTAGTTTTCTTTTGTATCAAGAAAATTTATTTAATGTAAATTATCATTCTACCTGTGCGTCTAACCTTCATTGATGTGCAAAAACAAGAAATTACTACATGTTTAGACATCATTAATATCTGGATATGTTGATCTGGATCATTGAAAGGTGTTTGTGATTTCAGCATAACGATGGCCAAACTAAGGGACCAAAGGGCCTGGACATTAACGTGATTCCAGCCTGGGTGAATGGTTACACAGGGAAGGGCATTGTGGCAACTATTGTTGACGACGGTAAGGCAATTCTACACTGTTTTCAAACTAACAAGCCAAAATAACAATTTGAAAATTAATGTTACCCCTAGAAGTATAATCAGTAACATCATTGCCTCCATGTACAGAGGTTTTGTTTTCAGTGTGTTTGTTTGCTTGCTTGAATTGTGTGTCCAATTTATTTGAATACAGTAGAGGCATAGGAAGTGAATGGGTAGACTGACAGGAAGGTCAAATTGGATGTTAGAATGGTCTGCTGCAGGCTTAAAGGAAGTGAATGGTACCATGACTTTAAATGCACTTGATGGTACATTATCTCAATTCATAAAATATAATATTTCTGTCTTCTGCTCTATGCAATGTCTTGTTGCCTTCAATAATTGAAGCCACTGGGGGCAATGCGTGTACAGAATCAGCCAAAACCTCACACTAAGACAAAAGTCAACAAAGTCACAACTAGAAATACTTCACAAAGGTGTACTGTGAAGTCTTTGACATTTTATTTGATGTTGAGCTTTACAGAGCTTACAACAGATAGGAAACTTTCTTCACAGTTAGTTTACACTGTCTGTATAATGTTCATTTTAAGAGGGTCTCATGGGGGATCCGGCAACACTTAAATTTAGGAGGGTCAGCAACGCTTAAAAAAAATTAAGATATGCCATTGTAAGATATAATATCCCGGTTAAAAAAAACTGATAGGCTGTGAACTGTGACAAAACTGGATGTTCCATTGTGACTTTTGAGTAGTCATAAAAATGATGACTCAGCTGTATTATAGATGCCACCTTATTTTGACACATTCCCATCTGCCATTCAAGAAAAGCAACAAAAAATGAGGTGATGTCATCATCCAGCTATCCCACGATGGTGGCCCAGAGTACACGAGTGTTTACAAATTGTAGCTGGGTAGGACAATGAAGTTGCCATGGCAACAGGCTACCCATAGAGAGACAGCCGGGAGGTAACAATAGATGAAAGAACTGTAGGGTGACGTGTGTCAGGCAGAAATGCTGGGCAGACCGCTGTTCTGTGTGGCACACAGCGTGCGTGTGTGCCCACCTCCCACATTCAGCTAGCCTCCGTAGCAGGCTTATAGGAAGGCGTAATCAGGCCGTTTTAGACTAAATTCGGTATAGGCGTAATTCGTAGGCACCCTCCGCAAAAATCAACGTAATTCGTAATTGGACATTAGCTGCAAATCGTCATCGCAGTCGTAATCAGCTCTGAGACTTTGACGTAATTCGTAATAGGCGGCGAAAATTTTGCGTAATTCGTAATCACTTTCAAATTGGTGGTCTGCGGCTGTTTTTTGACGGGGGTAATTCAACCAGGCCGGCTATATGTTCAACGACAGTCTATATGCAATCAGAAAATAGCACATAAAAGCTCCCAAAGACCATGAAGACCCCAAAAACCCCAGTTTTTGGCTTGCTTTAACATTCAGCCCCGTCGGTCGACTCAGCTTGTACATTTGTATGCAGATTAGACCTGTTTACCACAGACCCTTGTCCCCCTAGAACTTAATATATAATCTATGGGTAAATTCCAAATATTTAGAACTTTTAGTTAATAGTAATGAGTCAAATGGTTTATTTAGTAGGTGAAACAGCTCGAAATTCATTTGGGGGCACCTAAAAATTTTGGTGCAATTAAATATATTAAAAAAAATTGTTGGTGCTCTTCCTTGGTCTCAAGAGAAAAAAAATACAGTATGCAATGTCATAAATACAATCATATAGAATGTCAGCAAATCCTAAATTAAACCTTAATTAAATATCCTCCCTTCAACATCAACTCTACGGCAACAAACTTTTTTCTACCACTCAATTAAATGCCAAGAATAATATTGCGGTATGTTAAATTAGATTTAAGTGTACATGTACAAGAGTGGTTTTTCATGAGTTTGCAGGACTGAATTGTATTTTAACTGATTGAATTGCACCACTTCAGTACAAAAAGTATTGCTAGGAGATCTTGCTGTTGTTATACTTTATAATGGGCAGTATGATGAACTTTAATGACCAAGGTTTAAAATTGGTGTTCTAGGATGACGTGATGACTTACACAATTGATTCTAGACAGTATTTTATAGTACTGTAGTCAAGTCAAAGTATGATAGTTAAAATTAATTGAAAACACGACTGTTGTTGAAACAGTAAGATGTGGAAAATATTAAATAATATAAATAATAATATAATAATATTGAAGTAACTGTTACTTTTCTTTGTTTTAAGGATGGATGTTTCTTTAAAAAAATTGATGTTTCTGTATTTTGTTTAGGACACAACGTTTGTATTTTACAGCACAGCTAACCTGAACTTGTTTGTGACATTTGATCTTTAGAGAGACTCCCTTTTCCCTGTTGTCAGCAGTTTGTGGTTCCTAATACAGTAGCGAGGGCGCTGGAACAAACACAGCGACCCTGTGCCACTTTTGTGTGAGGGCTGAACTTTTGCCACGGATCGCTGCATACAGACAATGGGGCATCCGATTTCCCGCGGGGAATCCGTGTCGCCATGGCACTGCCATCTGTACCGCTCTTAGGAACTGCTACTCCTGGAGTTGGATCAAACAAGGGGTCTACATGGGGTTTTTAGCAGCTTCGCATGTGAAAAATCATCCAAGGGGTCAGATATACATGATCACGATTGTATAAGGAGTGATTCATACATTTAGTAACTATCACACTGATTTTTTGCTTGGATCGATGACTCTCACACTGAAAGGAAATTGTGCCGAAGACAGTTTCTTCCCAAACATACAGAAGTTAACATTTTCTTTTTTTTTTTAAATCCATTTTTAACATCATTTCCCCCCAAAACGGAGGTTAGATGTGCTTGCATCAAATGCAATTACTAGACTAAGTATAGTCCTTTTTTTTTGAGCAAGATTTTTACAGATTGTTTTCATTGTTCACTTCATATCCAGCTACCCTGCTTCAGCAAATGCAATCCTTGAGTGTACATGCAATCCTGGAGTTCCTCAACAGTTACTGTACCATTCACTGTCTCTCAAGGAGGTTCCCACTTCCTCCCAGCCTGCAGCAGACCATTTAGTGCACTTCTCCGCCCATATACATGACATGTGTATTTGGTACAATTGTACGCGTATGTCAGGCCTCGAAATTCACTTTTCTTCCTATTGTCCCAGCACTGTCCCAAAATAAATTTCAATTGTCCCGAAGTGTGGATGAACTGTCCCAACCTGTTTTTTGGGAGGTATTGTATGACTTCAACTTGAATTCAACTTTATTTTGCTTACATTCACTCCCAGGCGCACTATAATATTGCAGAAAATTCGGGAGTCTTTTCCGGATCCAAAAGCCGGGACGTATGTCTGATAAACAAAAGAAAGGCTGACATTCTGATGTTGATTATTTCTTAGTGCCCCAAAAATGTCCCAAACTGTCTTTTTATTTATCCAAGCCTAAATTTAAGTGGTCAGTGGCCACTGGATCACCTTAAGTTTAATCTCGAGCCCTGCATGTATGGGCAACAGTGTAGCTCCAGAAATTATTGAATATTTGTAGGTAGCAAATATTTCCTGTAGCTTTACACAGTAATTAAATCTATAACTTGGTCCTTTTCCTCCCATGTTCTACAGGATTTGACTACACCCATCCTGATCTGAAGAGAAACTATGTAAGTATTTCAGCCAGGTGTCAGGAATTCCTGAACCTGTAACTTATGATTTATATATAATGTAATAATAGGTTCTGTATGATTTCTCCCAATCAAGTAATCTGAACAGTCCTGTTCTGCAACTTAGTTTTGTAATCTACTGTTTCATATAATTAGTGTTTTGCATACTGACTGTACCAATTTCAACACAAATTGTAACTGCAAGCATAACAAAGTTACCATTATTTATGGAAACATAGTAATCTGCCATCAGTTAAAATAATTTTAGGTCTTACAACAAAAACAGACAGTATGAAATTCAATGTGTTCCACATAAAAGCTCAAAAGTAGGAAACTGACAGGGAAAAGGATTAAATCTGCAGTGACACTGACATTGTAATAGACAGGGCTGGGACCAAGGTGATAGACAGAGTGAGATATTATGCACTCGGATAAGAAAGGCTATGTGGATCAGAAAAAAGTTAACTTATAAAATTAATATACTCTAGTCACAAACTGTGACAAGGGGGATTTAAACTTTGTGACCGTCACTTTTGGGACCCCACTTAATATATGTTATACAAGGTGCATTTTTGTGAATTTTTGGAGATTGATCAATATTTTATTGATTTATTGATTGATTTTTTTATTGCTTGCTTGATTGATCGATCATTTTTATTGATTGATTGATTGATTGATTTCTAGGACCCAGAGGCCAGCTTTGACTACTCAGATCCCAAGAACTTGAATGGAAACCCCATGCCTGTTCCTGAGTCTTCTGACCCCATGAAGTAAGTACATATTAGATACTCTCAATACAATAAGTACTTAGTACACTTACTGTTACAGTAACACAGCTTCTCATTATCATTTGTTTGCTTCGTCGTGCGTGATAGTCATGATTTCTGTGCGATTTATTGGAGATGCCAGGCTGCCCAGCATGCAAGCTTTTTTTTGTGCATACAAAGCAACCTTTTCTCAGTTTTCAAGTTATTCGGATTACTATATATATATATATATATATATATATATATATATATATATATATATAATTACGGCTTCTGCATCTGTCCGGCCTTGGCCAGCATGTGAGTGATTCCTTTACAAGTGGCCTGGCTTACTGATTGCCTAATAAGATAAACAGTCAGTGTTGACAGCAACCTGAAATACTGAAGGGCAACCTGAAAAAAGGAAGAATTTTGAACCCTGCACGCCAGTTCTGTACAGTAAGCACAAGCTCCATAAGAAAGGACTGGAAGTTTTATCCACTCACACCAGGATGGACTTCTACTCTTAAAGAATACTGCAACTGTACAGTATAATAAATATATGTCCTCCAGAATGGCCTATTTGTTAGTAGTATTTCTCTGGTGTTTCTGAATCAGCAGCATTCACCATTTTTTATTTACTTGTTGTGTCATTTGTATAATTACCAAAATGTGTGGGAAGAATTTTAACTTAACTTTAGGCCACAGCAATTTAATTCTTGGTTAACAGATTTTTCTAGAAAAATAATGGAGCGGGCGGGCGAAAAAAAAAAACAGGCCTAGGCATCCTATTATGGCCCAAAATGTTACGATAGGAGCCATGAAGTCAACACACCAGGCTGGTTCAAAATTTAAACAATGAATTTTGAACTTTTAATGATTACCATTGCATTGAAAGATGGAATAACTGTAACAACTAGGATGAAAAGGGCTGTTTTCAATTGTTCAGGGCAAAATATGAGCATTTTGCATTCTGAATTTTTATTTTTATTTGCAAATCAGAAAAAAATGAAGCTGGCGAATCCGTTAACCAAGAAATTAAATTGGTGTGGTCTTAGGGTGATTGGGCAAGAAAATGGGAGTAATAACCATAACTAAGGAGGATGTGGTTCCTTCTCTCCACAGTCATGGTACAAAGTGTGCAGGAGAGGTTGCCATGGAGGCAGACAATGATAACTGTGGAGTGGGCGTGGCCTATGATGCTAAGATTGGAGGTGAGAGGTTTTATCTTGTCCATTGTCATATATCTGAATGGTCAATACTTTTCATAGAAAATTCCCTAGCCATGGAACAAAGTATGCAGGTGAGCAGACAATGGTAACTGTGGAGTGGGCATGGCCTATGACGTTAAGATTGAAGGTGAGGGGGGTGTACAGGGCTAGAAATACATGATTGTACTTTTTTCTGTTTACCTGCACTTTGAAATCACCTGCACCTGTCCAGATAAATTTTACCTGTACCATGCACTTAATATTTTAAAGTGGATATAGAATATAAAAATATCTACACTCTATAATAAAGTGACATTCGTCCTCTATTCTGTTCAAATTACAACATTTACATATTAACCTTTGTTCCAGGTGGGTGCGGGTATGTCTTCCAGTTTCAATTTGTAGTTTGTGGCAGATTATCTTTAGTCTTGTGACTGCATTTCTGACCTTCAAATTTTCATTACTTACTAAAGGTATTCTTCATAATATTATTGCTTTCCTTTGTGTGATCTCAGGGATTCGCCTGATTACGGGCCCTACGAGCGACGCCCAGGAAGCGGCCGCCCTCAGTCACAAACGGGACCACATCGACGTGTACTCCTGCTGCTGGGGACCTTCAGACAACGGCAGGACTGTGCAGGCACCCGGGGAACTGGTCAGCAGGATCCTGGAGGACTCCACAACATACGTGAGTCATCATAAACTGTGGTATTGTTGCCTCCAAGTGTATGGATGAAGATTTGTTATGTTTACGTTCAAGTTGGCAGAAGGAAAACATAAATAAATTATTTAATTTGCTCTATCTCTTCTTCCTCTTCTTCTTCTCCGAACAAATAACTTGAAGGTCAATGTCCTGAACCAGAGGTCTGTCACCATGGTATATAACTAGTGTTGGGGTACATCATGTTGCAATTTTATAGCAGGAGGGATTTAGACTCCTGCCATATATGAATGTGTTTGAGTAAGAATTAACAGAGCAGACCATATGCAAAGATAAACATTATGCATTTGCAAATGCAAATGGCTTTCTTTTTTATATTTTTTTGTGTGTTTGTTTGCCTGTGTATATTTGAGTACAGTAGAGTCTGTGTGTATTTGAGTACAGTAGAGTCCCAGGAAGTTAGGGGGAAACAATCATATGTAACCACAGACTGACTGAAAGTGTAGTCAAATTGGAGGTCAAAGTGGTCTCCCACAGCCTGAGTGGAAATAACAATTTCATACAAATGGTCATACAAATATATGCATCTCCACAAACTGTCAACTAATCAAAACCAGAGGACAAAAACAATGATATAATTAGAGATATAGGTTCAAGTGACTCAAGATATAAATATTGTAGATTGTGGATTTGCCTGAAGAAAAGGTAGACTAGTCAGATTGAAATCAAAGCAAAATAACTGTATATGTTACGTGGAGAAAGGTTTTCAAGTCAGATAATAAAAGTTGCAGACTGACTATAGTTTGATTTATTTGTTACCATGTATATTGTTTATTTTTAGTATTGTGCAACCACAGGGTTCAAGAGCTATACAAGTATATAAAATGAAGTCATTTCTAAAACTAATTCTAAAAGTAAACTAAATGCCTAAGAATAGCAAAAGTTACGGTCGGGAGCATATTTTTGTCTTGACTAAGAATGAAATTAACTTTTTGAGACACAGACAGACTGCTAATGCAGTAAGACGTTGTTGTCTTTGATGTATCAGGTAGAATCCTGTTCTGTTTGCAGCATATATCATAACATCCCGAAATACTCCTTGGATATGAAAGTATCTATTTTGTTCACAAGTTCGTCTCCCGCAGGAGTTGAGTCAGAATGAAGGCTATATTCACAGTCACGTTCTGCTGGGATGGAGTTTACATGGAGGGAAGAAGGTCTATCATCATGTCTTATGCGCTCAGGGTGATAAGAATTATCTCCTAGCTTACTGCATGGGTGTAGTTATCAGAGCTCTATCAGCACAGTGAAAGTTCTGTGTTGTAGATGCATATCTAGTATTATATCGGTTTCTGCTGTGAAATGTTGGTTAGCCAGGAGACACAAAATTCCTTTGTGTTTTGTGGTGAAGTCTTGCAGGATGCACAATGCAGCTTTAGTAAGTGTAATTTGTCATTGTATAAGATGTCAGGGCTTGAAATACTACTACATATATACCTGCACTCATTTGAAAATACCTGCACCAGAAAGATTTTGCATCACTCATAAAGTATGGATCATACTAAAAACTGTTCAGGTGCAATGCAGCAAATACAAATCCACATCCCCATAGTACAAATGACTAGTACGTATAAACCAATTAAGTACATGAACCAGTACAGGTATACAATGTCATGTAGACACCAGAAATACTGCATGCACAGTCCCAATTTTACCAGGCAACACTATCATCATATGATGGTGCATATCATGTTGTACATAATTGTACATTGTATACATGACTTGTACACCCAGTATTTCGAGCCTTAAATATGACTACATGTATATGACTTCTGTACACTGTAGGTCTTAGATTTTTGTAGAGTTTTTTTATATTTTTCGTCAGGTATGTTTACAATCATAACCTGCATGTTATAACCTACAAATTTCAAAACAATTTATTAAATTCAGTATAATATATGATTGTGAATTTCTCTGTATGCATTTCCCCACTAGAACTTGGCCAACAGACTCCTGGCCAACTTAATTCTGGCACCAATCCAGCTTCTGGGACCTACATGTACCTTCCTGTGCCTGACCTTTTGTAGTCTGTGGTTAGGGAATTCCACCCCCCCCCGCTATATCTGTTGTCATTGACCTGTACAAATTCTAGGGGAAACACACACAAGCACACCCAAAACAAATTGTTAGAATTTCTTACCTTTATTGTTTTCTGATTTTCAACGTTCGATCTTACCGCTATTTGATTTTGAACAACCATACATGTACATGTATGTAAATAATGGACTATTTATCCTTTCCGACCAACAGGGCAGGAACAAGAGAGGTAACGTCTACATCTGGGCCTCAGGAAATGGTGGCACAAACGATGATGATTGTGGGGCGGACGGGTACGTCTCCAGTATCTACACCATCGCTGTGGGAGCTATCAGTGTGGATGGTAGGTACAACAGGTGCACTGCTGGGCACTCTAAACACACCTGTCTTGGGGTACAAGTTCAACAAGGCCTTGTTGAACTTGCACCTTTGGTCTTTCGTATTGGGCCACACTGAATTAAGTTCTTGGTTCTTAGATGTTTGCTGAATAATGATGGAGAGAGTGAGCAAAGCAGAAAAAAGGAGCAGGCATCCAATCCTGTAATCTCAGATTCTACCACTGTGACAGGAGCCACAAAGTCAGCACATTCAAATTTGGCAGAATGTACTGTGCCTGCGCGAAACCCTGATTTTTCACGGTTTTTGTTGGACTTTTGGTCAACGTTGCATCAAAATTTTCCTGTTGCAACTGTACATACGCGAATTTGACCTTATACATGTGAGAAGTTCTATGGAAGTGCTATGCACAATACATTATGGTTTCGCGCAGGTGCAGTACATTGGTAGGTAGGCTCACAAAGTATGTAATGGTCTGGTTATCATTACAAACAGTAAATTTCAGCCATAGTAGAAAGCTGTTAAAGCAATGCTGCTTTGTAGGACGTGTGGCTGATCTTTTTCAAGAAAAGAAATGAAGTAGCTAATTGAAGAACCAAGAAATCAAACTTACATGTACACAATGTACATGTATGTGGCATCGGGAGTGTGTTTTGTCATCCAGCTTTTAACAGTGCATGTTGGTGCAATGTTTTAATTTGTATTCTGTATTAATTTTGTGACTTGCATGATTTTGTAAGTCTAACATCTCTGAGACTCATAATAATATTCTGGTTTAATTTTGAGACTCATTAAAATAAAAATGTCATGTAAGTTTCCAAGTGAAGTGATACCGATTTGCCAAAATGCACTGAGAATACAATTTTGTTTGTACATGACAGTAGCAAATTGCACACCTTTATGAAATACAAACTTTCTGAAGATACAAAAAAAAACTTATTTTGTTGGAGCACCTGCAATTATAGTAGACCTCTTTAAATTCATTGTTTTTTTATTTGTCAGGTACCATGATGGTTGGTTGTGGTATTATGAGCCTCAGAGTACAAATGTAGATGTTAACTCACTTAGGCCACCAATTTAATTTGTTGGCTCTCAGATTTTTTTCAGAGAAAATATGAAGCAACAGGGCAAAAAAATAAGAACAGGTCTAGACATCCTATTATAGCCCTAAATGCTATGATAGGAGCCATGAAGTCAACACAAAAGCCTGGGTTATTATTTAAACAATGAAATTTGAACTTTTAATCAAACCACTGCATTGATAGAGGGAAAAACTGTAAGAACTAGGAAGAAAACGACTTTCCTCAAATGTTGGGGGCAAAATATGTCATTGAGCATTTTTTAGTTGATTCAGGACCAGAATCTTTTTTTTTTTTGCAAATCAGGAAAAAATGAAGAGGCGAATCCGAGAACCAACAAATTAAATTGGTGTGGCCTTATCTGTAATCGACTAACATTGCACAATATATACAATGTACATCAATGGTGGTGGGTCTAACTGCTTGTTTCCTGTCAGGGTTGTCAAGTTACTACATGGAAGCTTGCTCTCCCACCATGGCAGTAGTCCCCACTGGTGGAAAGCACACTAACCCTGCTGACCTGGAGAAAATGCTTCGTTCTGGCATGGTGTATGAAGAAGACATTGTGAGTTAATTAGACAGTAGGCTGTTGGCTGATGCAGAGAGCTCAAATTCTATGGTTCAAAAGCAATGAACGACCATGAATGGAACACTGGAAGTGACAAAATTAATGATTATTATTATAATAAATGAACTTTTTGAATTTCTTTGACACATTGACACCTGTTGAATTTGAGAATAACTGACTCAGCCATCTATAAAATCAATTATAGAGATAGAACAGAGCATCAATACAATGTATATGCAGTGCCAAATTTGATGGAAAATTATATTTTATTTTTATTACCATGGAACGATACACAGAAATTATTTGATAAGTATAGATGAATATATTTATGAAAAGATAACATTCCAGTTCATAGTTCATTTAATAACGTGGAGAAAAAAACATTTAACATGAAAAATAAATTTCTATCAATTTTAAACCCATCTTGACTATCCAATGCATTTTGGTGACTGCAAGTACCTGTTGAATGCTCTATCCTGTCTCTGTACTGTACTAAACTACCAACATGAACTCTGACTGACTCTGTCTGTACCTACTGTACCCTGTTGTCTAGGCCTTTCCTCATACTACGCTGAGTCCTGCTCCCCCACTATGGCCGTAGTGCCGACTGGGGGGCAGCACAGAATGGACGATTTTAATGGCGACTTGGCAAAAATGGTCCTGCGCGGGGAAGTTTATGAACGGAATGTTGTGAGTTTTGACTTTTGTTGTCAGTAAGGTGTGGCAAGAGAATGATGGTGAAGGGTTTTACTTGATATGATAAATTTAAAACATCTTGTACCCCGGTGAAAATTTTCAGGTGACAGTCATCTCTCTGTTTTATGTTTTTGCTGGTATTGGTTACAATGTTTGTGGTTAATGTGGTTGAACGGTGCTAGCACAAGATGTACGAACATGCATAGTCCAGTGGTTTAGTGATCCTGCCTTTGGACTAAGAGGTTGTGAGTTCGAATCCCGGCTGAATCGTCGCTCACCCGACATGCACTCTACTGTTTAGGGTCGCAGTCCTTAGGACGGGACGTTAACTGTGGTCCACTGTTCATTGTGCTTGTCGAAAAGAGCTAGGGGAATTTCCCCGGTACAATGAACCTGTAAATACTGTACATAGCGTCTGTCTTCTCTGTCACAACCAGTGGAAGAGTAGCTCTTCAATGAGCTAAACTGGTTCGAGATCACTTTCACGAACATGATGCATGGGTGGATTACTGTAAGTTCATGGTAGCAAATGTTCATGGTCTGAAAAAAAAAATGGAGGTGTTCAGAATTATATCATCAGGTGGCAGCAGGCGCACAAGTTTTGTGTCTTGTGTTCTGAACATGCAATGTTCAGGGTTTTTGTGTGGTAGCGAGTCTTTGGGCTCCGGAAGAAGTGACATATGCCCTCTAGCAGCTTTCACTGGACATGCAGGGAGACTTGTGATATTCAGAATGATTATTGTTAGCAGTCAAAATATAAATAATGGGAGATGTTCACTTAGAAATGACAGTCAGTGAGTAGTTACTGACATCATTTATTTTGTAGTGTATATAGTATCAAGAATGATTTTCACCAACCTTTGCATGAACCTTGTGAATGAGTGACCTTCAGGAAGTGTAGGTGGCAAAATATGATGCCTTACAAATGTGTTTGAATTGAAAGCTGAAAACACAGCTGTCAGCCATGTTTGTTTATATTCTGGTAGTTTGTGGTGGTACCACAAAAAGAGTGTGCCTCGTGTTGGCTGTTTTAGCACCAACCATAAATGCCAGCACATTACAAATAACTTTTAAAAAGTTGAAAAATGGAAGTAAGTGACAATCACATTTTTTCAATTAAACTTAATGCCCCTTTAAATGTGTAATGGATAGGAATGCAGCCTTATTGGTGGTGTAATGATGAGAGAGACTGTACAGTAGTTTTCTCACATTCTGCCAGAGGTCTCCTTTGTGATGTAATCAGCCATCAGGCAGACCAGGGGATGTTATATTAATTATTCATCTCAAGTCAACATATGAAGTGTCGTGTATCTGCAGTGACATCACACAAAGCCTCCAAAGCCCGGCTTAATCACCACAAGTTTAACACGATGTGTCTGATACTCAGGAAGCATCTGTACCCAAAGCCTCTTTTATTTGGCATTGTATTCAATTCTTCCCCCCTCCCTCAGTTTTTCAAAGTCGACGTTTTTAGAACTGCTTGTATATGTTCAGTGCCAGTTTCGGCGCCCAAAATGGCAGATTTATGTAATTTGCTAATAAAGGGATTTGTCTCAATTTCTTAACGAGGTTTGAAGCTGCCGCTGAGCGAATCGGCTGCCGTTGAGTGGCAAACCAATTTGTTTGCCCAATCCCTGTTCTCCCTGGGTCACTGCCAGCGAAAATCCCCGCCTGGCGGGTTCCTGCCCCTAATTTTCTCCCAATAATGGCTAAACCTAGCGAAAAGACAGTTTTCTGGAGGTTTCAATCATAACGGTGGCCTTTAGAAATGAGGTTGTGGCGAGGTGTAGGGAGGTGGGAGGCCCCGCGTTCTGTCGGACATGACAGTCTCGTTACCCGTGATGGATCACTCCGGAGAGCCTGGGCAGGGAGCGCCAGATTTTCTGGGAACCACTGCTCGTAATTTACTTTAAATCCCCCTTAGTGCTATCAGAGATTTGGGGGTCAGGACTGAGGCTGACATCCGTGGAACGGTAAGCCACCGCCAGACCTGGGCCGGCTCAAATCCTCCGACACTGCTTACAGCGCAATCACCAACTCTCCAACAAATTTGAACCTCATCTATGGCTGCTGAACGCCCTTTAATTTCATACAGATTATTTCCATATGTATGGAGTAGTCATTTCCTCTTCTGTGATCCCTGTTCAAATCCATGGTTGGTGTGACCCAAGGTGAATTAATGCCTCACCTCTTGTGATCCTACCGTTTGTTTGAGTACGATCAGAAAATCGAAGTAGCACGCAGGTGAGGAAACTTTTGCAAATTCTGTTAAGTTATACATCATAATAAAAACTTGTGGAAGTTGACCTTGAAAATTAACAGGAGAATTCTCTTGTAGATTGGACAGGTTTTACTCAATACTATGTTTGAAAAAAAATGATGTTGTGCCCTTTGTGTAGATTTGAACCTTCAACTGTCACTAGTGCTTTGTGATGTTTTCTGTCATTGGTCAGGCAGATTGGATGATCTACCTTTAATTCAATCAATAGTAATTTGGGCCATGGATCACTGTTTGAACAAGGAATGATCTGTGCTCTCTATCAAAATAAGATCATACCCAGAGACCTGTTCGTAATGATTTGGCAAATCGGTCCTTCTGATGATAAGAAGGTAGGGTAGAATACTGTACCACCAAAACTGTACCTGTTCTCAGATTCTTTTTGACAAGAATGAGCAAAAACTCCTAATTCTATCTAGTATGTACTGGGTGCTTTTAAACTTACCACAAGCTGAATGATTTTTCACTTCCAAATGTAGTCAAGTAATTATGTTCACTTTGTATGTAGATGTAAAAGTGTAATATACTTTCTCCCAAGACACCAGATTAATTTAGCAAGTTGTCTTTGGGTGTATAGCACACGTATGAGGAGCAACTTGAAGAAAAATTATAGAAACATAATTCACACTTCTAAATCTACCACTTATCCCAGAGGAATAGCCTCGGGCACTACTATCAAATAAGGAGGAAAATATTATGATTTTGAATGGGCTACATAAAAACATCATCAAGTTCTTCATTTGTAAGACATTCCCAATGGTTCTATTGAGGACAATGCTAAGCTCACACAGTTTGGTCCCCTGAAGGTTGCTTTTTCTGCAGTTAACTGTTTCATTGTGGAAGATGATCCCCCCCCCCGTAAACTTTTACTTCTTCCACACAATTGTTGCCTTCTGGAAACAAGCTTAAGGCAATCAGAGATGGCAGAATTCACCCCCTTACCCATACTCCCTTAATTTGCCCAGACAGCAGTTCTGATTAACTATTTGCATTGTGTATTTTAGGAATCATGTAAAGACATTGTCAAGCAAAAAAAAAGAAGTTCCTTGTAGCCAATTAAGAATCGTCTGCATGAAAGAGGTGGTATTTTTTAGTTAAAGAATCCAGTGCAATTTTAGGGTGGCAAAACTGGATTTTCAAAGTAAATTTTCTGGTCATTCTTTTAGGTATA
Organism: Branchiostoma belcheri; assembly: GCF_001625305.1. Lineage (NCBI taxonomy): Eukaryota > Metazoa > Chordata > Leptocardii > Amphioxiformes > Branchiostomatidae > Branchiostoma > Branchiostoma belcheri. The sequence goes on from NW_017802536.1 coordinate 46,267, forward strand.
GTGATTTAATACTATCCCATGGCATATATGTGTGAGGCTAACATGCGCATGCAATGTAACTAAAGGAAAACAGTTGCTTGTTCTGTATCCTAGGCTCGTTCTAGTGATACAATGGTACGGTACCTAAAAACTCGTAGCTGATATTTCAAATGTTTCAACTATCACAAATTGTGCCAAGAATGGGCAGTAATCGTCTGAATGTCAGACAGATTTCCTTATCCAGAATATTTTGTGTTCTGCCACCCTGAAATTGCATTTGGATGCCTTTAACTTGAAGTTCTGGGAGGGTGTACCTACATGTACCTTGCAGCTGGCACTGGTCCTGAAGGTTGGAGGTTATTGTAAGTGACATTTGTGGTACAGGGAAACTTGTCCGGCGATATTGGAAGTGTCACAACACTTGCTGGGAAGAACCAGAGTTCATTTTCATGCCACATTTGTCAGGGTGTCAACACCATTTTGGTGAAGGTCAACCCCGTCTAACAACTATTTCAAGGACTTTTACAATCCAAAACTGTCCAAACCTACATGTATCATGGGTCTGTTCTAGAGTTTTTGCTTTGTGAGGCCAGAACAATTTCATTTCTGGGTTGAGGATTTGCTGTTACAGGGCTGGAAATACTGGGTGCATGTGCACCTTATTAGCATAGTGCACCCAAAATTGGAGTTGTGCACTTATTTTTTTCTGTGGTTGCACTGGTACACCCAAATATTTTTGTAAATATTTTTAGCATTAGAAAATTAATGTATAATACTATACCAGATATTCTTGGTCTCTAAGTAGCAGAAAAATAATAAAATCTTTGTGGTAGTACTTGTAAGATTTTGAAGTTAGCTCTCATTTTAGAGTCAAGCTCAGAAGAGGAGCAGTAAGACCTTCAATTAGGTATTGTTTTATATGGTGCTCTCAAAAAGTTTTTTGTGCACCTAAATTTTTAGGTTGGGTGCACCAGTGCACCTATTCCCAAAAATTAATTTCGAGCCCTGCTAAGTGCATATGTTTTATATAGACACACCATCCTTTTTCAACATATCTTTATTAAGGGCAACTGAAGTCAAGGTCCTCATAGACACACAATGGATGTCAACATCATCTGTGATGTTAAACCCTAATGTAAGCTGAGCTTTAGTCATATTAGGATATGCATATAACTGAGATAAAAACAAAAACAAAACAGTATAGTCAACAACAACAATTTTATCCCCTCTGTCATCTTAAGTTACCCTGTCAGTGAATAAAACTTATTATTAAATGTTTGGTACATATCGTGTCTTTCTGGAATATTCCATTTCCTATGCTGACTTATTAAGTTCTTGAACAACTCGCTTGTCAGTTCCAGAAAGGCATGACATTCTAACAGGTTTTTCAGTTGTCAGTTGTTGGAAGACCGCATGAATGACCACTTTTCAAACTAGTGCACATATTTTCCGGATGCAGAATTATAGGAGCAGTCATTGTGTTAAACACATATTTTCTCAGCAACAGTAGAAGAAGTCCTTGTTATTTTAAAATTTACAATTATCAATTAGTAAAAAAATTATAGAAATCATAAAATTAAAATAATTAAACCATAGCAAAAACATTATTTGAAATTTTTGAACCCTGGAAGACTAGTCATCATGGACTAAAGGGTATTGAAATAAACAAAATAAACGAAATGTTAGCCAGCCAGGTATGTTGACATTGTGGCTCCTGTTAGTAGTTACTGTAACATTTGGGTCTGTCACAGAACGTGTGTTTCTTGTTCTTTTGCCCACCCACACCATTTACTTCCTGCAAAAAACCAGAGAACCAATAAATTAAATTGGTATGGTGTGAATTTTCCCCCATTGATTCATCTTTGCAAGGAGGTCCTAAAAATTTTGGTTCTAAGCTTTATTTGAATCAATAACATCAGTAGAAAGTAGTCTTTTTTTTTGCAGTAATTAATGATTAAAGTTTAACATAGTACCCTGGATGATAGCAAGGATTATGATGCACATCTTCATACAAATTAGACATCCATTTATGAAATTTATAATGATATAAATAGCCACTTTCATGCAAGGTGATTGGCAATGACAACATTCATTCAAATTGCATGGAGGCCAGCAACTGTGACCTCACTGACTCAGATTAGCACAATTTTATCACAGCAATCATCTAAGTGTAAAAATATAATTTCCTTCCCAAAATAGGAATCTCCAGTGAAACATACAAACTGACATGATCATTGCATCGTCCTTACAAAATTTATGAAAGCAGCTTTGAAAATGTGTGGAGAAAAGGAATATAGCTATAGCTGTGTCAGTCTGTGAGGAAATTACATTAAAATTAATAAAATTATGACAACATGACAGACTGTAGGTTGTGTTTCTATGTTTACAGAGCTGTGCTGATTTTTCCCTCAAATTCTTCACCTGATTTTTCTTAGAAGCAGAGAAAAAAGATTCCCGTTCCACTTTTGATGTGTACGCTCCATTCTTTTCTGCTTGGATAGCCATAAGTCATAGTGGAAGAATCCAGGAAACAAAGCCTCTACCTTGCACAGAAATAGATCTGGGCAGACTCACAGCAGGGTGAGACCATTAGTACCCTGTACTGCCACCACGCTGTCAGCAGAAACACACACCTCCCGCCCATTAGGGACCCGGGCTGACTATAAATCAAAGGTACGGAATTGGCCGTAGCACTGCTCATCTGGCCCGCACTAATTGACCTTGTCTAACCTTTGACCCACGGCAACCCCTCGCCGAGATTTCTTCCCACCACCGCGTAGCGACAGCCACTTTTATCATGGCCCATCTGAGGTGCCCACCACTTCTATCATTCCCGACTTGAAGGAAGAAATTGCCATTTCTTGTAGCAAGTAGTCCCCCGTACGTGCTTTGCCGGTCGTTTGGACCGCCGCTCGTTAAATTGGCCATGAGGGGGGATTTGTAATGAGCGTGGTACATTGAGCAGTGTTGCCCCCGTGCATCGGGGAAGGATAAACAAGACGATAGATCTTCCTTACGTTTAACAGTTCCCATGTGGCGGGACCAGCCCCAGATCAACTGGACTGCGGCAAGTAGAAATTGGAAAGCCCCCCAATTTGTTATGGTTGTTAGCGATCTGATCCGCTTCCTTCTGCAATTTTCGCATGATTTAGGCTGTCACTTGCTCCAACTATTTCAATTCCCCATATTGCCACTGGTATAAGATATGGAGGCAGTTTTATCGTGTAGGGATCAGTGTAGGTTGGCACAGTTCCATCTCGCTGCCTGATTGGGAATCAATCGGCCAATGGATTGGAAAAGACTTGATGGATACGGCCGGGCTGGGAAACCTGCCCTAATAGTTTTTATTAGCTGAAACGACTTGTTCCTCGGGAATTATATGATCACCTAGTGTTCTAATCAAGCACAGTGTGCACATTTGTGTGATCAGCAGAGCTGGCTCCTATAGGCTGTGGCACTCATCTATCCCGCTCCAACCAGACCGTGTACATCCTTCAGCCAGGAACGGCCAATTTCCGCTGCAACAAATTTGTTAGATTTCAGTGATCTAGTGGGAGTGTTTTACTCCACATTTAATTGTCGCTCCCTGAGTGAGCGTTCTCCAGTCAAGGCTGCCTAAACACGGGACCAGTAAGAAAAACATTAGCATGGCCCATGAGTTCTCTGCATCACCTGTGTCCAAGTCCACTGTTGTAATGAATTAGCCACTGCTTGGGTGTAAAATGGGGTAGGGGATGGTTATTGATACTGGTGCTGCTCCGCTGCCCATTGAACCATGTGGGGGTGCCACCAAGGATAAATCCATTCCTGCCGAAACTGTCGATTGAACCCGACAACCCCTATTTCAATATTTTGACACTGGTGGCAGCTTGAAGGATTCCGAGCGGGTAGGTCTGTTCCAACACGTGCCGGTCCGCTGCCTCCTTCCCCCTCCGTTATCCTATGACATTTTAATAGCACCCTGCCCTCTCCACCCCTTGTCCCAGTGCTGCCATTTTCCCCAAGATTGCTCTCCGTTTGGATGGGACAGAATGACCCCTGTCAGAGGCTCGGGAGTATCGTTCAGCGAGTTTTCCACCCCGCGGCAGCGGCTAATAAAGGAGACCAATGTCTGTCGCTTCTCCTTGAGCCCGACAACGGGTGTTCTATCAGCGAGGGCTCGCCTTGCGGAGAGGAAGACAGGTCAATCCGATAGACGGGTGCTGAGGGTGTCATCTCGATTTACTCGCAATTCTGCGGATATTGAAAGTGATTTATGACACATTAATGTTGGATTGATTGGGGGATTAGATTGGCTCTCATGTCGGGGGAAAGGCCATGTTTCCCAGAAGAACAAGGATAACTCAAGGTTGAGCTCCAGGAGTTTCTCTTGGCATCTCCTTTTGAAAAGTAGAAGCAAACAAAATGGTTGTAAATTTTGTATGTTGTGTTGTGCTGGAGAGATATAGAGAAGTGCAAAACCTGAGGCCTCAGGGATAAAGTTGGAGGTGGGCATTTAGGCACACATGGCAGCAAGGGTAGTGGATAAATTAGTAGTTCTGTATTCCATACTTTGGCTATTACGACGTTTGATAATTATGGTGATCTTGGGTTATCACAAAGACTTCTACAGTTACTATGGGCTTCCTTAGAATATGTAAATTGAATGCACTTCGCATGTGCTGCATTTGTGAAAATTCAAATTTTGGTGTGTTTAACAATGTGTATTTAAGCAGTTTTTTTTTTATACAACGGAGTCGCAGTATTCAAATACATGTAACTGCAGCTATTATTACACATTGAGGGGGGAAGAAATTTACAATCATTGAATCAGATGTATAAAACAAGAAATCCACAACAACTGTAAAGGCTTCACAGAGGTCTGAAAGCTGATTTTCTCATTTGCCATGATTGGAAATAATTTTAGGGGTAGACCCATATGAATCTCTGATTTTCCGGATTTCTTCCAGATCACCACTGACACGAACCACAAGTGCACTGACCACTTCCAGGGAACGTCCAGCGCAGCTCCATTGGCCACAGGGATTGTTGCGCTGACCCTTCAAGCCAAGTGAGTCATCTTTTACAAAGTCTACCATCATTATGTGGAAAGCTGTTGCTGTAGAGGGACTTTGAGACTGGTATTTTGACAGTGTAAAAATTATTCAATGAAAAGGTTATATAATTATATATTACATTGTAATTACTAATACTAACCTAGTAAGACCTAACCTATACCAGCTTAGAAAAAGAACAAGAAAAAGTCATGCCTTTAAGTACCAGAGTTGGCAACCAAGGATTGAGGTGTTCAAAAATTCATTCTTTCCTAGAACTATCTACATGTATAGAGTGGAACTTGCTGTCACCAACTACAGTAAAGTAGGGGTATTATCATTAGATAGCTTCAAACAATGTTTGGAGTTAGATGTTCAAGGGTTAGGTTTAACAAGTTGTTTGGTGTAATATAGCCAGCTTCCATCGCGCCGCGTACATGTACCTGCAAAGCTGGTGTGTTACACTGAAGGTTGGTTATACAGATACAATACAGAATGTACTACATGTAGTATGAATTGTGAAAGTTGATGTGTAAAAGAGCTGTTTTGTTCCCCAGCCCTGACCTGACATGGCGGGATGTTCAGCATATCGTGGTGAGGGGTGCCAAGGTGCCCAACCCTGAGGAGCCCGGCTGGAGTCTGAACGGTGCTGACCTGCAGGTCCACCACAAGTAAGGTCCACGGTCCTTGTAGGACAAGTTTCTGTATTTCATAGCTGCCATCCTCTTGCTGTAGTTCACACAAAATCAAACACACACAGACCTTGAACCTTGAACGTAGACATCAGTGATGTCATCACGGGGAGCAATGGGTTCTTCTCCTCCACTCATCTCTGTCTTCTATCAGTGAGGGTGTCAATGAAGGTTGTACTTCTTCTATTCCTTCTCTTCCTTCCCTCTGCTGGCTCCCACAGGATGAGCTGGCTGGCTAATTATAACACACAGACACATACATACAGACACATACATGTACATACAGACACATACACACATGCAGACACATACACACAGACACACACAAACACACAGGCGTATACAGACTCACACACTTCAGGTGCACACACAGACACACAGAGACATACACCATAGGACACATGAACACACACAGACAAAATACTTGAGGTCAATCTCAGGTTGCAAATTCAATGTGTTCATATGGATATTATAAGAATTAACAACAAATCTGCATATTAGTTAAAACTGAAAGATTAAAAAGCAGTTTTGTCCAAGAAAGCCTCATAAGCAAGTCTCCTGTATAGTATAACAGATAATCCCAAAACATCCTGGCACATCCCAAATGACTTTCACAATGTTATTGTCTTGTCTTATCCAGTTTTTCAACCCTCTTACATGCAATTACTGTAGATTACTGTTGATTCTGATGGTTGTGTTACATTTTCTTTCAGGTATGGTTTTGGCATGATGGATGCTAGTGCCATGGTAAAGCTGGCCCAAGAATGGACCAATGTGGGACACCAGCACCGCTGTGTTGTCACCTATGATGGCCCAGAACGGTACTGTAGCTGTTTTCTTTGTGTCTTGTTTGCCTGATCCTCAATCACATAGTATTACGTAGTTATGTTTACTGAAGGAAAACATATGTTTTTGCTCTGTTTCATCCTCTCCTTCTTCTCCAAACAGTGATAAATGACCTGACCAATGAAATGATTTGTTGACGTCTGTCACCATGGTGACTGGTGTTGGGTTACATAATGTTGCAATTTCATGGTGTGCTCAGTTCCTGTCACCATATACTTAGTAGTACATGTACATGTATGTGAAATGTGTTTGAGTAAGAATTAACAGAGCAGACCATGTCCGAAGGTAAACATTGTGCATTTGCTTTGCAAACTTTACTTCAATCTCTTGTTTATATATTAATTATACTGACCATTACGTATTAGAAAAGGCTATGGGACTACCTTGAACTATTAACTTATGATATCATTTTACCTCCTTCTAGTGATATCCCTGCTGGAGGAGAGGTAGAGCTGGAGTTGGAGGCAGATGGCTGTCACGACACCAGGGACCTGGTGGAGGTTCTGGAACACGTGCAGTCTGTCATGACCATCGACCACCAGCGCCGCGGAGACCTGTCCGTCAAACTCACCTCCCCGAGCGGGACCGAGTCCCAGCTGATGTCCACGCGGTCGCAGGACGACAGCTCGGACGGGTTCCAGGAGTGGCCGTTCATGACGGTGTACAACTGGGGCGAGGACCCCAGCGGGAAGTGGACGGTCGCGGTGAAGGACAACCCCGGGAGCAGGCGTAAGAGGAGCAATGAACCTGTGGGAAAGGTGAGTTGGTTAACAAGTATACTCTGTGTTGTATATATAGATTGTTCAGAAATGTTGATAGTTCCTGTAATAATCCTGCCATGTCACCAATCTTAAAGGCACTTTTTTCACAGTGAAAATGAGTACTTAGCTTTGGTTAGGAGAACTTAAATGGAGGTCCCGTGTTTGAGGAGAGCCACACCTTGGGCACGCTAAAGAACCCACCACACTTATTGAAAAGAGTAGGGGTCCTCCCCATTTGAGTGGATCAAACCATTCTGGCCAAAAATGGAGAAGCTACTAGGACATTGTCAAACAGAGATGCAAACCCACACAACCCAGCCACCCAAAACAATACTTCATACCCAGAAGTAATAATTGGGTAACAATTTTCATGTCTAGAAAACAGGGACAGCCTGGCCTGAGCAAATATTCCTAATAAAACATCAAATGTAAGACTTGACTTTGCATGTTTCAGGTGAGGGCGTGGTCACTGGTTCTGTGGGGAACGCGGGATGAGGACAAGTTTGACCAGCGTGCGGCAGAGATGGAGAAAGCTGCGCGCTGCGTGGACGCTGAAGACAAGGAGGACTGTGCTCTTAAGGCGCTCGTCAGCGATTTCACCAAGGATTTCACCGACGAAGTCATGCCAAACGACATCGTCCCCGCAGACGAGATGGAAAGCCAGAAGGCAGAAGAAGGTGTGAGTATCGATGGCTTACTTAACACCTTCTACCACGCTGTCGACAAGATACAGCGCGAGAAGGGAAACAAGAACGACAAGATCCCTGTCACGGTGGAGCAGGCTCGGAAATTCATCAGCAACATGGAGCGACAGGACCCCGCGTGGCTGAAACATCAGATCAACGAGTTAGAGGATCTCATCCAGACCATGAAGAAGATGGACAAAAGGGAGGAGGAAAAGTAAAAGTTGTTCTGTATCACAGTAACAGTCAGTAACCTTTCAAACATAGGGACAACATTCCTGAAGACAATCATGTTGTGTACATCATGTACAAAATTATCTATTCATGTACAATGGACCTGCATTATGTAACATTTTTGCACAAAATATCTTGATTAAAGAAATCTTCATGGAGTATCATTTACTTCCACTTTTCAACATATTTGAATGTGCAATTGTCTCACAAATTTCTCCCACATGATGTGCACTCATTTTGTGTGCCACCACAAAATACCAAAATATAAACAAACATGGCTGACAGCTGTGTTTCCAGATTTTAAACACACTCATATTTTGGTACCTCCACTTCCTCAATGGCACTTGCAATGGAGTAGGGTTGATTCAACTTACTTTGTAAGGAAATGACCAGAAAATTGACTTTTTGCATCGCCCTAATGTTACATAATGCAGCTTTAAGAGCAGTTTTTGATGGCCTGGTAGGTCTTTCTTAGGCGGTAAGAATTGTGGCATGTGTGATAGGGATTGTCTTTACCATACTGCTGGTTCACTCTACATATAAGAGAGACTTGGCTTCCATGGTATCAGATGACTTGTGCAATACCTGGTGGATATGTTATGAATTGCAGGCCACTACTGTTTATTTAATAGAAGCCTTTATCAGCATGCCACAATCAAAATATCTTGGTTTGGTGTGATAGAATATAATGCTGGAAAAATTTTGCCAAGTCAACATGCAAAACACTAAAATAATCAAGTACTGCTCTTTTTGAAGATATCTATTCCTTGGCCCACAAGTTTATGGAGAAAGGTTAGTGACTGTTACAGCTTTCTTTGACACAGGACTTTTTGAATCTGCTTGCTTTGGTCCTGGTGCAGTTTATGTATGGTATCATGAGAAAAATTAGATAATCAGATGTTTCAATTATGGTAAAGGTTTAAGAAGAGAATTATGTGGTGAAATTGGCCTGAAAATGTGCAAACATGTATGTCAGTCCAACTGTAGGGGTACAAAACTTTAGCTGAGGGGATTGGACTAATTTTCAAACACAATTTTAGGTCTGAGGGTTGGAGGCTACTAATAATATCATTCCTTTATCTGTGAAGACCACAGATATTAAATGTAACATTACATATCATAAGGATTATGTTGACATGTGCAGTACTTGTGGCATCTTGAATCATGTTGAGATTAGTCAGATATTCACACCTCATTTTTTTGCACTAACTTTAATTCAGAAGTATAGAAAGGAATACTGTTTTTAACTTTTGTACTTGCCAATCACTGACAATCCAATATGAAATGCAACAAAGTGAGCGTGATTTGTATATCTTGCATATCCTTTATTAGGTAATATATTTTCATTGATGATTTTATGATCATATCTACTTAGAACATTCCAAGTTTATATATAAAGAGGTGTATGTATTCAAGATGGCTAAGGAAGTTTTTATAACTGGTTTGCAGTGTTGGTATATAGTCTGTGGTGAATAGTGCAATGGCAAGTAATGTTACAGCAGAGAAGAGGCATTCAATCATAGAATTATGGATATTAAATGATGTTAAGTAATATCTCTGCACTGGGATGCGTGCTGCTTCTAATATGCATTCCATGATGTTCATTGACCAAAGAATCTGTTTGTTTTCAAGTTTTGTCCAAAACAAGGAAGGCAGAAAAATGTTGAGTCAGATTTCACTTTCTGTTTCCATCATGGAGTGCCTTTGTTGCCCTGTAAAACAGCAATCATAGATCTGGTTTTGGAATGCACAGAAACATTTTTGCAATGTAGTATTGTTGTAATCAATGGTGTCATACTTTGTAATGTGCTACAGACACAAGTTTGAACCCTTCTTTGTCACGACATAGCAACTCTAAATGTTACCTTATGGTTTAAACATAATATTATCGTAGTGAAAATTATGCTCACAACATGCATCAAGTAATAATTACAATGTATGATGCAGGATGCTGGCACGTAGTATAGATACAAGTGCAAAAACAGATCAAGGAAACATATCCACCTCACAAGTTTCATTATAATTATTGTACAAGAAGGCAATCAGAATGGTGTTTTAAAGTGACTCGTACTAGATGATGTTATAACTTACATCATGGATATCAAATTGAAAATGTAAACGAGTTTGAGTTGTTTCTGTGGTATCAATCATGTAACTTGAACTTTAAATTAGTCTATCAATAAAATGGTTTTTGCATATCTAATACATTTGACTCATCTATGAGTAAGCTAGATGTGTTGTATTTTTTTAACCATGTATTAAGTATATTTCCCCACTTCAGATATTTGACTAGTAAAGAGAAATTTGTATTCCTTTTAACTTTTGATAAACCTACTCTAAGTAATCTCACAGCCGCATATATCCATACAATCACTACTAAGCGAGATGAAGCCAAAAAGAATAGAAATTAGACATTTATTTACACTCTTATATGTTCATATGTATGTAATGTTTATGTTAAAGGCATCCAGTGCAGTTTTTAGGGCTTGGAAACCCGATTTTTAAAGCCAATATTCTAGCCATTTATCTACCTAGGGAGTTGAAACCTCACTATCCCAATGTATATTGACCCTCATGGAGCAAAATTCTGACGGAATTTTACTGTCAGGGCCCCGGGATGATTTTAGGGTACCACCCAGAAAATAAAAGACTAATCTTGGACCTTGTTTCTGCAGTTTTAAAAGCCCAAAGTATGAAATGCTGATTCAAATGTGCTAATGTGAAGCAGAATGTGTAAATATCACAAAGATTGCCTTAGCATTTTTCCAGTTTTGCTGCCCCTGAAATCGCATTGGATGCGTTTAAATGCTTACAAGGTACAAGTTATAGAGTCCGGTGAAGTTCGTCGTATGATCGTTGTTAGGTCGCAAATTGATGGTGATCCTGGGATAGTCGTGCATGTCTGGGGGAGAATTCTGCTGTTTTCTTATGGTCTTGGTCTTGGAGGTTAAGGTAGCCAACATCAACTTGCTGATGATTCTGCTACACTGTAGTATTTGGGTTGTAGAATTTGGACCATCGCACACCGGGGCATGCCCCTACTCTTTTTCGAAAGGTGTGGTGGGATCTTTAACGTGCTCGAGGTGTGGCTCTCCTCAAACACGGGACCTCCAATTTACGTCCTATCCGAGGGACGTCCCTAACCGAAGCTAGGTACTCATTTACACCTGAGTGAAGTGAGGAAATTCCCCAAGGGCACAAGATCGGTGACATGGGTGGGGATCGGTCCCGAGCCGAACGTGCTACCGCTGCGCCAAAGGTTGTCTTAGACCCTTTCGGCAGTTGGTTCTGTGGCAGTCTGCTGGAAAATCGTACGACGTCAATATCGCACGACAACCTCCGACGAAAGTGACCGGGCCGTAAGGTCCTCATATCTGGAGCATGTCTGTTGAATGTGCTGTTGGATTGTTGATGAAGCGGCTGCTAGAAGAAGTTTCTTCTCTCATTCCTCAGGCGCAGGTCCCCGCCTCCAGCTACCGGAGTGGAGCAAAGTTAATACACTGTGCTTATAAAACCTGTCGCAGAGAGAGTCTTCTGGGCTTTCCCAATTTTTTGCCTATTCATCTCAATTACGGCAACATTGTTAGTCCGGATGACTCCCCAAATCTCAGCTGTATTGTTTTGTTGTGTTCCCGACTCTGAGCTAGATTTTGCGCTTGTTCGTCCCGTTGACTGACAAGTCTCACTGGGGGCGAGCTTGATTAATCACGGAGGGTTTGTCGATTTCTGGCTTCACCCGAATCAAAGGCTTTCTCTACATCATTATCGGTGGGAGGGCCCCAGGTAGCTGTTGTTTGACAGGAGGGACCTCTAGCTGTAATAATTCTGTAATGATTATGGGGAAATGTTGGCAAAGGGGGCAGTCTCCGCTGTTAAGTCGCTGTGAATAAATTCCTTGTGGGCCCGTCGGCAGGCCTGTAATAGGGGAATGTTAGCAGAGGTGGCGAGGGTTAATTAACAAAGTGTCTGCCAGCACGACAGAGTGCCCCAGGGCCGCCAGCCTCGCGCGCTTCCAGCTGAGTGAAATGACTTCTGAAGAACTGTCGCGCGTGTCAGTGTTCCCCTGACGACTCTGACATTATCATACGGACAGATCAACCTACACAAAGTCTCACCACACAACAAGTCTTCCACACCGATTCCTCAATCCCGCACATTTCCACATTCTGGTCATGCCAGAAGTTTTCTCCAGGTTAAATTTTTGATGAGCACACGTCTGTTCTCTTTTGCTCCGGGCTGGGAAGTTATTAATTGTGGGAAAGAAGAACCTGAGGGAAACGATGATTCATATTTATTCTTACACCTCGGGGCCTGCTTCATGGCAGTGTGATCCAACAGAAGAATCATGGCGTTATTGATAGAGAGCTCTGAGTCAGTCAGCCATGCTCATTTCACATACATCACATGGTATAGATGAGGACATCCTGTAATATAACACAGTCATGACTACGGTAATGACGTGGCCTTACTTAGTAACAAACACAGACAGCACTCGCTGGTCACTTTGCACTTTTCTCCATGAAACTTAAAGGTGACAGTTAAATCTTGGTATAATGTTTTGAGCCAATTTAAACCCTGAAGCATCACTTAATCTATCCAATAACTGTGATTTATTGAGCGGGTTTAAAGTAGGCCAAAGCCGTCCCTTCGTAAGTGCAATTTCAGAACGGCAAAAGAAAATATTCTAGATGGGTTAATCTGTCTATTTTTTGGCATCATTTCATACGTGAAGTCGTTTAAATAGCCCCAAAACAAGTCACTTGAGGCGTCTCTTTGTTTTAGGCACCACCCATAAATGGCTAGAATCAGCGGTTGAGCGGTGATTGAGCCTACGTACGAGGTGTCTGTCAGGGACATCTCTTCAGTGAAATCTATGACATGTTATGGAATAGGATTGATTGAAGTTACTACATTGAAAGAATGACCAGAAAATTGACTTCCAGTTATGGCACCGTGAAATGACATTGGATGCATCTGTGATATGGCATCTACATGTACGGTAAAATACTTGAAATTTGTATAAACAGTATCCATACAGTAGTAATCTGTATGTTCTAGATGGTTGTGTTGTGTATGGTTGTCTTAAACTTCCATACTGTGTAGAACTGAAGAAGGGCCGTGCCGGCTGGCAATGTCGAGAAGTTTCGCCACAGATGTGCAGCAGCCGCAAGCTTTTTTCCACCTCTTTTATTGCCAGAAATTGCTTCTGACAGCCCAAGCTTTTCTCTTAGCCTCTAGAGGAATAAGTGCACGCTCTACGTACAAGGCAGCTCAGACTGTACCCCGTTTAAGTGGAGACTACTTTCTAGTTGGTTTAGCTAAGTGCAGTTAACCACACAGGGATCCACACATCCCTTGTCTCCACGGACTTCTGGGTTTAGGAGTTACACGGAATGCCGTTTTACTCGCAGCTTGTGGGGTTACGGGAAGTATATTTAGGATCTGAGCTGTATGAAAATCGTTCGGAAAGCATGTGTTCTGAAGTCTTCGCACATTTCAGGTTTCACTAGACTTCTCTATTAGTATTACCGTTGTTGGGTATGATGGTCTTCATTGACAACGTGGATTTCCAAAATGTATATAGGATGACTTGGAAAATGCAGGTCAAGTATGAGAAAATATTGCATAATGTTAGATGGTTATGAAATCCATGCCAACTGTTGAATAGACTTTCTGATATATCTATTTTCCAATTTAGTCGTCTAGTAGTTAACACATGCGAGGGCTAACACAGCTAACAACTTGTTAGGAAGTTGAAACGAGATAAAAAGTATTTTTGGCAACGCCTTAAGAGCGGAGCCAATAGTATAGTACTGTGATCGAGTTGATAATATTTTAAAAATTCCGTGCAGGCACCCCCTCTGCCCCAAAGAATTGATATTGTTGCATCTCAATAACTCAAGAAGCTATAAATGGTTCAGTATGATATTTAGTATGTGGGTACATGTAGGTGTCAGCAAAACGAATGGCAAGTTGCAACCCCCTCCAGCGGCTTTAGTGGTACTGTAGCAGAACTTTTGGTTTAGATATCTTGTGTTCTGAACATGTTGTGTTCACGATTCTTCCTTAGCAGCTAGCTCTTGCTTTTTTTTTTTGGCTCTAGAATAATTTATACAGAGTTACACAAGGTACCCTGGCAGCTTTGGTCTTTTTGTTTTCTTTGGAAAAGGATAACTAACTTGGTGGTGACTGGCATGAGAAATTGATTATGCACATCAGGACATAATTTGCATCATAGGTGTGGAAATATATAATTCCACTGCGTTCCATGATAGGATTTTCAAGCATGTGATATTTCATACTTCTAATGAGAGGAGCATTAACAGATATCAATTGTGCAGATTATATTTAGACATGCATAATTAAAGATAAAATGGTAGAATACAATAGTGATAAGTTGTGGGAGATTCATAGTTGCGACATTTCGAAGTTGATGAATATGATTCAACATAGATCATACAAAATGGGATGTCATTTGCACACTGAAGGAGAAAATACTATAATATAATAATAACTCTCTATTCTATCACAGGATAGGACTGTACTTTTGGACGTTTGTAATTGGGATGTAGAAGATTATCAACAGATTTATGCAAATGAGGGCCTTATTTGCATATCTATTAATACACTTAACAGTAAATCATGAGATTTTCATATTAAATGTATCATATGTCACTTAAAGGCACCCAAAGGATGCGGTTTCGGGGCAGTAAAGCAGTGGATTATCAAATTCAATTTTCTTATCATGTTTTAAATGTAGTAAGTTGACTCAACCCTCTCCCATAGCATACTGATACCTTTAAATTTGATGTTCTTGACAGAAAACCGTTACGTATTCCGTATAATAGACTGGTTCTCTCTATTTATTGGTGGTACAAAAAACTCCTGACGTAGCTTGTTTTGGGGCTATTTCAAACGAGAGAAAATGCTGAAATACTTAACTTGAAGTATGATGTGATGACGAAAATGTGCTAAGTAAATGTCAATATCAGACTGACTTCCTCACCCAGAATATGCTTTGTTTTGCCGCCCTGAAATTGCGTTGGGTGCTTCTAAGTTAAGGTTGTTACATCATGCATAGATTATGCGACTTAGGGCATACGCCGCCAGGGTGTTCGTTACACACATGCATGTTCTATTTTTGACGAAGTAAAGTTTTTCCCTTGAAAAGAAATATAAATATTCCTAACCGAAAGACGCATCGCGACTGTAAACATACCTTCTTTTAACCGAGACGGGGGCGATATTGACTGCCAACAACCTTTGACCTATCTCTGACGTCATACGTCCATAAAGTCACGTGTCGTGATCGATTGGGTCAAATAGCCGAGGACTGAGCAACTAATTTCTATGAACCCCATTATTTGAGTTGGAGAATGGCTTAATTGTTCCATCAAAAATCAAGTCGGCTTCCAAAAGTTAAGATATAAAGATGTAACAAACAAAAACGAAAATGGACCCCGTAGTATGGTTGGGGAGGAATGACAGATGTATATATATATTTTTTCAAGCCCAGGCAAAGGTTTACTTCAATTCTATTTCATAATGGGGAATTGCGTATCTTAAAATAACTATAAATGCATACATCAGATAACATTTTGTTTCCATTTCCACAACTCCTCGCGACAATGTTTTTCCCTTTTTTTCATTATTGCACTTGCAGTTGCCATTGTTAGTTTTAATTTTCATCTTTCCAGTTATGAGAATTATACTAGCACCTAGCCAGAGTTCTACACCACGGAGATTCTATATAAAAGTTCTCAGTGTTGTAAAACTCACTCCAGAAGGAAACCCTGCGGCTGCGAATCAGGGATTGTCGACACCGATGTTTATAATGCGCCTGAGCAGAGAGAGGCTCCCAATTAAGGCAGGTAGCGTCAGGGGAGGGGCCGTGTGCATAGACTTGCCAATCATCACATCAAAACACCATCATTTGCACAGATGCAAAATATCGTCTGCAGAAAGTCACACTGAAAGACGTAAAAGTTCAACGGTATGAAACTTTCTGGTAAGACACTTTTTTGAGAGAGGTGACACAAATAGATGTTGTCTACAGAGAGTAGTACTAGAAGAAGTGACGGCCATCAGGTGTAGCAGGTTTTCGCTTGGCTGAAAGTTTGTGTCCCCGTTTTTGACATGTTTGTTGATGGAAGCGGCGGGTAGAGAGATGGTAGCCCGTGTCATCCGGAGCGCTAATTAAAGAAGTTACCCCTGAGATCCACGCGCCGCTCACCCTGCCCTCTCTGCGCGGCGGTTCTGTGCGTTACGCTGCGAGCCCGCGCAACCTTATTTGCCGGATCACTGGCGGGCCACGGGGAAACGGCGCCTTGAAGTTCTTCATAAATTTAACGGTCGCCTCCGGTATAGCGGTAGTCATAAAGCGCCCTCACACCTCCATTTTACAGAAGGAGAGTAATTGCTCACTCTTTTCCCCCAAGGCACCCAGCGTTAACCCCTCGGCACAGCCATTCTGTGTTATTAGTGGCGAGAGAGACCTGCGCGCTTTCGTTCGGCTGGCGGAGGAGAGAGAAGTGTCCGGGGAGACTTGCGCACAAAAGCTGCCGCGAGTGAACCCGGCACACGCACCGGGCCCGCTGAGAATTTTCCACATGCTCCTCACGTACAACTTTCGCCGAGCAATTGTTAGATACCTTTAATCAAAAGTCGCCGATAGGAAACAGCGGGAATTGGCGCGATGGCCGGCGCGGTGGGACGCCGCCCCACGCGGGCGAGGGTTCATTCCACACCCGTTAATTTTGTCGCGTCGAGCCCAGGTGTACGTATT
Source organism: Branchiostoma belcheri (assembly GCF_001625305.1). NCBI lineage: Eukaryota > Metazoa > Chordata > Leptocardii > Amphioxiformes > Branchiostomatidae > Branchiostoma > Branchiostoma belcheri. The sequence goes on from NW_017802536.1 coordinate 63,280, forward strand.
AGTGAGAGAGCCGGGATTACGGCGCCAAGCATCCAGAGGAAATGGTGGGACGGAACGTTGACTAAGCATCTCGTAAAGAAGCGCTGTTGGCTCAGCCCTCCCCTTTATGTTGCCGACAGAACTAGAAAAGTCCATTTTGCGACAACGCTAAATTTGCCAGCAGGCTATTAGAAGCGCACCTGACCACCGACATTACGCTCAAAGCACACTTTTTCCTCAGACTTAATAAGTTTATTTAGAGGACTTTCTTTTCAAGTTAAAACTTTTGGAGACGTTTACAGAGATGCACAGTGATTGGAGGACTTTACTCCCAGAATTCCTTGCTGCAATTCCTGCTGCATTTCTACCAGGTTATACATGAAGGCAGCAGCACCTTTTTGTAACCGTTATGTAACTGAAAGGAAACCTTAGAAACACGCATCTTTATCGGTGCTTAAATGTGCAGAAATGGTGTGACCGAGAGAGATTTTGGTCCATTCAACTTGGCTTGGTTCTGTATTTTCGTCCCATGAAAACTTGTGAGAGCGGTGGTACCAGAGGGCACGACAAGGGACATGTTACATTATTCATGGTCTTTGGGGGACTTTCCTGGCTTCCTGCAGACGGAATAGTGTCGGCGCGCTTAGGCCACGGATCGTTCCGCCCAAACGATCGTATAATTGCCATATGAAAGAAATTTCCGAATATACGCCGCTGACCAAAGTTCCCTCCATGAACATGAAGCGTTATGTTCAGCCATAAGACCCGTTGTGTGCATGTTACAGCTTTGTTCAGTGGACGTTGTAGATATAAACCTAGTCACTCCTGAACAGTAACCGCTGATACACATTGGCAATGGTCGGATACGCCTACGTACGGATGAAATACAGAATGCAACTCCGCTTCACAACTTCCTTGCCCACATGCCTACGCCCCCTTCCATTTCTCCGTACCTGCATAGTTGTATACGTAGATACAAAATGCAGTCTCTACATGTAGATATAGTACATGTAGATAGAGAGAGTATCCATTGTACTTTATTTTTCACTGTTTGCTAATACAAGGCCATCCGAAGCACAGGCTATCGCCCAGTGTACGTTAACGCTAAGTAAGCAGCGCTATCCATACTAAAATCAACCTTCACCACAAAGCAGCACAGACTGCAAAATTTATGGCCGAACGATCGTCCATCGACACTCGTGCACTTTGATGATATTTAGGTACCAGAATGATACATCTGCATTGTTAGTGTGGACCAGACAGCGCCACTCGCCCGACTCTAAAAGATAGCGGCTAAAGTGACATAAGTCAAGCTGACACTCCAGTCAGACATCTGCGTCTGTGAACACAGGAAACACCTCAGTAAAATGGCGGGAAAACAGCGTCGTTCCTGACGTACAATTTATCCAAGTTATAAAACCTGGGACACTGAGTCGCCCCGGGAAAAAAGCTCGTCACTTTTCTCTGTCGGACTCTTGAAAAAAATATCTCGTTGCATTTTGTCTACGAGCCATAGGACAACATGATTCATGAAATGGCCGTATCTTGTACGATATCTGCTACTGAGTTAGACTGAGAAACAGGAAGAATACGCCCAAAGGTTGGGGTACACCAAACGTTCTTCCGCGCTCAAACTCTTCAAACAGATTCCGTATAAGTACGAGTAGGTACATGACAAACGTTTTCTTCCTTTTTTTTCTGCTGTTCATTTACATGAAAAAAGGAACACATTTTTTGGCGTGCAAATGATAAAAAGTTGTAGTCCTATCCAAACTCAATGTAAGTTCACATTATTTTGACAACATTGTGTATTACAAAATCATTCAGTCAAAATAGCCCTTATGGATATCGTGCATATGTATGTTTTTATTGATCATATCACTCTAACAGCGAAGTTCTTACATCTACCAGCGCTCATAAATAACATTTCATTTTTTTTCGTACATATGTCACAAAATTGCAGGTAAAGGGTCTGTTATTATACCGTCTGTATTCGCAAAAGATTGTCAAATAGAAGCTTATGAGTTTATGATGTCCTTGGTGCTAAATGCTATTTACGTGTGCTCTGTCCTTGGTGCTAAATGCTATTTACGTGTGCTCTGTCCTTGGTGCTAAATGCTATTTACGTGTGCCCTGTCCTTGGTGCTAAATGCTATTTACGTGTGCTCTGTCCTTGGTGCTAAATGCTATTTACGTGTGCCCTGTCCTTGGTGCTAAATGCTATTTTAGTGTGCCCTGTCCTTGGTGCTAAATGCTATTTTAGTGTGCCCTGTCCTTGGTGCTAAATGCTATTTGCTATCTACAAAATGGTAGGTAAAGGGTCTGTACTTGCAAAAGATTGTTAAATAGTAGTTTATGATGTAAACTACACCATATCTCTAGTCATTTTGCATCTTCTGTTGTACTGTCGGATATTGAGAGTGCAAAGTTGATTTCAAAGCTTTCTTAAAGTTGCATTATGTAACACTGGGACCATACAAAAAATACATTTTCTGGCCATTTATTTACAAAGTAAGTTTAATCAACTCACTACATTGAAAATAAGTGCCCTTCGGTAAGTGGAGGTGCCAAAATATGACGCCTTACAAGAGCGTTTAATAGCTAGAAACAAGGCTGTCAGCCATGTTTGTTCACATTCTGGTAGTTTGTGGTGGTACCACAAATTGCGTGCGCCTCGTTTGGGCTGTTTTAGCACCAACCATAAATGTCAGAAATGTAAAATTATAGCGCAGATATGTTGAAAAGTGGAAGAATATTACAATCACACAAAGATATTCTGAAAATATTTCAACTTTTGGTACGAAAATGTTACATAATGCACCTTTAAAGGGTAAGCCATTTTCCCGCTATTCCTACATGTAGATGAACTGTTCAAAGTTGTGACGTTCAACATGTCCTTGAACAACTCCTGCCATCTGTCACTTCACTTTTATTTACCTCTTCCACTCTTTCTTCCTCTCGAAGACCCAGAGCTCGTAACCGTTTAACTGTAGACGCACTGACGCCTCCTAAAATGCTCTTTTTTTGGACGAGTCCCGTCTGTACATTTAAAGCTCTCTCGGCAAGCTGGCACCGTGATGGCGCTGTGTGTTCTCTCGGCTTCTGAAGGGACCACATCCGGGACTTCCATGTCTGCCACTGCGGCCCGGGAGACATGTGTTCACGTCTGGTGACAAGCCGCAAAGTTTAACAACTATGTAGTCTGAGTTTGGGTTAGGCATGTTATGTTATGTTATGTACCTGTACTGTACCGATCGCCAAGTACCGGTACTGTACCGATATAACATTAACTACTGCCCTAAGTGACCTTGTGTGCCACAAAGGTGACCAAAGTGACATCTAGAGGGAGAATAACTAATGTGCAACATGTCTGTCAGGGACAGCAAGAGTATTGTAGGACACTTGGACTCTCGTTAGACTGACGATGATTGAATAGTCGTGCGAATGTTTATCGTCAAGACAGCAACAAGAAACAATCCACATGGTTCTGTTTTACTTAAATAAGACATAAGATTCTGCCAAGTCTATTACTGTTTCTATCGTTATTGAGGAAGTTCCGAAGAACATATGCTAATTTGTCAAATCCCTCAGGTACAGGTACAGGTACAGACCTCTACCTACGCACACCTTGGTACCGCTACCTGTACCTGATGTTACGTGTAGGTACGCAGCCCTGCACACAAGCATACATTTGTAAGCATACATAAACGTCAGTTATACTCGTACATAGTCACCTACAGGCAACTCCTGTGAAGAGAAATGAAACAACCTATGTGTCATCATTTAAATACATTGCAGTTGCAGCTAATACTTCTGTAGTGTTGTAGGCTCTGTTACCCTTTAGTTTTATTATGTGTAGCCTCGTCTTTCACTGGTTGGCATGCACTAGAAAACTTTTTTGTCACTACCATGAGCAACTTTTCGTCTTTTTACTGTTTCTGAGATGTCTGTTATGCCTCTCTACACAGGGCTATGGCAGCTTGTGATAACAGTCCTGTAGACAAAGAAAAGTTGCAGCGACAAGGGCGGCCCGAGAGACCGTAGCAAAACTTCACCAACGAAGTTTTGATAGAAATCTCGCGAGATTGTTCGATAGAAATCTCGCGAGACCGTGCTCTGTCCGAGCTAAGTGAGTTCTCGCCCTGAGGAGACGTTCGATGGTTCGATTTTTGGAGAAAATTTAGCTCGCATATCAAGATAGCCTGACGTCTTTCGATTTTGTACAACCACTCTGCTATCTCCTTAAGGTGGCTTTGAAACGTCAAATGAAGATAGCTTTGTTCTAAAAGAATTGAAAAAAAAGATAACTCACTAAGTTGGACTTTCCCAGACATTTAGAAACCTTCTTTTAGCAACAGTCGTTCTCAGTCTTATTTTCCTGACTTAGACATAGTATGGTTGTGCAACATGCTCGCCTCTTGTGTGATTTTAATTTGCTTGCTTGTGATGTCTTTATGTTCAAAGCTTACTCATTTAAGAACGAATGTTAAAGACTCCCGTCGGCTAGATTGAGTGCTTTTCATCTATACTATACCGCACTCGAGAAACGGTACCTTAGTTTTTTTTGTGTTTTTTTTTAATTTCCAGATCATGCCATGCCACCACATTTATACAGGGGTTTGTAAGTATTAAATTAGCGTGATAGAAACATTCCCACTACAAGTAGATCATGCCCTGGACAAGGACATATTTTACGGCTTAAAGATATTCAAAACCCCCCTATGCGCGAGCTATCTGACCCAGCACCGGTAGTTGCTTCCTCACATCCGCCAGCTGTAATACAGTTTACTAGGAGTACATCTTCTTTCCGCCAGTTCGATTTCCGTGTGAGGCACTGATGCAGTTAACAGGTCTTCCTGCGCCGTTCTTAACTTACTTCTTTCGCTACCCGCGCGAATATGATGAAGTTGGCTGCCCAGTCAGCGAGAAAGATGGGTTTGCCGCCGTCGGGGAAGTTTTCTCCCTCTCACTGCCAACGAAAACCCCGATTTGTTAAATCCTGGGAGGGAATAGACCGAAGCCGGGGTCTCCATATTGATGAGTTTTGTCTCGGAGTGACGAATGCCCGTAGTTTACGGCTCCGTTCTGATCGGGGCGGGGTATCAGTCACCCACTAAACAGTGCTGGGCAGGTACAGCGGCCGGCTCTGCCTTACAGACATGTCAGGACGGCGGAGGAGGCAACTTTTTGATGCGTCAGGCGGTGTCAGGACAAAAGTGGGGAGAACTTTCTCCTCTGAACCGTGTGCAAAAGTCGATGGTGGCGTCTGGAGGGGGAAATGGGGTCTACTTTTGCTTGTACAGGATTGAAATACGTAGTGCACACACCACACACACACACACACACATTTACACACATACGAAACGCACACACATTTACACACACACACACACACACACACACATATACACACATTTACACACTCACGCACACACACATTCACACACTCACACACACACATTTACAAACACATTTACACACTCACACACACATTTACACACACACACACAAAGTCAGTTTACATTGACTTTATCACCAACCAGTCGCTGACCACGTTAGATAGACGACTGCCATTGGCCAAGGCTATCCAATATCTATGCGTGACACAGTCTGTATTATTGCCTCTGCCCATAGGGTTATCTTTTCAGTGCCGTTTGTTTGTGTCTATGTATGTATCTTTCTTTGTGGAGAGCATGAATTGAGAAGCTATGGATGAATCTTTCTGAATTTTGGTATGTGAGTAGGCTTTGTCAAAACCAAGGAGTTTATATCCACCTGGCCAAGACAAAGAACAATCATCATATCAGATCAAGGCTCATTTGCATTACTGAGATAAAAGTGCTACATACATGTAGTCTCTATGTTAGGATAGTATTTTCATGCTTGGTACATTTTTAATTGTGTACAGAATGCCATACACTTTTCTCATGATCAATGAAATGCGTCTATAATACGTTAGTGTTCGATAATGGGTTTATCATATTTGTGACATAATGTCAACCAGAATGAATTTTATACATGTATCATACTCAAACTTTATTTTAGGGCACGTTTTGTACTTAGAATACTGATTAGGTGAAGGTAAGAGATCGTGGAACTCTATTTATCCTAAACAACGTTCTAGATAAACAAACAAATTTTGACACATTAAATTTTTTCTTTTCTTTTCTTTTCATTTACATCATTTTCTCATATTTATTTAGTTTGTTTTCTGTACGTTATCAATTTGTCCTGTTTCTTTTATTACCACGACGATTATGACTGTATCTAAGTCAGTTCTTTTACTTTTTCTGTTATCATATCATGTATTGTTCTGTGCAATGAGCGTTGAAAACCGCCATTGGCGATATGCTACACCTGGATGAATAAATAAAAATGAAATAATAAATAAATTTTCTTTAATAAAGACAATTTTTGCTTGTTTTAACAAATAGCAGTCAGAAGAAGGCAGTCCTATAGCCTTTTTGAAGCCGTAGGGGCAGCTGTGGGTTATTATCCATTGCGTCTAGAACAGGGTATTGGAATGCAGAGCCCATCCCTCTCTTTACATCGTCTTTACCGCCCCAACCGAAGTTAGGTACCCACTTTACACTTGATGACACATGATCGGTGCATAACAGGATTCAAACCGAGGACCCCTGCCGTTACGCCACACGACCCCACAAGGCCTATGTCGAAAATCTACCGAATGCCTCAGAAGTTCTTCTCCATTCAGCTTCAGAAGGCGGGAATCACTATGGCAACAGATCAGACGACACTGATGACGCTCTGACACATCCCTGTCAAAGATCCCAGTGTCGTCTGAAGCACAAGTGTTACAACTCAATATGTGGCTTCATATTTCAGCACCATGGCTAGTTGTACGAAGGAGATAGTTTGTTTCATGGCATGATATACAAATATATTATTTCGGTATTCATGAAGCGAATTCGAAGGACGAATGCTTTATAATCTTGGTCGGAAAATTCAATTTTTTGAGTGATTGAGCGAACAAAAAAACTGTTGTGTGTTGAAGTTTAAAGACCTCCAGTGCTAATAAATGACGGTAAATGTCAATATCAGACATATGTTCTCCTCCAGAATATTTTAGTTTTACCGCCCTGTGATTACATTGGATGCCCTGAAGTTCCTAAGTGGTAAGTTTGCCGTTCTGTCTAGCTGTGCGCATCTGCCCCGTGCGCGGCTCTCGGCCGGCCCGGTAATTACGGTCGGAGTGGCAGGTGGGAGGGGGCAGAGCATGTCGGGTAGACTGGTAAGCCGGGTCGGCTGGAGAGGTGTGATTGGCCGTTATCTAACGGTCGCACCTGACCCCACAGTCTCTCCGGGGCCCCAGGTCACAGGGTTACGTTGTACGGAGGTGACCGAGGGCACGTAATATTGGGCAAAAACACTCCTTGCCTCAGCTACGCACCTATTGCCTCGAGCGTTTTGAAAGTTCGCAGAACGTATTATCATTATTGTACCTCCTATTTCCAGCAATAAAACATAAAGAGCTCTACTAGTAACGAGAAAAGTACGTTGTCTCCAAGTAAACGTAGTGTAACTAAGTCTGAAGTCAGCTAGAGTATTTTCTGGGATAAAGTAATCAATGAAATGGCTGATCTGGTATCATTCTCAGATTAGTGATGGTGTGGGTGACTACATGACGATAACGAGTCAGTAGTGTTGTCATAGCCTCCACCAGGCTTCGGGAGGCGGCTGAAAGAGTAGAAATCGGCCAAATAGAGAGATAACATGCCATGGGAGTTTGCTGGGAGAGAACATTTTGCCGCACCCGGGTGCAAACTCCCCTGGCATGTTATCTCTCTATTTGGCCGATTTCTACTCTTTCCAGCCGCCTCCCGAAGCCTGGTAGAGGC
>NW_017802536.1:71221-85844 GCF_001625305.1 Branchiostoma belcheri
TCCCCGTACATTCTATCCCCGAAGTGGGTCAGGCGCAGACGATCAGAACCCGGCGCGCTCTTCAGATCTTCCTCCTTAGTCTCTAACATAATATTGACTCTCCCTGTTCGTGATAGCCGCTACCGGAACCGCGGCGCGAGGCTTGGCTTCGGTTCGGACTACTTGATCACGCCGAGGGCCCTCTAGTCCGCCGGCCAGGTCAGCTACCAACACGTACCCCAACAGAACACGTGCAACAGAAATAAAACAAGGAGTTGAACAGCACCAACAAGATTGCCTTTTTGTCTCAGAATGTATTTGTGGAGCGAGGAGGGTTGAAAGAAGCCGCTTAAGTGCGATGAAGCGATGACAGTGTGTGATGGTAGGGGAGTGTGTGTGTGTGTGTGTGTGGGGGGGGGTGATGGAGTAAAGTTTTCGCAAACTCCTGCTTCACTTCTGTCATTTTGTTGTACATCGTTTTGATTTCTTCCCTCAAGCGTTCCCCATATGTTTAAAAATTCAATGAATATCTGTGGAGAAGGGGGATTTGGCTGGCCATGATTCTAATGAATCTAAAACGGGCCAAAGAGAACAAAAGTTTGCCGATTATTTCCATACCCCAATCTCTGCCGCAATTTCTGTCAAATTGCAAAAGTTCAACTTTCCTGAAAGAAACATTTGCTGTAATTCCGATGTCGGTGAACCAATTTGTTGAATCAACCACCGAGCCTTTCAGCAAAATTGTTCCTGTTTTTTTTTTCATACCGGTTTTCGTTTTATCTTGAGTTCATGTAACTCGTAGCACTGTTGGGAACTTTGAAACAACTTTCTTTATTTCGATCGAGTCCACAAAACAAACTCTTCTCGGAATCAACAAAAGGCATCGCCGGCTTTCTGTAAAATCCCGCACAGATACGTTATCTAATCTTGCTTCCCTTAGGTGCGCCATCGACCCAAGTCCCTGGACAAAGCACCAACTCCCAAGATCATACAAGTCATCTCAGCACTCTTTACTCTCGGAATCCTTCCTAAAGGGAAATAGCGCAGCGATCGAACTGTGGCGCTGTAATCTGGGAAAACACGCCACCTTNGCCAACGAAAACCCCGATTTGTTAAATCCTGGGAGGGAATAGACCGAAGCCGGGGTCTCCATATTGATGAGTTTTGTCTCGGAGTGACGAATGCCCGTAGTTTACGGCTCCGTTCTGATCGGGGCGGGGTATCAGTCACCCACTAAACAGTGCTGGGCAGGTACAGCGGCCGGCTCTGCCTTACAGACATGTCAGGACGGCGGAGGAGGTAACTTTTTGATGCGTCAGGCGGTGTCAGGACAAAAGTGGGGAGAACTTTCTCCTCTGAACCGTGTGCAAAAGTCGATGGTGGCGTCTGGAGGGGGAAATGGGGTCTACTTTTGCTTGTACAGGCTTGAAATACGTAGTGCACACACAACACTAACACACATACACACAAACATTTACACACACACACACACACACACATTTACACACTCACACACACACACATTACACACACACACACACACACACACACACACACACACACACACACACACACACACACATATACACACACACACACACACAAAGTCAGTTTACATAGACTTTATCACCAGCCAGTCGCTGACCACGTTAGATAGACGACTGCCATTGGCCAAGGCTATCCAATATCTATGCGTGACACAGTCTGTATTATTGCCTGTGCCAGGAGGGTTATGTTTTCAGTGCCGTTTGTTTGTACCTATGTATGTATCTTTCTTTGTGGAGAGCATGAATTGAGAAGCTAAGGATGAATCTGGCCAAAACAATTATATCAGATCAAGCCTCATTTGCATAATTGAGATAAAGGTGCTAGGATACATGTAGTCCTCTATGTTAGGATAGTATTTTCATGCTTGGTACATTTTTAATTGTGTACAGAATGCCATACACTTTTCTCATGATTAATGAAATGCGTCTATAATACGTTAGTGTTCGATAATGGGTTTATCATATTTGTGACATAATGTCAACCAGAATGAATTTTATATCATACTCAAACTTTATTTTAGGGCACGTTTTGTACACTTAAAATACTGATTAGGTGAAGGTAAGAGATCGTGGAACTCTATATATCCTAAACAACGTTCTAGGTATTAAACAAACAAATTGTGGCAAGATAAATTTTTTTGTTTTCTTTAATAAAGGCAATTTTTGCTTTTTTAAAAGCAAATAGCAGTGAGAAGCAGGCCTATACCTGAGAATAAAAAAAAGGTACAGGTAGTCCTATAGCCTTTTTGATGCCGTAGGGGCAGCTGTGGGTTGTTATCCACTGTGTCTAGAACAGGGTATTGGACTGCAGAGCCCATCCCTCTCCTGCCATCGTCTTTACCGCCCCAACCGAAGTCAGGTACCCACTTTACACTTAATGACACAAGATCGGTGACATAACAGGATTCAAACCGAGGACCCCTGCCGTTACGCCACACGACCCCACAAGGCCTATGTCTAACTACCGAATGCCTCAGAAGGTCTTCTCCATTCAGCTTCAGAAGGCGGGAATCACTATGGCAACAGATCAGACGACACTGATGACGCTCTGACACACCCCTGTCGAAATTCCCAGTGTCGTCTGAAGCACAAGTGTTGCAACTCAATATGTGGCTTCATATTTCAGCACAAAGGCTATAGCTAGTTGTACGAAGGAGATAGTTTGTTTCATGGCATGATATACAAATATACCACTGCACGAAATGGCCTCGGATTATAGCAAATCCTGAAGATCCGAAATCGTGCATCATGACGGATACGTAGCAAATCCGGAGAAATCCGCAATCCTTACTAGAATACGAAGTAGCACTGCAGATCCGACAATTCCGGCACCGTATACGTCCGGATCTTTAAGAAATCACAGATACAAATTTGATATTCGCAAGGAACCTTCTTTCTCGGATATGTTATAAGTTCGGTTTTTAGGGGAGTCTGGAGTTGCCTCGGATCCTGACAGATACAATAAATACCCATCATGGCGTCATACATGTACTACCACAGATTTCAGCAAATCCGCCTGCCGGGCATTAAACGGATTCTAAAATAACCCACAGGGCACTGCTGCTTTGGACTCTCCCGCAGATTCCGAACAAAATAACAGAAGCGGGATCTCGCGGATCTCACTTCCGCAGATCTGAACAAGATACCAGAAGCGGGATTTCGCAGATCTCGCTTCCACAAACCCGAAAGTGATTTGCAGCAACGAGATTTTGCGGATCTCAGAATTTCGTATACGTACGTACTGCTATGGATTCCTGGTCCCACAGATCCGATAAAGGTACCAAAAGCAGAATTTTACGGATCACGGTTCTGCAGATCCGAAAACGATACCAGAAGTGGGATTTTGCGGATCTATCTTCCACAGATCCGAAAGAGATACCGGAAGCGGGATTTTACGGATCACGGTTCTGCAGATTCCAAAACGATACCAGAAGCGGGATTTTGCGGATCTATCTTCCACAGATCCGAAAGAGATACCAGAAACGCAGAGAAATTTGTGAATATCAGAATTTCGCACTTGATGACTGACTCTTACTATGGATTCCAAGTTTCACAGATCCGAAAAAGATACGAGATGCAGATTCGCTTCCAAAGATCCCAACAGATCCCACTTGGCATTCATATGACCTCATATGGATTACGAATCCCGCAGATCCGAAAAAGATACCAGAAGAGGAAATTTTCTGATCTCGCTTGCACGAAATCTGGAATACCAAACTTATATAGCATGGGTAATACTATCTTTCCGAGTTTAAACAATCTGCATCCCTTATAAATCAGGTACCTAACACGTACATGTAACTTTCTTGAGGAAGGCGCAATGAAAGGAAGCAAAGTCTAAATGATGCCTCTGATTGGTCAGCTAGCGTACGCATGCGTACCGTGTTGGCGGTTAGAATGAAAACCGTTAGGAAAGTTGGCTTCGATGCAGGGGAAAACTAGAGAGAAATCAGGCGTTTGTATCGCTTTTTTTTCGTGATACCATGATGACATAACCAGTCTACCATGATCGGTCATCGAGTTTGGACAGGATTGATAGTGTTTGGACAGGAGGAGGATGTGATGTCAATTCAAACGCGCAGAATAGTGCCGTGTGTAGCAAGCTTCGGCGCCCCCTCCCCCTTGCACGGCGGCCCTGCGCACTTGATCCAACACATCAGGCGTTTGGTAAGCTCAGTTATCATACCTATTTGGTTATTGATATGTCGCTGCCAGAAACATTATAAAATGCATGTCTCTAACTAACCTGCCCCCTCCACATTATAGAAGAGGCTTTTAGGGGCTTGTCTTTGTAGGGTAGCAACTTGTTCATACTTTCTAACGGTCAATAGGCATTCGTGCCGGGCCAATCTCGTCTTGACAAAAATAGGGAGCTAGTTTAAAAAGAAAGTGTTCAGTATTTTTATTGTATTCAGGTATTATAGTCGATTTGTCAATTCCTTTATTATATGTCTGGTAGAAATTTTGATCAAGTTATATGTTACTTTTTGTTCATTGAAGATGCCCAAGTTTTCTGACCAATGTAATTTGCAAACAGCAGGGAGTACTACAGGCGGAGCCTCCTCATCTCGAAGACGTTTATATAAAGACATGGGACGTTTTGTCACCTGTGTATTTGTTTACCTTTTTATACCTCCAGGATGTATGTGACAAGGTTTTGCTAGTCTGTCTTATGATGTATTAAATGATCCATGGCTTTTTGCCAACNGAAACTGGATCATCGCCTTGAAGGTGAAGAAACCATACAGTAAGCGGCTCAAGCTCAAGCTGTCCGGAGTACATGTCACCAGACGAGCCAGTTTATGATGAAAATGGAAATATTTTTTTTACTAAGGCCATTCTTTGGCTGCCCACATCTACAAAATACAAAAGTGAGCTCGACCAAAAATTTGAAACTTCATACTAAAGTGAACAGGTAAAACGGCAGTGAACAAAGAGGGTACCTGGCCCAGTGACCCTTCTTCCACTTCCAAGTCTAAAAATCCCATCTTGTTAGAGTTGAATCAATGGATTTCTAAATGTTAACTTAGGTCCAGTATTATTTCTGGTGAATTTTCTGAGGCCAGTGAAACACGTTTTCCATGATTTGTGTCCGAATATGTACCCCAAGTTCACTCTTTGGGGGTAACTTTTCAGTGGACAGAAATGTTTGTTACAGTTTTTGTTAGTTCACTATGATTTGTGTATGGATATGTACCCCAAGTGTAAAGGCATAGCTAACTATTTTAGGGTAACTTTGGGCAGAATAATGTTTATTACAGTTTTTGTTTGTTTACTATGACCTCAAGTGTAAAGGCATAGCTTACTGTTAGGGGGTAACGTTGGACAGAAATGTTTGTTACAGTTTTTGTAAGTGGTAGCAAAATGGATAACTATGTACCCCAAATGTAAGGACATAGCTGTCCACTTAGGAGTGGTAATTGCACACGATATGTTTCAGGCTATACTGTGTATTGATAATAAACTATTTAGTTGCAGGAGCTCCTATTAAGCCTGTACGTATCCGAATGTATCCTGAATGGGAATATGGTGAAGGTATTAAAGTTCAAATCCTGAGTTACGCATTTGTCAGGGGTCATTTCTGTACGAATCCCGGGCAAATCCGAGCGTATTCTGTGTGGAATATATACTATAAGAATCCCGTTTTTCGGATTTGTACGGAATAGGTTCCGGATAGCAGTAACCGATGTTTCGGATTTTCTGGCGAATTCCATTCTGATCCGTCAGTATCCGCTGGTATCTGTCAGCAATTCCGGAAAATCCCGGTACGCATCTGCCAAGATCCAAATTCTTTTCTGTGCGTATCCTGGCAAAATCCGAACGTATTCCGTGTGGAATATTTACTACAAGGATCCCGTTTTTCGGATTTGTACGGAATAGGTTCCGGATTGCAGTAACCGATGTTTCGGATTTTCTGGCGGATTCCATTCTGATCCGTCAGAATCCGCTTGTATCTGCGAAAAATACGGACAAATCCCGGTACGCATCTGCTTGAATCCGAGGCCATTTCGTGCAGTGTACTATTTTGGTATTCATGAAGCGAATTCGAAGGACGAATGCTTCATAATCTTAGTCGGAAAATTCTATTTTTGAGTGATTGAGCGAACAAAAACTGTTGTGTGTTGATGTTTAAAGACCTCCCTTACAATTTCAGGGCGGCAAAAACTGGATTTTCAAAGTCGATTTTCAAGTAAGATGAATCAATGTCGCTGACGGAAAGCGGTTGTTTGTTATCGTAGGCTGGTTCTACATGTTTGTTTGTAGCTGTTTTTGGTGGTACCCAAAAATAGAGATACCGCACACGTGGCTTGTGTTTGGGCTACAAGCATGAGATGATTACGAAAATGTGCTAACAAATGGCAGTAAATGTCAATACCAGACAGATTTCCTCATCCAGAATATTTTAGTTTTACCGCCCTGTGATTACATTAGATGCCCTGAAGTTCCTAAGTGGTAAGTTTGCCGTTCTGTCTAGCTGTGCGCATCTGCCCCGCGCTCGGCGCTCGGCCGGCCCGGTAATTACGGTCGGAGTGGCAGGTGGGAGGGGGCAGAGCATGTCGGGTAGACTGGTAAGCCGGGTCGGCTGGAGAGGTGTGATTGGCCGTTATCTAACGGTCGCACCTGACCCCACAGTCTCTCCGGGGCCCCAGGTCACAGGGTTACGTTGTACGGAGGTGACCGAGGGCACGTAATATTGGGCAAAAACACTCCTTGCCTCAGCTACGCACCTATTGCCTCGAGCGTTTTGAAAGTTCGCAGAACGTATTATCATTATTGTACCCCCTATTTCAAGCAATAAAACATAAAGAGCTGTACTAGTAACGAGAAAAGTACGTTGTCTCCAAGTAAACGAAGTCTCGAGTACTTTCTCGGATAAAGCAATCAATGAAATGGCTGATCTGGTATCATTCTCAGATTAGTGATGGTGCGGGTGACTACATGATGATAACGAGTCAGTAGTGTTGTCATAGCCTCTGCCAGGCTTCGGGAGGTGGCTGAAAGAGTAGAAATCGGCCAAATAAAGAGATAACGTGCCAGGGGAGTTTGCTGGTAGAGAACATTTTGCCGCACCCGGGTGCAAACTCCCCTGGTATGTTATATATCTATTTGGCCGATTTCTACTCTTTCCAACCGCCTCCCGAAGCCTGGTAGAGGCTAGTGTTGTCACACACTTTAAAACGAGCCATCTGTAAAACAGGTCAGAATCGGCCAAAGGAGAGTCCAAATATTTGCCTCCAGTCTGGAGAGAAGCCCCCCTCCCACTCCCCGTACATTCTATCCCCGAAGTGGGTCAGGCGCAGACGATCAGAACCCGGCGCGCTCTTCAGATCTTCCTCCTTAGTCTCTAACATAATATTGACTCTCCCTGTTCGTGATAGCCGCTACCGGAACCGCGGCGCGAGGCTTGGCTTCGGTTCGGACTACTTGATCACGCCGAGGGCCCTCTAGTCCGCCGGCCAGGTCAGCTACCAACACGTACCCCAGCAGAAATAAAACAAGGAGTTGAATAGCACCAACAAGATTGCCTTTTTGTCTGAGAATGTATTTGTGGAGCGAGGAGGGTTGAAAGAAGCCGCTGAAGTGCGATGAAGTGATGAGACTGTGGGATGGTAGGGTGTGTGTGTGGGGGGGGGGGAGGTAAAGTTTTCGCAAACTCCTCCTGCACTTCTGTCATTTTGTTGTACATCGTTTTGATTTCTTCCCTCAAGCGTTCCCCATATGTTTAAAAATTCAATGAATATCTGTGGAGGAGGGGGATTTGGCTGGCCATGATTCTAATGAATCTAAAACGGGCCGAAGAGAACAAAAGTTTGCCGATTATTTCCATACCCCAATCTCTGCCGCAATTTCTGTCAAATTGCAAAAGTTTAACTTTCCTGAAAGAAACATTTGCTGTAATTCCGATGTCGGTGATCCAATTTGTTGAATCAACCACCGGGCCTTTCAACAAAATTGTTCCTGTTTTTTTTTTTCATACAGGTTTTCGTTTTATCTTGAGTTCATGTAACTCGTAGCACTGTTTGGAACTTTGAAACAACTTTCTTTATTTCGATCGAGTCCACAAAACAAACTCTTCTCGGAATCAACAAAAGGCATCGCCGGCTTTCTGTAAAATCCCGCACAGATACGTTATCTAATCTTGCTTCCCTTAGGTGCGCCATCGACCCAAGTCCCTGGACAAAGCACCAACTCCCAAGATCATACAAGTCATCTCAGCACTCTTTACTCTCGGAATCCTTCCTAAAGGGAAATAGCGCAGCGATCGAACTGTGGCGCTGTAATCTGGGAAAACACGCCACCTTGCCTGGCCAGACGCCGGCCGGGAGATTTGCAAAGATGACTATCGCTTGTACCCGTGTTGTGTGTCCTACGCACGAGTGGCCACATCATGCCGCACGCCCCGTGTTGGTCAGGATCGATCCCCGCTTCTACCAGCGCGGCGGGAGCCTCATCCGCAAAGTCTTTATCTTCTGCCAACTTTACAGAAGGGCGTGGTCAACGGTAATCTTGGCGTGAAAAAGTATTGGAGAAATCAAATAGATAAGAATTCGGCACTCCTTCCTGTCAATTAAGGAAGATGGAGCGAGAGAAGGGAAAGCGGGGTCAGTTTCCGCTCCAAGGCCTCCAATCTCGCTCCATGTTGCACATTTCCTTTCGCCAGGTATGCTCATTTTTCTCCGGTGCGGAGAGGAGGAATTCGCCCATCTTTCTTGTCATCCGGGCGCGGCGAGATGGACAGAGGAGAGGGATTGGAGTGATGACATCAGATCATGCTCGTCTCGCCCAGTTGCGTTCCCCTGCGGTTAGGACCGCTGGGGGCGATGTTATAGCGCGGTCCACCGTCCTTGGCGAAGGTGGGCCTACCAGCGTGCGGGGCAAATTAGAGCCCAACGTGCAATTTTCACGGTCCGTGGCGAGCTTACAAGGGTCATGCAGTGTCACACAAGCCCAAATTGAAGGGGAGGGTAAGGAAGGAACAAGGAGTCGAGGGGAAAGCGCGTAATAGCTTTTAACTTCTTTGATATCTGTGGGGGGCGTGACACCGCCCCGACACCCAAACTTTGAAAAGTAGAAACGAGAAAGATCATAACGGAAGAGGCTCGAGTGGCGACCCGGAAAGTTGGCAGCGGCCTGGGGAAGAGTTAATGACTTTTGCCGTCTTTGATAGTTGAAACTTTCAGAGCGAACGCCGAACTTCTGGTACTAGGTGGTCACTTGCTTTTCTAGTAGAGGCAACGGCAAAGTTTTTTCGCCTGTCAACTGACACATTCAACTGAATACTTGGTACTTAGAATACGTCTAACTCAGAAAGTCGAGGATTACATATTTGCAGTCGAATATGGACAAAATCGCCGAGAAATCCACAATTATGAATAAATTTAGAATTTCACAATAACTCTTAATACTTCGATTTCATGTTTGCCGAGGATTTTTCCAGGCTTGTGTGTGTACAAAATCTAAAATAAGTTGTTGGACATGTTTGCGCCAACATTTGTCGGTATTTTTACGGAAAAAAGTTCAGTATTTACGGCAAAATACGGCAACGATCGCGAAAAAAAGTCAGATACGATAGAGGGGCCCTACAAATATATTGCATCTGTCCCTAGAGCTATCAACATTTGCATGCATTTGCAGTTACCACAAGTTTAGAATGGTGTTTCCCTTCATATATTTTTGCTCAGTTCGGACACTGTGAATAGTGAAAATCATATTTGGATTAATACGGATTTTTAAGAAGTTCAGCACAAAATATCTACCTGGATCTGTCATAGATAAGTGGTATACAGGAGACAGCACGGTTTCTTAGCGCAAGCGCACAGGTGCTATGTCAGTCTTCACCAATAGGAGACATGGTTGCCAGGAGCACGTCGGCAGAACGTACTGCGCCTACGCAGAACCTTGCATTTTCGCGTTATTCGTTGGATTTTTGGTCAACGTTGCATCAGAATTTTGACTGTTAGAGAATATATCTTTTTCGACACACCAATTGGAAACTACTGTCGAAATTCTAACCTTATATGAGCGAATACAACCTTATATGAGACATTCTGCCGAAGTGCTAACTTGTTATATGCACAATACATTCTGTACGTTCTGCCGACGTGCTGTTGCCAGGTAAAAGTGAAGTTGTATAATGGACACATCCTCCGTGTCACACTGGATGGGGTGGAAACTTTCAGGTTCAACAACCTTCCCCCGACCACCAACCAACCCAGGTTGGCTGAAGTTTAGGAGCAGTCTGACCAGATTAAGGCCACGCTTACCTTTCTGTGTCCTATGTGGATCGAATCGAACTTGAGTTAAATTTTTGTCAAATTTGACCTCCGAAAACTGCTGGTCTACTCCCAAACACCGGTCAACCACCAGCCAAACATGGCCGAACCTCCTGTCCACACCCGAAAGTTTTAATCATTTTGAAACATTCGGCAGCCGAATAGTAACCACCTGGCCGAACACCAGCCAACGTTGCCCCCGACCTACTCCTAACCATGGTTGGGGGAGTTCGGCAAGTGTTAGGAAGGCCATATTCGGCTACAGGGGCTTTACTGGGCCTGGCAAGAAATAGGACTCTCTAAATTAAGTGGTATTTTCGAAATCGTCCTCATACTTACTTGGACACTGTACTAAAACATATTAGATGATAACAGCACATCTGATATCGGGGACCGAATAGAAAACGGTGCTCCTATCATTGCGTACGTTGAGACATGGGTAGTCTGAGGAGTTAAACTTGTTCTGGAGGACTTTCGGTGAGCTAAAAGTGTTGTAAGAAATCAAACAAACTATTATTAGTCGACAACTTCTTGAAAATCAGGCCCTAATCAGTTAAGCCGCTGTCACACATTCAGGACCTTCCCCGACCGCCAACCAACTCAGGTTGGCTGTGGTTCGGCATTGATCAGAAAAGACTCATGCCACCTTTCTATACGAATCAAATCAAAGTTGAGTTAAATTTGAGTCAAATTTGATCCCCGACCACACCTCGACCCGTTGACCTACTCCCGAACGCCAGCCAAGGGGGCTGATGAGATGGGATGTTCAGTGTCAACCTGGCTTCCTGTTCGTTTCCTATGATTTTAAGTGCCTTCCTTTGAAAAAAAAAGCCAACCACCAGACAACCAGACCTCTCGTACACACCCGAATGTTTTAAACATTTTGAAACATTCGGTTAACGCAGCCGAACACCAGCCAGCCACAGCCGACCTTGCTCCTGTACTCCTAAAGTTGAGTTGGGCAGTGTTCAGGAGACCATATTCTACTATGTGTGACTGCACGTGGCCAAGGTGGCTTCCTTCGCGCCACAAACTTTAAAAAGTACTAGTGTAAGTCTGGAACCCCAACTAATTATGTCTTTGTCATCCCTGATCTACAGAAGTGTGTGTGATGGATCAATGGCTGCTCGTAGACAATCTCTTGGACCGGAACGACAACCGTACCAGGAAACAAAGGTTACGGGAGATGGAACTCCGGAGCGTGCGGAGTCCTCACCCCTCCTCCCCGGCTCACCGCTATGGTAATGCCCCGCTATCGACCGCAGGACCGGTGCGAAGGTTATCAGAAAGTCCCTGTTCTGTGTCGAGGGGTTAATCCGTTTGGAGAGCAGATAAGGCGCGAGAAATAGGCTGTGCAACCGCTATCGGTTTCAATTGGTATCGTGGGGATTTGGCTCTTCTTTTCTCTTGAGGAGGGGAGAGTAAGGCGCTGGGGAGATAGTGCGGGCAGTCGGCGGGGGTTTACTAACAAGATGATTAGAAGCCCAAAAGAAAACACCGTATCGGAGGGAAGGAAAGTCGATAACGAGTCAGGGTAGCTCACGCAACTTTCCGTCTCGACACCCAGTGGATTGAAAAGAATATGTTTCACTTTTTTTTAGCTGTGGTAAAGAAGTTTGGACCAACTTTTGTACGCAACAAACTCTTATGCTATTGATGTACTTTTTTTTCAGAAGTTCTTGCTAGCTGTTGTATTGATGTATTTGGTTGTATTGAAGTACTTGGTTGTCTTGATGTATGTACTTGTATTGATGTATTTGGTTGGCCATATGGATTGTGAGAACGGCTAATGAACTTTACACTTTTATGTAGTATTATGAAAGTAAAGCAGTCGTCACTTTATTTCAACCTTTTCTTTCACTTGGCTGGCAGGACAACACGTCTTATAATTACAGAACAACAATTCAACCGACCGACCAACCAACCAACCAACCAACCAACCGACCGACCGACCGACCGACCGACCGACCAACAACCAACCAACCAACCAACCAACCAACCAACCAACCAACCAACCAACCAACCAACAAACCAACCAACCAACCAACAAACCAACAAACAAACAAGCAAACAAACAAAGAAATCAACAAACCAAACAAACAACCATATTTTTTTTTACTTTTCAATCCGTAAATGTTCTGATTTTAAGAAGAGTGTTCACCAGAGAGTACTAAGTAAGATCTCAGTGCTGTGACTGTGTTGGTACAAAGTAGGTGTCAAAGTCGTTCCAAGTTTCGAGAAACGACGTCTGACAGCAAAGAACAACTCCTTGATAACTGTTTTTCCCGTTTGCCGGTTTCAGTTTTTCAGGTGGACAAGTCACAAACGTTTTCAGCTCTACTGTGTTTTAATGAGATTGGTCCTAATCTAGGCCTCTAAATTATTTTGACAAGTTTTCATGGCCAGGAGAAAGCAAGACGAAAATGTCACTGAAAACGTTCTTCAGAACTGTTCAGGAGATGTCATGCCTGCAGTGTCCCGGATGTAGACTTGACAGGGTTAGTCTGGAGGCCCGAGGCGTCAGCGCGATTCCGTAGGTTTCTTAATCCACCCCAAGGGTCCTTCAAGGGATATAGAGCCCTTCTCAGCACTTCACCTGCCAGTGTCGTCACTTGTACGTACTTCAAGACATAAAAAAAGAACTGCTTTTTTTGTCCAGCGAACTTTTTGTTTGGAAATACTTTATACCAGAAGTTTCGCTGAAAGTAAGTATCATCGCCTAACTCGGTCAACACTTAGGGTCCCCGTAACATCGTAACTGCTTTAACCGATTTTCGTACCCCATGGCACCGCATAGTTTTGAGGTGTAGAGTTACAATGAAATGGTGCAATTGTGTTTCATTTAGACCAAGCCGTCTTAATTTTATGGATGACATTCGCGCGCATTAATCTTTGCCTGTTCTCGAAAAAAAAGATCATGTCCACCGAGGCTCTGGCATGGCTCTAGGCCTGGGTACGTAGTCCATGATATTTAGCGACAATACGAAGCCGGGCACCCAGGCTACCAAAGCTCTGCCGCAAAGTACTGCCGCAAATTCAGGATACCAGCTTTGTATTCCTGTTGTTTAGTAGCATTTTAATTTTTGGCCGGAATTTTTTTTCTTCGCCCTCGCGCACTAGTTTGGGGGTCTTCACTGGATGTCATCCATAGAATCAAGGTGGCGTGGCCTTATACATTGCATTTACATCTACATTCATGTATGATCCACTGGCATATAAGCTGTACGTCATTTGATGAAACTGACGGCACGTTTAAGTTTAGAGTTCCTTGATTTTTTCCGGCATCCATGGACAGAGATCTGGCACAGAAGTTACAACGGACTACTCTCAAACTTAACCAACTTCAAATGCTTCAACGACTGCTACTTAAAGGAGTACTAACCTCCAGAAGGGGGTGCTGTATTTCGACAGGCATTTATTTTTGGAAGTGAAAAATGCATATTATTTTACAGTATACAATTAAATGCCCATTTTGCGAGCAAGTCTTAAAACGCATCGAATCCAGGACAAACTCTCCAAATACCCTCAAAACTATCCCAGAATACACCACGCTACCCCATTGGTGTCTATGTTTTAAACAAAAAGTTACGTTACAGACCTCATTTCGGGGGCGATAAGAAAAATTCGTACCGTTTTGTGTTCTTTGGTATCTTACCAACCATTGCCCTTCTTGGTGTCCTTATCGCCCCTCATTTATGCCGCAAATATTGATGATGAAAAAAACGGCGTAATCTAGTTATCTTTTTCATAAGTGGCGTAATCTAATTATCTGTTCAAGTTATACTTACATGCAAATAAGTTGAGAAACTCAAAACACACAGGATGAAACTGGCGCCCACTGTATTCGACATCATGATATTATAATATCCAAGCCACAGGTCAAGCAAAGTAAAGCAAGTAATTTCTCAATAATCAGCTTGTTAGTGTGCTTGTCTCCTACCATTTTCGCCAAAAAATGTTTATGTTGACCTGAAGTGTATGAGTATTGCGTAAGCCAGAGTTCCCGGATGTATCAATTGTGGTTCAGCATGGGGGAAAATGATATTAATATCACTTTACAAACATACGCCGCGCAACTTGTACAAGCGAAATTATGTAAAAAGTCGGCTAGTTATGTATTCATTGCAGCATGATGTATCGGAAAATAGCACTTCGTTCTGGAGGTTAGTACTCCTTTAAGCTTCTAAATGTCGTATCATGCACTTCGTTCCTTTAGGATCAAGGCGCTACGTGCTCCTCTCCGGAACCCACGTACATGAACCTGCCCTTCTCGGGGCAGCAGGGAACAACAGACGGCCTGGAGGCTTCAGCCGACTCGGAGGA
>NW_017802536.1:85864-86488 GCF_001625305.1 Branchiostoma belcheri
CGAAAAGAGTAGGGCTCCTTCCCGTTGTGAGTGGTTCAAACCTTACAGTCTGGTCTCAGGTTTGACACCTTGAAGAGGTGATAGTCACCTGTTGTGTCAATCCTTCCACAAATGTGGTAAATCGTCATAAGTAAATAAATAAATAAATAAAGTGACGAATGCAGGTTTATCCTCCACCATGTGAATGTATTATTTCAAATGAATAGATAAAAGCGACCTGAATGACTGCAACCAAGATAGGTGTTTCAATGAAAAAAATGAAGGTCGGTACGAAGACAAATCGACAAACATTTCAAACACTTTTCGTACAATTGCATAATTGAAAAGTTACACTGTTAGTCTCATTAGCACCCACTGGTGAGAGTGGTGGAGAAGTGTGGATCCCTCTCCTTCCACCGCCTTATACCTCCCCAACTGAACCCATTTCACACCTGCGTGGAGTGAGGAAAGTCGTGCAAAGTGCCTTTCCCAAGGGCACAAAATCGGTGACGGGGCAGGATTCAAACCAAGGACCTCTGGGTTCTGGGCCTACCGTCACGTCATACGACCCCACCTTTCAAGAGTGGTGGCCTGGAGAAAAAGAAACAGCACACACATACACACAAACACACACGTGCACACCCA
>NW_017802536.1:86508-100589 GCF_001625305.1 Branchiostoma belcheri
ACACACACACACAATAATAATGTCTCTTGAGGCAATTATTTCCTTCTTGAAAATGTGAAAAACTGCTTTACTTGACTCATTGTGTCTTCAGACAAGTTCGTAAGTAAAGTTGGATGTAAGGATGTACCTATCGTGTTTTGTACTTATAGCAACATGGGAAAAGTATAAAAACTAACTCTGATTCAGGAATGAAGAAATTTTAGGTATTTTCGGTGCAAAGTGCTACTATATCTCGACCAAAAAAGTTTGTATAATTTTTTCATGAGTTTTGGATAGCTGCTTATGTTGTCATTTGCACTTAGTGTAATAGTGGCTGGATGTTCAATAATTGGAGTTGAGGGAGTCAAACAGTCTGTCGGGATCGCGCAGCACTTAGCAGTAAGTCAGCCGGAGACGTAACATGACGTAACGACAGCTGGAGCGATGAGTTGGTGAAAAGTTACAGTGACGTTAGTTCGTCACATCAGCGATCCAAGCAGAGGTTTGGGCTTTTCTTGGCGTGTTTTTAGGCTTTTTATCGGTCTTTCTTGTTTGCACTGGCATCGTTTTTTTTACGCCACCCTTTTTAATTTTTTTGGGGGGGTTAGCGTAAAAAAGGTACCGGTGCGAAAAAAGAAAGCCCGGTAAAAAGCCTGAAAGCACGTCAAAAATAAGCCCAAACCCAAAACTCTGCTTGGAGAGTACTCCGCGTCTACCGCACTTGTCTAGCCTCCACCAGGCTTCGGGAAGCGTTTGGGAAAAAGAGTAGAAATTGGCTAGATGCACAGACAACATGCCATGGGAGTTGGTTGGGTACAGTTGGATAGCGGCAAACTGTACTCTTGAGTTGAGCGGACCAACTCCCGTGACATGTTATTTGTCTATTAGGCCAATTTCTACTCTTTTTCCAGCCGCAGCCCGAAGCCTAGTACAGGCTAGTACTTGTCGCCCGGGCCACAGGCCCACATTCTCGTCCCCGGTGAGACTGTAACGAGCAGTGGGAGCTCTCGTTCCCCGTCCTTCAAAGGGCAGTCGTCCCTTCCGCCCCGAGGAGGCCTCTGGCGGCCCGGCTCCTGCTCCTAATGCACCCGGTCCTGACAGCGCCTCTGGCCGCCTCACCATCACTGCAGCACCTGGACACGGCCTTTTGTAGCTGCCCTGCGGCTCTCTTGGGCCAGTTCCCCACATTGCGGGGACTTTTCGCACCACGGTGATGTATTCTCCGAGATGCGGCTTTCAGATAACGGGCTGGTACTTAGCCTGTAGGCAGATGGGCCTATTTGTTAGCGCGGGAGATACGAGGTGATATATGGCCGAGTCGGTACGTGGTATTGAACGGCGGGAAAAAGCCAAGTAACTTTGCCGGAGGTTATGGAGCCATCTCACGGACACACCGCCTTTAAAGGGCTCCCTTTTACACGGGCCAGCGCCAGCACCCACAACATTCCAACAAACTTTCCGTCATACGTACATACGGATACGGACTGGGGAAAGATGGAGGTCCTTTGTGGGGAGATAAGAGCGGTGTGTGTGTGTTAACGTTTATTTCCGGCCTGCCAGCCTTAAACAGAGCGTAAATCGACACATAGCGATATGCTCCAGCCCAGCTACAAATGTAGCTAAGATCGCCGTGCTACTCTGTAGGTGAGCCATGAAGAAGCTTGCCATAAATAGCATTATTTCAGGTGTTAGACTTTGGCTTTCAACGTAAGGCCACAGCAAGTAATTTTTATGGATGACATCAGCGCGCGCATTAATTTTAGCCTGATTTTGAAAAAAAAAAAAAGAAATTTTATTGCCTTCTGACAGTGGTCAACATGCCGAAAATGGGCAGAGATGTCTGCTGCCATGCCGGAAGGTGGAAAGATGAGACAAGAAAAGGCTCTGATTTAATGTTTTGTTTCTTACTTTGATGCAGTGACATGTGATGCTGGCTGTGTATGTGATGGTCCCACTGAATCAAAACCATTTGAACAATGATAGAGTCAAAATTTTAAAATGTAGGAACCTTGTTTTCTCTGACTCGTCTTGTTTTTTTTCGCCTGCTCGCATTAGATTTGGAATCTGCGGAGGATGCCATCCATAAAATTTACTTGATGTGGCCTTACAGAGTGAGACACAGAATGTGACGTTACCGAACTGCGAACAAGTTACAGGATGGACTTCAAGTTGCTGAGTGTTGGGCTTTCAATTAAAAAAAACAAACACAGAGATTTTACACAATCAATCAATCAATCAATCAATCAATCAATCAATCAATCAGTTGATCGATGGATGAATCAATCAGTCGATCGATGGATCAATCAATCAACCAATTAATCAATCAATCACTCAATCAATCAAACACACGTACATATGCTGTCAGAAAGATATTAGTCTGACTAAATCGCGCTCCTAGCGGTTCTATGGACTGATCAGAAAAGGGGAGTAGTAGTCCATTACAGAGAGAGATTGTGTAACAGGGGGGCAGACACTTGCTTGTGTGGTGTTTCGCTAAGTTTAATCCCAAAATATACTAATACATGGCAACCTAAAAGTAATTTGCATGAAGTATATACAAACCTGACAATTTGCATACCCTGTTGCTGACTACCCTCTCAAAAACAAGTAAATTTCCATAATTTTAATTCATTCTACTCTGGGGACGAGCCACAAGGGTGTGTCTTCTACCCAGACTACACCGGGTCAACCGTAAAGCCTTGGTCACAACCCGCCGTACGTGCTTCTGCGTGCTGTCTACGTGCAAAAACGTGGGCAAACGTAGGGCATCCGTGCGTGGTGAGTACCGCCTCCGTATATACGGAATCCTACGGATTTTGGAGCACGCAGACACGCCGAAGAACTTTAAGTGCATGTAAAACTTTTTCTACGTGCGGTCTGCGGATTCACCACCCGTACGTGCTAGCATTGGCGACGCGCGTGCCCCGTACGTACCGTACGTAAGAAGCACGTGTGAGTACGGCCTCCTTACGGTAAAGTTGCACAGAGATCGTACGTTGTAAGCACATACAACTCACTTACCACTTGCGCAACGAACGATGTACGCAACCGCTCACGGTCAGACGTGGCGTGCAACCGTGCGACCGTGCGAGTGACGTGCGTCGATGCCACTCCTTCCCCCACGTTTTCAGAAAAAACGTAGCAGACGTAGTCTCCCAAAAAACGTACGGACAAAAAGCACGTACGGCGAGTTGTGACGAAGGTTTAACCGTTAAAACTCGGAAGCACGCAGAAACAGACTTCGTGAAAGTTATTTTTCGGGACAAGACATCCGGCTAGCTCCGACTACCCGTTCTCAGTGATTGAGGAAGCCGGTGTTTGGAGCTGACGTGCGTAGGCATGTGTCAAGGCTGTGTACCGGACGTAAAATGCAAAAATCGTTCTTTATTATGTCCTCCAGGAGTTGAACCTTTACAGAGGGCTCTAGAATAATTGGAAGAGATCATTTATTCTTATCAATAGGTGATGGTAGCGCTGGTCCTGGCCGTACTAGCCTCCATCAGGCACCGCGGATCGCTGGAAAAATTGGCCGAAATAAAAGGATAGTATACCAGAAAAGATCCTGGGCCATAGAACTTAGAAGATCCAATTCGCGACCCAAGGGGATCTTCTATGGCCCGGTATCTTCTCTGGTATACTATCCCTTTATTTCGGCCAATTTCTACTATTTTTCAGGCGATCCGCGGTGCCTGGTAGAGGCTAGTTCTCATCGTGACTGCAGTGGATGGAGAACAGAGTAATCACGACTCCGAAAATACTGAACAGGAAATGGTTTGACGTCACTATATTAAACGAGCAGTGAACAAATAGTACAGTGTACACCGTATCTGTATCTGTATAGCCGGTATAACCGCCCTTCGGCGTAACACACCGTAGACTGGTTTAGAAGTTCACATCAACCGTGAACAACAAAACGTACATGCTTCATGGTAGCCGTATTAGAAGTCTGAATTGCGAGGCTATTCAAAATAGCATGAGCCGATAAAACTATTAAAAGATCATAAAATGCTCATGATTACAACTTGCCATCGTTCTGTAAGCGACATATCAAAACATTCAGATTCCACAATGAAATACTAACAAGACAATTTCATGCAAATATAATTTTTAAACAGTACTACATATTCATTTGCATGTAATATTAACTGTCGTGAGGTCAATTAAAAGGGTTACGTTAAAGTTCACGTTCTAAGGATGCAGTTACTAAATAGTTTAAAGATTTGCAGGATCACAGATACGTCCATCGGTAGAAACAAAGCACTGAATAGTACAGCTTTTGGCAAGAGTTCTTTGAGCATTTCAACCATGGCACGGACGATGCTCGTTAGCCTCCGTAACAGACTTATAGAACTGGGGGTTTGGTGGTCTTCGCCTGTTTTCTGATTAGCCCAGTTCTAAAAACGGGGGTAATTCAACCAGGCCGGCTATGTTGTCTATATGCAATCAGAAAATAGCACATAAAAGCTCCCAAAAGACCCTGAAGACCCCCAAAAACCCCCCAGTTTTTGGCATGCTATCGATGGAGGCTAGGTGTTCGTCCGGTGGTGTTTTAACCCCAGAGTCGCTGACCCTGGGCGGAGTTCCGTAAGTTCTGTCGTTGCTGGTAGTGTGTACATGTACCTGCGGATTCGGAACCTAATTATCGGAACCGTGTTTCACCAATGTCACGTTTTTCTCCCATTTCTTCATGCATTACTTCCGGGTACAAAAGTATTGTTTGGGGTGGGTTTATCTGTAGGTTTGTGTGTATGTATATGTCCGGACAGAGTAGGTTGACAGCATCTGGGTGGGAAAGATTTACAGACAGAATGACAGGTCAAAAGGTCAGGCACTGGATATCGGGTGAATCTAGAAGGTCCCAGAATCTGCAGGAATTAGAGGTCGGCATATGGGGGAATTCAGGAAGCCGAGGATTGCATGAGCGGCCATCCAAACCCGCACAGTTTCTGTCCTAGTTCAGATTAACGTAAGATAATCTCATTGGCTGTTCTAATAATCCACGTAAACCCCAAATACGTCCACCTGTCTGAAATCTCCAATTTTGTATTATTCTAGTATCGTTTAACAATTTCTTTTCTTTCAGCTTCTAATCTGTTATGGTTTGTGTATATATCCCACCTTTTTCTTCTTTTTCTGTTGACATATAACTAGTCTTTGTCCCTTAAGAATCAATTGTACATGTAGATTTTTTTTGCAACTGGTGTTGTTTGTAAAAAAAAGGCTAGAAACTACAAACAAGATCTAAGCATGATAATGATATGGGCTGGGGGTGACAACATCACTGTGCTTTCTGACTCACCTGAAATATTCCAAATGTCGAGAAACACGTACTACTACCAGAAAACTGTAACTAATGTGTCATTGTTTTTACTATTTTGTTATTGTTTTACCAGGGCACCAGACAAAAACTCTATGTGTGTGTGTTTTAGTGCGTAGACGAGCGATCTACCTGTGACAGGTGTTCAGGTACCTACCGCCCGGGCGCAGTGCCTTCTACCCGGGACACAACAACAAACAGGCGTGCCCGTCCCCTGATCATTTGAGCGTGGTGTTTACGGTGTAGACTCGGTGTGACAGTCCTGCTCTCTGTCACTGCATATTTGTTGTTGGTTGGGAGAGAAAAATGCCGTAAAATGGATCCTTCAGCACGCGTACGGATGCAGCCAAATTGATGACGACGCGGGGTTTCTAGAAGGCTATCGACCGCCATCAAATGGGCACGCTGACAGGGTCAAAAGTTCAGCTGGAGTGTGGCTTTCCACACAGCCATTCCTCGGTCTTAGCGCTGCAAAAAGCGTGAAGATTAGAAGGAAGGGCTCAGTGTTCCACTTGTGTGAACAGGGAGGGGGTTAAGTGGGCACACGGCTGCTACAAGATGGCTTTTGAGTGGGTTTGATCAAGATTACAAGGTCTTGTAATCAGATACGAAGAAAGGCTTCTTTTGATGCTAAGATTACTCGTGGACGACTTGGCTTCCTGTAGCACGGGTGTCTGATGTAGGAGGACCAGGTGTGGCGGCGTGGAGATCGCACAGAGTAGTTCTCGGATAAAACGTGCGCTTTTAGTTTGATTTCGGTAGACAAAAAGGAAACACGACAAAAAGGCAATTTGTAGCCATGCCTCTTAGAGTACGGGAATGTTTCTACAAGTACAAGTATTTTTTTGTTGTTTTTATTATATTATTGACAATAACACGTGATATGTCTGTTCCAAAATATGTAGACATAACTACAGCGACGATGAAATGTATGACCCACGCCTGTATTGAAAGCGAAGTCAATGTAAGTTCTATCCTTTTCGAATATTCTTTGACGGCCTTTGATTAGAATCCTCAATAGTGAACAAAAGGGACCGTATTTCTTTGTTGAAAGAAAGGCGCCTTTAGGAAGCAATAGGTGTTAAGCCGATAATTTGACGTTATTCGCATTGTCAGGATATCCATGTGTGTATTACTAGGCGATATTAGTATGATTGAAGACATATGCAAATGAGACATACGGACATATAACTGAGGATGACTAACATTTCTTCAGTCACAAACATGCAAAAAACACAGATGACCAAGAGTGCAAGTTGCAATGCTGGTAATTGCGAATTGTCATAGGATGGCTGAGCCCGTGTCTAAGAGAAAGGCGAGGTGAACCTCAGAGAAATCTTCACTAACAGAAGTTGTCATCTTACCAATACCTCCCATACAATACAACCATTATTGATACGAAGTTAACGACGACTTTCGTAAGGTCAACTTCTACAACGTACACACGTACGGTGGATACAAATGAATAAATCTAAATACAAGTGAATAAATCTACATGTTAAAATTGACGTGTTACTTACACTTCTAAGGTCTAAACATTTATTATCTATTTACCTAGCTGTATACAGTAAGAGTTATATCTCCTTCTGAAATGTAATCTATCTATCTATCTATCTATTGATGAAGTATATAAAATTCCGATGAGCAAGCGGTAAGAAAGTTGAACAGCTTTGTGTCTTTATCGTGAACAATCTAAGATAAAGTGACGTTCATCTTCAATCTCATTTGGACAGAGTGGGCACACGCTTGTCTTCTAGCAGTTTACTCATCTATCTGTCGGTGAAACATCGCAAAACGGATAACGAAGAATTCAGAACATAACTTGTTTGTAGAAAACGGTAACTTACTACAAGACTTCTGACTGTGACAATTTAGGTGTTCTTCCTGTAACCACCAGCTACAGTCTTTACCGCAGGTTTGCAATTGCAATTGTAAAACTCCACATTCAGCGGACGGATACGATATGAACTATATCACTGACCAAAATGACTTGAAGTGTCTGGTAGGATGTCTTTTAGAACCTTACTACAGTCACACCTGGTCTCAAAAACCAGTTACGAGATGAGGGAAATTGCATGTGCACAGTTTACACCTTAATTCCCGGCAAGCATCTCTAGAAAAGACAAATTTAAAAACTCCATATTGTACAAGTACATATTTCAATACGGAAGCGGTGTATTGTTCATTCCTTGACAAAGACTAGAGTTGTACAGTCGAAAATATGGGTGACTTCAATTCCTTGTGTTGGAAATAACAGTTAAATTCCCTACATAAAATATGACGTCTGTCAACACAGATAAACTTTCAAGATAAGTTGTCAGCCATCTTTGTTTACATTCTGGTATTTTGTGGTGGCACACCAAATACGTGCACCTCCTGTTAGCTGTTTCATTACTACCCATACAAGTCAGAACTGTGAAATAATGTTACAAATGTGTTGAAAAGTGAAAGTAAATAACAATCAGACGAAGTTTTTTTTTAATGAAAATACATTTTCGGTGCAAAAATGTTACATAATGCCCCTTTAAACAGACGTGTGCTGGGGGCACAATATGAGCTAATATCTCTCTTGGTAAGGTGACGGACGAGTTTGACTTTGAAGCTTCCATGACGCTCGTACAGACGCCCCGCCCGTTTTTGTACGTATCAGTTGGTCGAACGTAGCCTGGGTGCCAGACTGTTTCCAGGGGCAGTATACAGGCCGGCTCCTCGGCTCCAGGGCCAACATGTCCCCAAGGAAATTTCACCATAGATTCTCCTCAGATAGACCCTGAGCCCGGTGCGAGAGACAAATTAGACCCTGGGAGCCAACTCTGGGATCGGGGCTTGTGCCGCCCCCAGCCGAAACATGCCCGTAGCCAGGATTTTGCTTGGGGGGGGGGGTCTTCCCACTGTATGAGGCGAGCTTCCTAGGGGGTCCATGGGCATGCTTCCCCCGAAAACTTTCAAATTTGAAACTTCTGAAATGGCATTTCCTGTGTTCTTTTAATGGATTTCAAAGGAAAAAACATAGATAACTTTTAATTCAATGACAGAGTGATCAGTTTTTCTAGGATTTCAACTCCGCTGATGATACAAATCAGTCCATCTTTTAAAGAAAAATGTTGGACCTTAAGTTAAAAAAAGTGGTCCTTTGAGCCTTCGAGAGTACACCCCCCCCCTCCACCCCCTTGGCTACGGGCATGCGAAGCGAGTATCGTGTCGTGCCGGGGTCCCAGACTAGGCCGAACGGCACACAGAGGCGCAGCCCCCTGTCAGTGGAGGGTGGAGTAAATACGGGGGAGGGGGATTAGTCTGGGAAGGCGGAACGGAGGCAGGCCGAACTTGAGAAGATCAGGGGGAGTTACTACAGATTTAGGCATATTTGGAAGGGCTGCTTTGCGGAGTTTATCAGAAGGTTAACATGTAAGCTTCCTTTACACTACCAAGGACATATGGATCACTTTTACCAAAGGAAACGATGGTACAAACTATTACTGTTACCTGTGTGTAGTTGGGTGACTCTGAAATGTCCGTACTGGCAACATTAGATATAAACATAGAGATCTTATTGATGCATACATATGTAGTAGGAAATTAA
Source organism: Branchiostoma belcheri (assembly GCF_001625305.1). Lineage (NCBI taxonomy): Eukaryota > Metazoa > Chordata > Leptocardii > Amphioxiformes > Branchiostomatidae > Branchiostoma > Branchiostoma belcheri. Next base: position 95,385 of record NW_017802536.1, read on the forward strand.
ATGGAAGGATACATGAAGCAAGAACAACTTTCAGGCAATACCACACCACTCTAGCGCCCAGTCACTAAAAGAAAGTGCAAAAAGTTGCATAAGATAGATTTGAATGAATGAATGAATGAATGAATGAATGAATGAATGGACATTTATTGTACAATACATACACACTGGGTTAAGTACAGGTCACAGCAAATGAATAGTTTGTATACATGTATACATACACATGATCAAGCTAGCACTGGAACTATATAGTGTATTGAATTCGACTTCTTCTCACTTCTCTGTGATGGTGAAAATGTTAAGAACAGACATGTTTTAGGATCAGAAATTTGTCTTAGCTCATTTGAAATGTGAATTTGTAAATGCACGCCATCATTTCCGATTCTTCAAGTACTCAACCGCGACGCTAGGGAGGGGGGGGGCGAGGGGGCGCTCACACGAAGGTTGCCATGAACATACACGTGAGCTCAGAGTTAACCAGACTACCCTGTGAACTGTACCGCTTGTTTGGGACAGCTAGGCCGTGACACCGGAAGTTATGACTGAGACACATCCTTGTATGACATGTCTCTGGGCATATCTGCGATAATCATCAATTTCCTGAACATTCCTATGAACAAGGTCTGGCTTACCTGTGAGGTCATAGGTCATGTCTCACCTGAAGCTGAATTAGGCCACAGCAAGTACATTTTATGGATGCCATCCTCCACAGACTCCAAATCTAATGCGATAGGGCAAAAACAAAACAACGCAGGCCAAAAAAAGCAAGATTCCAACATTTTCAAATGTCTACATCATAACCCTTGTTAAACAAGAAATGATACACAGAAATGACACACAGAAATAATGTACCTAGCTACATGTATATTGTGCTAAGTTTACTGCCAGCTATTACAATATCCATTGTCACTAAAAAATAAACGTTTTCAGTCATTGTACAAATGGTTTTGATTCAGAGGAAACATACATATAAAGAATGAAATACATCACTGTATCAAAGTAAAAGACAAAACATTAAATGTTCAGCCTTGTCTTGTCTCCTGTCTTCATATTGATCTGCCGCAGCATGGCAACTGACAATTTTGCCTATTTTCTGCATCCTGACCACTCTCAGGGGGCAACAAACAGAATTTCTTGTTTTTTCTCTCAAAAATCAGGCGAAAATTAATGCGCGCGCTGATGTCACCCATACAAATTACTTGCTGTGGCCTTAGCGTTTGGTGGGGGAGACGGGAGTCAGCGAAAAATGGGCAGCACCACTTTTAAAAGGGTAAAAACAAAAAAAGTGAAATACATCCGTGACCTCAAATATTCTAAACTAGGTTCAAACTCTAAAACATAGATAGTAAATACATTACATAGAATTCAAATGGAAAATAAAGATGGGCATCGTCAAACATGATTTATGTACATCAACGCATTATTTGCATGGTTAATGAGAAAAATTTAGAATAGCCTTCTTTGTTAAGATTAAAAAAAAGCCAAGCACTATAGGATTGGCCCCTAGCAGTTTTTTTAACCGCAGGGGTAAATTTGTTTGAGACTTTAGCAGGTCATACCTCAAATTTAAGAAGAACTCTAGTTTAAATATTTGAAAAACGATTTTATTTCAGATTGACGGTCAGAGTTACGACCAAAGGCCGAAATTTATAATACGAAAGACTGATCAACATGTGACTACAATACCATCAGCATGTCGTGTCACAAAAAAAGTAAAGAATTTTCAGGAATTTTAGAAGGTTGTGTTTACGTCGTTAAGGTTTATCGTAAGTTCGTCTTACGACAGGTATTGTCGTGGATATGTCGCACAAAACTGAGTTGTCTTGTGGTTGGGGTTGTGTTGCGATAGATTCCAATTGACGTTCGCTTTTGCCCTAATTAGAATAATAACCTCACTGAAAATACTAGGGCAAAATAAAACTGTGCGACGAATGCGACCCTTAACTTTCTTCTGGTCAGGGCAAAGCAAGGAAAGGTGAATGTCCGCTAGGTCATCCACCCCGGTGTCCCATTGTTGCTTCTGGAAGGTAATTGTTATTTTTCACAAGAATTGCAGCCACGTAAATATGATATGTACACAGGGTTTCCCAGATTCTACCAACTAGTGCATGTGGCGTCCCTTGCAAAACACTACCACAAAAATGTGACCAACATTTTCCCTTCATTTTTTTTTAAAGGTGACATTTGAAATAGTTTGGTAGAGGCCGTGTATTAGGTTTGTGTACAGGTCACAATGTCACGACAGGAATGTTCTGTAATGATAACATTTCAAGAGAGTGACACGGCCAGTTGTAAACAGAACGGTTTAATGACATGTTTTTAAATGACAGCGAGAAATGTGAAGAGAAATTTGGCCAGGTGTTGTGCAGGGCAGGTATGACAAGTATGCGACAGGAGATTACTAAAGCCTCGGTCACAACTCGCCGTACGTGCTTCTGCGTGCTGTCTACGTGCAAAAACGTGGGCAAACGTACGGCATCCGTGCGTGGTGAGTACCGCCTCCGTACGGAATCCTACGGATTTGGGAGCACGCAGACACGCCGTAGAACCTTAAGTGCATGTAATACTTTTTCTACGTGCGGTCTGCGGATTTACCACCCGTGCGTGCGAGTACGTGCGACGCGCGTGCCCCGTACAGCCTATGAGCGTGCAACGTACGGACTCCGTGAGTCTAACTTCACTATTCTCACGTGCAATTGCTGTACGGACAGCGCACGAAGCACGTGCGTGCCACGCACGGTGCTTGCGTCATCCGTGCTTACTCCTCACTTCCCAGTTGACCTGCTCAATGACCACGCAGAACACACGTGCACCATACTAGGTGCTCCGCACGTGCAACGCACGTGCAACGCACCTTATTTCTATTATTTCTACCGTATATAAAGACGACTTGACGGGCGACTGCCAACTCGTCTCCAAGATGCCCAGGAAGGCTCAAAAGAAGTCTACCAGACAAGATCCAAAGAAACGGGCCGCGGAAGACACCAGGGCGGCTAGTGATGATGAAGTTATCAGGAGGTGCACGCACTTACAACGTGCGAGTGAGTAAGGAAATCGTGCGCACGCCGCACGTGTAGGTACGGCCTGTACGCGGCAACGTGGCAATCGCACAGAGATCGTACGTTGTAAGCACGTACAACTCACTTACCACTTGCGCAACGTACGATGCACGCAACCGCTGACGGCCAGGCGTGTCGTGCAGACCACGTACGTACACCTTGCGAGTGACGTACTCCCTCGGCCGGCCACCCTACGTTTGCAGAAAAAACGTAGCAGACGTAGCCACGACAAAAACGTACGGACAAAAAGCACGCACGGCGAGTTGTGACCGTCGCTTTAGGGACAGGGTAGATGTCACCTTCGCATGACAAAGACATTCTGGGGGTGACCTTAGAGATATCTTGACACTGTAAAGCTTTTCTAACTTGACGTTTAAGACTGCTGAACATACATATGTCGTTGTCAAGACGTGTCGTTAAAGCATAGGTGTTTGGCGGGAATTAACATTCCTGTGTTACAGGTCAATGTCGTCTGAAACAAGATGGCGTCTATGAGAATAATTCAACTTTTCTTTTTCTTAAAAATTCGAAATCAACGCCTCTGTACTTTCGGGTTGATTTTGAACTTGGAAGACAAAACTTGAAGGATTCAGACACATAGACCTGGAACCATCCTGTAACCAAGGAACATAAATTTCCGTTAGTCAATCCCCCCCCCCTGAACGATTATCGACTAACTTATGTTACTCCATCAAATATAGAAAGATTACAGGTTAAACTAACGTAACAAACATATGAGAAGACATCACAAAGTTTTTTTTAGAATAGTCTTTAGTATGATTTTTTGGTCGCCCAAGATAGAATATTGATCGACAAATAGAATGAAAAACTAGAAAGGCCAATATTTGCTTTGGAGCAAATACAGCGATGGGTTCACCACATTTTACGACATGGCAGGGAAAGAATGAGAAACACAAGGGAAAACAATGATTTACATTGATATAACTATAATATGAAGTAACATACAACTAAAACAACAGTTGGATAGCTATTCCCTACTTTATTGGTTAGGATTTTTAATTGCATAATGCAAACTGTTGATTTTCAAAATAAAAAAAAGTTCATGCCCCGCATTCCAATGCTGGAGCAGAAAAGCTTGAAATACCTACCAAAACACTTGAATAAAGACATACTGTCAGTATGGAAATGCTCTGTGCAGGTGTTAATCAAGTTAAATCCCAACAGCCAATCAGCAAGAAATGCTCTGTGCAGGTGGAAATGCTCTGTGCAGGTGTTAATCAAGTTAAATCCCAACAGCCAATCAGCAGCAAGAAGTATAGAGGAAAGCTGCATGCCTATTGGTTGATGCCCTGCATTCCATTGTGATGACTCATGCCCCAGACGTGGTAAACACGGCACACTAACACAGTAATACATTTTGCTATAACACAGCCAAAAAACTCAAATAAACCATTCAAAAGCCTGTATCACAAAATTTAAAAACGCCTAGGGGTATTTGCCCACTGTACCTCCATACCAAATTTCAGGACCTTAGGCCCTAAAATGAAGAAGCTGAATCCATTTAAAAAATGGCAGGAGAAGAAGGAGAAGGAGAAGGAGGAGAAGAAACATCAGACAAAGCAATATGGGTTCACCACCACTTCGTGGTGTGGTGAACCCATAATTAGAGAAAAGGTGCAACAAAATTCTGGAATTTTAAGTAAGGTGCTTGAATAGCAACTTAAGGTACACACAGTATTCTCTTTCACATTCACAGCAAAAACACAAGTTTATGTACTAGTACTTATAAAAGTGTGTTGGAAGGAGAGGGATGGGCTCTGACTTCAAATACCATGCCCAATGTTTTTATCGTTTCAAAAAAAGGCTATGGGACTCCCTTAACCTTTACTTATCACAGGTTGGTATATGATATAATGTGAAATAAAGCCTTTTCCAGTACAGTTTCTTACCTTATGAGGAATGTCCACAGCCTTGATGACTTTACTGATGTTGGGGTCCAGTAAACAGACCATCCCCCTGCCACTACCTGTCTGTAGCCCCACAACAAGCTTCACGGACTTCTGGTACTCATACTCCTGTACACAGCTGATGGATACCTGAATGGAAGAAACATGTATGATTAACCCTTAGGACACTAAAGTAGCTATTTGTCCATTTAATTTTCCTATTTCTTATGGGAATAGGCAGC
>NW_017802536.1:100609-134164 GCF_001625305.1 Branchiostoma belcheri
AAGAAGTATAGAGGAAAGCTGCATGCCTATTGGTTGATGCCCTGCATTCCATTGTGATGACTCATGCCCAGACGTGGTAAACACGGCACACTAACACAGTAATACATTTGCTATAACACAGCCAAAAAACTCAAATAAAACCATTCTAAAAGCCTGTATCACAAAAATTTAAAAAACGCCTAGGGGTATTTGCCCACTGTACCTCCATACCAAATTTCAGGACCTTAGGCCCTAAAATGAAGAAGCTGAATCCATTTAAAAAATGGCAGGAGAAGGAGAAGAAGAAGAAGAAGAAGAAACATCAGAAAAAGCAATATGGGTTCACCACCACTTCGTGGTGTGGTGAACCCATAAAAACAAAACAAAAATAGCGACGAAAAGTCTGCTTGTAGAAATGTTAAACACATTAGATGTGTATCCCCACAGATCTGGATTTTACAACTTTCATATAGTTTTCAAAGTTTCACTTCATTAGCGAACCTTGTCTGTTTGTTGACGTAAATATATTGCGAGTATAATTTGGACAAATTGCTGTTACATCGTCAAGGCTTCATCGATGGTGAAAGACATACTAAGTCATAATATGATGTACAGGCACCAAGGGTAGGACGGAGTATTTTAGCTGCGCTGTAGATTATCGTAGTTATACGAAATATAAATCTTAAAGGTATCCAGTGCAATTTGAGGCCGGCTAACCAAAGAAAATATTCTGGATGATGAGGAAGTCTTATTCTCGTCATTTCATACTTGAATCGTTTGAAATAGCCTGAAGACAAGCCACGTGAGGAGTCCCTTTACCTTTGGTACTACCGATGAGTAGCTAGAACTAGCCTACGATACATTACGATACATTTCTTCTCACAGATAACAGCAAGGGTTGATTCAATTTGCGACATTAAAAATAAAGTTTCACTGCACTGAAGTCGATTTTACACAGAAATAACCAGCCAACATCAGGTGTTTCAGATATGGTAGGCTTTTGGAGTTCGTTGATGGGAGGTTTTTATAATTGTATGCATGGTTGCAGTGCTGGCTAGTGTGACAAACAGCGACACTACTGCTGATGTGCACCTGCTGTTGACAGGTGCTGTGGGTAGAGGTACGGTCGTGCAGGTGTCAGCAGGTGGAGCCGGTAAGAGCACACCCCCCCCCCGAACAACGTGTAGCACTCCGCCCGGGAAAATTGCAATCCTGACGGCAGAAATGAGTTACGTGCGAACAGCAGTATCAGCCCCGACATGTCGCCGTCCCGAGGGTCCGCCGTCACCGCCACCAGGCAATTACACATGTGACAACCGGCGGGGAAACAGGGACGTTACCGGGGTAACCTGATTCTCGGCTCGTTTTACCTCAGTCCGTGATATTTGTCGTCGCCACGAGTAATGACTGTTGGTGACGATGGCTGTGGCTTTGTGTCGTCTGTTTTCCTATAACACTAGCACATCTGCCTGTGAGGGTAGCTCCCCTGGCAATATGCCACCAACACACCTGGTCTACCTACACAGAGCTACTTTGGGAAGGGCACCCAGGTATGTGACTTATTCCAGGTGAACTCACAACAATAGGGAGCTAAGACGACTTCCGTGACTTCTGAGAAGGGAGCGGTTTAAAGTCAGGATAGCCCCCTTCTCTTCTTGAGGAAAAAAAACACATATTTGTAGCTCCAGGGAAGGTACAAGTCTCAATGAAAACAAATATCCACACGGCACAACTTTAAGTTCTATTTCAGTAACTTCCCTTTGTAAATCAGTTGTAACTACTTCTTTCTTGCCTTCTATAAAGGAAACGCGTAAGAAGAGGGAAACTTTACTTTAAAGTTCACTAACATTTGTAGTGTGCGTGTCTCTTAGTGAACACGAAACACTGGAGCAGTAGACATGAGTACAAATTGGTTTATAATTAAAATACAAAGCGGTCACATACAGTGGATGGAGGACAAGCCTATGGTTGTGTGTATTAATATTGTCTGCCGCGGGATCAGGCAGGGTAGCGGGCCCTAGCCTCCTCAAGCAGGTTAAAATCTAACCTCCTTAGCCTCTTGTGCAGGCTTCCGAGCGGGTAGGAGTTTTGATACTGTGTTAAACGCGTTGTTTTGCCAGAGAACGCTATACCCCCGTGGCTGGTATAACGTTAACCATCTCTGATGGCATAACCATCTCTGGCAGTACGACGGTCTCTGGCAAAACAACGCGTTTAACGCAGTATTGAACCACTCACCCGCTCAGAAGCCTGCACAGGAGGCTAGGGGCGGGTGGTAGAAGGATGACCGGCGAGTCAAGTCAAGCGTTGCTTACTAGTACATGTTTTGTCGCACACATTATCGGGCGACACTTTTTAAGTCGGATATTTAAGACCACCTGAGCCGTTCTGCATCTCAAGTTTCGTCGTAGTCAGGTCAAGGGGTTCAATTAATCAAACTGGTATGAAAAAAATGTGTGCTGCAATAGTCGCTGAAAGTTGTTGTCTTAGACCCAAGAGGTCCCGGGTTCGAACCCTACATTGCCACCGGTCTTGTGCCCTTGGAAAAGGCACTCTACACGACTTTCCTCACTTAACTCTGGTGACAATGAGTATTGTATTGTCCTCTGTGTTGGTGGCATAAAAACTTGAGTGTACCGTCACCATGTCTAGTCATTACATGCAGGATTAAAACCCTAAACAGTACACCTGGGGTCCGCGCGGACCCCAGCACTATATATTCTGTAATATCTTTTTGTTTCTAAAGATTTTTTCAGAAATTTTAGGTAATTGTCACCCACAAAGTTGTCTCTCAATACCGTGCAGAAAACTCCGTTTCTACCATTTAATAAAAAAATTATATCTGATTTTCTCGGTTGGGGTCCGCGCGGACCCCCAGCCGGCTTTCGATCATAATGGATACACTGGCGTTCTTATACATTACCTTATTTCCGTTTTTTATATGTTTTTTATGCACTCATCGTATGTCTACCAAAGTTTTCAGAGAATGGTGTAGTAATAGAATTAAATTTTAATAACTTTGGTGTAATAATGACGTCATATGACGTCAGAACTAATAATATAGTCCGCCATATTGGATTTTGACCAATGACGTCATCAAATTAGCATATTCTATGCATATTAAATGATTTAACTTATATTTAATTATGTAAGATGTTATTAATGTTGGAAAAGAAGTGTAATTTTATATAAAACTCAGAAAAATTTTTATGTTAAAACCAAAATTACTTCTATTTTCAAAAAAACTACCCGTTGCCATGGCAACACAAAAAAACATCAACTTACTAGTATTAAACTAATATGAACTTTTTTCCAGAGACATTTTAGGAAAGGTCTCCAAATTTGATACTTCTAGCGCAAGCCGTTTAGCCGCTATCTGAGATCAAAGTTGGGCCTCAAAAGCCCCTTCAGTCTGAAAAGGGTTTAAAAATCGGGTATTTCTTCTTGTCTTCTTTTCTTCACCAAAAAATAGAAAAAGTTCAAAATGTATGATTTTTGTATGCAATGTGGACACAGAGGTTCCCACATCAGTTTGCAAAACAATTGAGCTGGTAGCATGTTGATAATTTCTAAAAATTAGCAAAAAACTGCTCTGGGGTCCGCGCGGACCCCAGGTGTACAGATTAATCAGTCCGGGAAGGTGTTCTGTTGAGGGTTAAAATGACATACTCGCTGATAACTTATGGAACTGTAGTGATGTACCACTATAATCATCTTATAATTAGATTAGGCCCCAGTCCTGTCTCTGTGGTCAGTTACCAAGAGGACAGAAAGAAGCGATCACGAACAAACTGTTGTTGGTCTCTCTGTTCGTATTTCTAGATATTTTGTGGGTGTATTGTGACGATATTTATCATGTGGGTAACGTTTTATCAGGTCTTGGAAAGACGAAGGGCAAGATCTATCTTGGGGCTTCTAGTGACTTCCGTTGGTACTGCAGCAAAAGCAGAACTTCTGTTTTTCTGTATTACCTGTTGTCAACATGCTGTGGTCTTGATTTGTGTGTGTAGCAAATAGATGTTGACTTATGCATAGGGAAGAAGTGGTGTAGGTTTCACATTTCGGGTAGGAGTTTGCTTCTTTAGGAATTTTAAGAATTTGACCGGGGTTCGATTAGTACTCGGCAAATATGCCGGAAGTGCGTGGTTGTCACCCGAAATTTTGCACTCCATTGCTTGATGAGCGTTATTATAGCTATGTGGATATTTTAAACTTTAATTTCCTGAAAGTCAGTGGATTGTAGTATTTTTAACGTGGGAAAGTTGGGCGACCAACAAAGCTTTCTTTTGTATTACTCCGCTGCAATGGTGATGCGGTTCTGTCGCATGAAGACCCACATAGCAGCGTTTTACATGTATTTTTTAAGTGCGTCGTCAGAGGTTGAAGAAAAATATCACATGGATTTTTTTATTTTAATTTTTAAGATACAGAATGATAATCTGAGCCATTCCCCTTGGATTTTTTCAAGCAGCTTAGTTGAAAAAGTGAAAAAAGAGATATTATCCTATACTAAATTCTGCATTTTACTACAGGTTCTAACCAAAATAAAGAGACAACAGACAATACCAAAAGGCACCAGAAAGCAGCAAGAAACCGCTTTTCAGCGGAATAATCAGATTTTCTGGAACAGTTTCCTTGGTGGTCCTTCGGCCTGAGGGTGTTGTCCTGTCTACAAAATCGTAACAAACTTCTGGTCCTTGTCCTAGAACTGGAGGTGCATTTCTAAACGTGTTAAAATCTTAGGAGGAAGTGACGGACGGATTATCATGATTTTGGGAAATCAGGTAACTTCGACAGAGATGTGAACAATTAAATGCACACCTGTGTTTTCATGTATCTTATATCCTGGATATACTTTATAGTCTTGGTTGGTAGATGGCTTTTGACATCAGGAAGAAGCGATATAGGTTAGGGTCCCCTTGCAGTTACTTTCGGAATTGCAGGGGCGTTTTCGCTGACTTGTTAACTTTAAAGAGGATAAGTGCTAGTCGAGAAAGGAAAGATTTTTTGGCATGCAGGTAGCTTAGACCGAGATGTACACAATATTGAATGACGATCCTTGTTTTAATGAGAAACTTTTTATAATCAAAATATTATATTCATACTCTAACTTCAATATTTGTGATATGCGTAATTTCTTGCATTTGGAACAATAACAGATACCAGATATGAAAATAAGGGTCTAATCTCTAATTTTTTTATATATGATACGAAAATGCCGTAATTCCTTAATGGTAAATGACTGGAATTTCATGCTTGTAACTGGTGCTGAGAAGACCATCAATCAAAATAGATGATACAAATACAGCCTTATTTGCAAGATACAACAGGAATATTAAAAACCTCTACGTATCTAACGGAGGTACGAAATCTACGAACTCTTGTTTCACCTGTGGTTTGGGTGTGTGCTCTCGTCTTACGTATGAGACCGGGGCTTAAGAGGAAAGTCTACTTTGACAAGACGTTGTTTTGGTGAAGGTAAAAAAACTAGGAGGAAAAAGACAAGACGGTGCGGAGGGACCTCTGAAAGATCTCTCCCGGGGTGGGAGGGGTCAGCCACGCACCGGCTAATGGTCGGCGAAAATCCTTTCAATTTATCGGAGGTGAAAGTTGGAAAGCCCCCGGCCCTTGCCTTCTGACATCCCCTCTCCACCACTTGAAAGGAAATGACGCAAGGTGAGAGCGTTAGCGACATGTGAGGAGAATCTCTCCCCTCACGTCTTTCAAACTCACTTTATTTGCATTTTAATCGGCGCTCCCCCGAAGTCTGGCGGAGATTTCTGTAGGAGAGAACGTGTTGGCGAGCTCAGTTAGCGATTGTCAGACGATAAAGACTCGGGTACAGGCTGCGCTCTACTCCCGCGAGATGTCTCCACCATAACCGTAATCCTGCACCGCCGTGCCGACACAATAACAACTTTCCTTATCGCCAGGAAATTGCCTGCTTTATTAGAAAGACCTCGACGATTTCTGCAATCTTTTTTTCTGTTCAGATTAAGAGAAAGAAGTTGATGATAAAACAAAATTGCTACAGGACGTTTTTGCTTAGGGTAGGGTTGACTCAGGTACTTGATCGTATCGCTTGGCAAAAACATTGAGAGTAAGTTAACGTTACAAGATGCATGGCGGCAGGTAGTATCACTCTACACATGTTCTTTCAGAACAATTACATATCTACAGGCACCCAAATGAAGCTGTTAACTAGCAGGACAAATATATTCGCCTGAATAACTACGGATGAGACCTTAGAACTTGTTTAGTTTTGTGACGCGGCTGGACCAAACGTATTAATGTGGAAACTTATGAAAGCCGCTATAACTTTCTGACAACGGAATACTGTTGGACATGTATCAGGGAGTAGACGTTGTGATCTGGCAGATCCTAGCCGTATAGATCGGGATCGGGGTGCCTGTTGGTGTAACAGGCGGTAGAGATTACGACCGGGATCTCTGCTGGTAGAGAGTATAAGTAATTATACATTATACAGTAAGATTCAACTGCTAGAGACTGCCATCCGAGTCTCTGTCGGTAACCTAACCCTCACAATACCCCTAACCATAATTCTAACCTTATTTCTGCTAACTACAATTCTCTCAGTAGATACGGGATCTACCGACAGTGACTCCAAACCGGTAATATGTTATACCTGAGAGGTACCTGTATACATGTATACTGATAACTCCCTACAGGTATATATAATCTAATGGTGTGTACCGGTAATCGAAACCAACAAATTTAGATTTTGAAAGAAAAAAAACATCAACTACTTTCCAACACAAGATTCGTCGACCTGTCAGGGAAACGATGACCACTCAGATCACGTGACCTAACGGAAATATGACGTGAGCAATGGTTGGAAGTCGGTATCGGCCCCCGTCACTGTTTAATAAAGGCTGTAACAGTTGTAGATTCTTTAACGCTCTTCAGTCATCCCGAATAAGATCAGACATCTTCTCGAAAATTTGACGAGTTTACTCACTTGTATGGAAAATAGTTGAATATTTTCCATAACGGTACATATGATGCCAAAACAGATTTTCTCTTACAATGTAGTTCTGATAAACCTTTGACAGGTCTTGAGAAGCCATTGACCTTGTTCTGAGAACCAATCGCAGAACTCTTCCCAGTGACGTCAACATTCCTGTTAGGGTTTGATGTCAAGACGTTTACGAAGTACACTTTTCTTATGATGCAGGTAAAAAAGCTTTGGCAGACGCAATTAACAAAAGGCGTCAAGTTGATTTACATACCTAATCACAGGGCATGTAGTAGTTGTAAGCGACAGGTTGATCTATATAGAAGCGGATGTTATATCAATTATTAAAGGTCAGAACGGAAAGTACAACGTGCTTGTGCATTGTGTACGCCAATGAGCTTGCTTGATAAATTATTCATGAGGATGGCGACCTGTTCCCCCCGATCTGTCATCTCGTGCGAACGACACAACCACGCATGCAAAAATTGGATTTTCCCGCCAAATCCCCCTCCTGCCACCGATGTTCATTTCCTCCGGTGCTCAGGCCGGCGATTTTCGTCCCGTGGGAGAGGAAATAGAACGCTTTCCGCAGATTTCCCCCTTCTAAAGTTTCTTCTAGTTCCTTTTCGCTTGGGTTCGCCCCCTTAAGACCCTTAAGCGCAAGGGAGGGTAGGTGACTCCTGCGGGGCAGCCAAGGTTGGCGCGCCGGGAAGCGAACGCGCCTTCTCCTGGTCGGCTCACTGGTGTTGAAATAAATCCTCATATTGGCCCTCCCCCTGGGAAATAAAGGCACAGTCGATAAAAAATCGAGGAGCGGACTCACCACGTGGTGCCGTCCCCCGGGGATCATTAGACAGTAGCACACGGCTCCCTCCCAACATCGCCACCAGAAAAAAACACAGCCAAACCGCCCGGCCGCTAGCCGCCCACCCGACTCTCACAACAATAAATGGGCTGAACTTTTAAATTAAGTACAGCCTCTCTCGTCTGTTGAAATAAACATAGCTTGTTCTCGGTGTGTAGAAGCATGTTTTAGAGAGGTTACACTGTGCACTGACTCGGCGGCATGTATCGTGCAGAGTAGAACGAGGGGTCACACGTGAAAAACTATCACTGCATTNACGAAGTACACTTTTCTTATGATGCAGGTAAAAAAGCTTTGGCAGACGCAATTAACAAAAGGCGTCAAGTTGATTTACATACCTAATCACAGGGCATGTAGTAGTTGTAAGCGACAGGTTGATCTATATAGAAGCGGATGTTATATCAATTATTAAAGGTCAGAACGGAAAGTACAACGTGCTTGTGCATTGTGTACGCCAATGAGCTTGCTTGATAAATTATTCATGAGGATGGCGACCTGTTCCCCCCGATCTGTCATCTCGTGCGAACGACACAACCACGCATGCAAAAATTGGATTTTCCCGCCAAATCCCCCTCCTGCCACCGATGTTCATTTCCTCCGGTGCTCAGGCCGGCGATTTTCGTCCCGTGGGAGAGGAAATAGAACGCTTTCCGCAGATTTCCCCCTTCTAAAGTTTCTTCTAGTTCCTTTTCGCTTGGGTTCGCCCCCTTAAGACCCTTAAGCGCAAGGGAGGGTAGGTGACTCCTGCGGGGCAGCCAAGGTTGGCGCGCCGGGAAGCGAACGCGCCTTCTCCTGGTCGGCTCACTGGTGTTGAAATAAATCCTCATATTGGCCCTCCCCCTGGGAAATAAAGGCACAGTCGATAAAAAATCGAGGAGCGGACTCACCACGTGGTGCCGTCCCCCGGGGATCATTAGGCAGTAGCACACGGCTCCCTCCCAACATCGCCACCAGAAAAAAACACAGCCAAACCGCCCGGCCGCTAGCCGCCCACCCGACTCTCACAACAATAAATGGGCTGAACTTTTAAATTAAGTACAGCCTCTCTCGTCTGTTGAAATAAACATAGCTTGTTCTCGGTGTGTAGAAGCATGTTTTAGAGAGGTTACACTGTGCACTGACTCGGCGGCATGTATCGTGCAGAGTAGAACGAGGGGTCACACGTCAAACCTATATAGCTATCACTGCATTATCACGCACTACTCTTATACTTTTGTATCTTTTTATTCCCTCTATAAAAAACGGTGGTATTATTTTGGGTCTCTCCCTCTCTCTATCTCTCTCTCTCTCCCTCTTTCTCTCTCTTTGTGTATGTGTGTCTTTGAGTCTTGGGAAAACGAAGGTCAAGGTCAAATTTGGGCCTCATGGTGGTTGACCTTGTTACAATTACGTCTAACGTTTCTCTCTTCTATGGAACGTTCTGTTGTTTGTTTGTTTGACGTTACAAAAATAAAGTTTGGACAGTTTAATTATAACTATCATTAGTTAGGAAGATTTATTTGTAAAATCACGCAGTGTCAATGAAAGGTAAGTAAAGCATTAATAAAAACATTAAAATTACATTATACAGCATACCATGTAACACGTTTGTATGTCAAATTAGTGTACAGTGAAAATTGAATTGATGAAATATGATATACACCGCACGCACTCAAAAGTTCAAGAAACATAAAAGTTTTATTAGACGCCTTTTTCCGCTAGATTTTAACCCCTCACCCAGATTTGCACATTTGACGTTTAAGTGTAGAATATGACGTAGGCAGTAAGAAGCGTCAAGTTATCAAAAGGCTCGCACTACAAACCACAACATTCATTCATTCATTCATTCATTCATTCATTCACTCACTCATTCATTCTCAATCTTCACCCACACTACAAATTACAATATTCCTTCATTCACTCACTCACTCACTCACTCACTCACTCATTCACTCGGTCTTTTCTAACCTCTGCGCACACCGCAAACTACAACATTCATTCATACATTCATTCATTCATTCATTCACTCACTCACTCACTCACTCACTCGGTCTGTCCTAACCTCCGCTCACACAACAAACTATAATATTCGTTCATTCATTCATACATTCATTCATTCACTCACTCAGTCTTTTCTAACCTCCGCTCACACAACAAACTACAATATTCGTTCGTTCGTTCATTCATTTATTCACTCAGTCTTTCAAAACCTCCGCTTACACTATAAACCACAACTTTTAAACACACTCGTAAGGCGTCATATTCTGGCACCTCCACTTTCTCAATGTCACTATTAATAAATTTGCAATGGAGTAGGTTTTGATTAATCTTTGTAAAGAAATGACCAGAAAATTGACTTTTGTATCATCTTGCTGTTACATAATGTAGCTTTAACTCTCGATATGATATGAAACGACTATATCGATTGATCTACTAGTATCTATGTCCAATGCACCATGGAGCTTCTTTAACCTGCTTGTCCGTTAAGTGTCGCATTACATTCTTAATACATTCATAATACATATGCGAAAACATATCTTGTAAGTAGATTTTTTATACAAAAATGATCGTAAAAATATATAGAAGTTCGTTTCAGGCATCTAGAAACACCAAGTCGGCATATTTCCCACTGGGAAATGAAGCAATTTTGATGTCGGTCCCTCCGCGCCTCATGCTTTTTACTAGCGGTGTTCTGAACACTTTGTTCCAGGCAGAAACGGTTGAACGTGAAAGCTAAGGCAGGGGAAAACAAATGTTGTGTTTCCGGTTACCCGAGAGACGTAAGGTTTTTTTTATCTGACATAGTGGTGCGTACTGGTACACTGGACCGAATCAGAACTAGACCTAACGTTTCGGTTCAAGTAAGAAGGTTTAAACTTCCTTGGTTCTAGCTTACGTCTCATGTGTTTCTTTTTAATACTTTAGTGATCCAACAAGTACAGTTAGTATTTGTTGGACCAATAAAATCTAAAAAGAAAAACAAAATTATACCGACCCTATTTTTTCTAGCCTGGGTGCCATCCGAATTTGTCGGGGTAGCCGTTATAAATTCGGATGGCTCCCAGGCTAACTTTTTAAGGACCGTAATAGCAAACATAACATTAATTTTTCTAGGCCTAAGCTCAAAAAATGGCGTCCAGTGTTTGAACGTGATGTCATAGCTGTCACTCTGATAATTTGCATAAGTAAATGTCATAATTAGGTGACTTTAATTACATCTACGATCTGCATCTAAACCAAATTTACTTCCCGGTTAATCAGTCATCATGGAGGACAGTACTTAGTCACGTGAGTACCAAAACCCTACAGGAACCAAATTGTTGATTAAGTTGAACTACGTGAAAACAAACCAAAGAAACGCTGACGACTGTGATAGAATTCTAACTTTGAAATTTTAATTTTCAATTTAGCTGAAAACTAAAAACGATAAGAAAATCAACCTCATAGTATTGGAGTGATGGTAAAAAGTAATGAAAGTTGAACATAAATGTTGATAGATATAGATACCCACATACAAATCTATGTTGACTTGCATACGAATCTTACACTACAACCTTGTCAACATATACGTTATTTATCAAGTTTAAGAGAATTAAAAACTAGCAACATGTCGGGGGAAAATGGATGAATGGCAAGCTACGGATTTTAAAAGGACCCAAAGCGATATATGGGGTACATAAAAACTGGGTTTTCAAAGTATACTTTGTAGTCATTCTTTAAATTAATGTAGTACGTTGAATCAATCCCATAGTATACTGATATCTGTTTTACAAAAATGCGATATTGCTGACAGATAACAGTTGCTTGATTCTTAGGTTGATCCTACTTATTTATTGGTGGTACCAAAAATAGAAGGACTCCTCACGTAGTTTGTTTCGAGGCTATTTCAAACGCTTAAGTATGAAATGATGACAAAAATATACTAAGAAATGGTAGTAAATGTCAATATCAGACAGATTTTCTCATCCAGAATATTTATTTTGTTGCTTTGCCGTTCTGAAATTGTATTGGACGCCTTTAAAAGATCGTGATCAAAAATAAAACTTCCCAGAGTACATCTGCCACGCGACCACAACCCCGTGGTGAGACCACAACCCCGTGGTGAGACCATGCATTACCCGGAACCCCCGCCAAGACTTTGTCAGGCTTTGGACAAGACGTTAGGCGTGACAATCTGTCAGAGCTCCTGTTTCATGGCTTCGGTCTGATCAAAACAAATTTGCCGAAAAGTTGCGGTAACGAGGCGGCGATTTCCATCGCCTGCCAGGCGCTTGTTCGGCGAACTGACAAGCTTATCCTTCCTCTTTCCTCTGACTGAGTCCCAATACAGCCTGGCGGTACTGCAACATAAAGCAACATGTCAATAAAGCGAGGGCACTTAGATAATGATCAGAATGAATCACTCATCAACGCCCGAATAGTTGAAAGGAAACCTCAGGCTCTTCCGAAGAAAAACAAGCTTGGCCCCAAATAAGAATGTTTGTCGTCCAAAAGCGATCCACAACCCGCGCGTCATGCTTTTAGAATAAAAACATTAAAAAGAAGGCGAATCTAAGGGAATGTACGTTCCTTGATTGATGTATTTGATAGTTGGAAGGTTGGTGATTTTTGCCGAGAGTGCAAAGGATTCGAACTTGTCATTATTTAAGAAGGAAAACAAGTCTTCCTAACTGGTTGTGCGAAGCATATATCATGTTGTTAGTGATCTTTGTTCACTGCGTTCAGCGCTGCTCAGCACCCTATTAGAGCGATGGCTAATTCGATTAACTTATTATTATCTTATTACGAAAGAAGGAATACATGAAAATTTTATCGCGCGGTGCACACGGGTGGATATGTTTTCATGGGGGCGCATGCAAAACCCGGCTTAGGGTTAATTTGGACAGTTTTCCTCATAAAAGCCGGATTCCTATTCGGGGAGCAATTGAAGTGAACAGAGATCGATCCATTCCTGTAAAACGGCTTATCTGTGGAGCGGCGAGGCCATGCGCCGTGCAGAGGTGGGGGCACTTCGTTATCGAGACATGACAAGCCCGCTGCTATCAGCGCGCCAACACAGGCGGCAGTCGTGATGAATCGGGCACAGACAAGTCGTGGTAAACGTCCGATGACCAGAAATCCGCCCGGCCCGGCCTCGATCGGTCAGGTGAGAAGGAAAAGATGGAGCGCATCTATCTGCCCCACTTCGCCCCGGCCACTTGAAGGAAAATCCACAGTGTTGGGGGTTGAGTGGAGGGGAGGGGGGGGGTCGAATACACATACACATACCCACACGCTCACACACATACGCTCACACACACACACACACAAACACACACACAGACACACACACACACACACAGACGCACAGGAGCGGGGCAATTTACTCCCTATTTGTTCTCGAATCAAATTCGAGACTGTCAGATTTATTAACCCATCAAAGCGGCTGGTGTTTTGGTCCGAGCCGGGCTGGAAATTAGATTGTCCGTCTGGTATCAGCCGACGCACCTGCTCGCACGGCCGGTCATTTCCCGTTCCGAGCTGACCGGCCACTCGCCGTAATGTTTATGAACCCACAATCTGGGAATAGATCCGTAATGAAAACTGTACCGAGGAGAGGCTGACAGAAAAGGGTTGATGGTGGCGGGAGATGTGGATGTGAGAGAGTTTGGCGGGAAATTTTGGCGCGCAATCACCGCTTCTCCCTGTCAAACGACAGTACGATGCTGTGCGGCCCTCTCTCGATCTGGCATATTACGAAAATCTGTTACTCCCGCCAATTTATTGCGGCATGTCGAATCATTGAGCCAGGCTGTCAGACGAAGTAGAAAAATGCTGCGTGTGTTATATATTTGTCTTGGAACAGTAGTGTCAAACAAGAGCACTATATCGAAGTACTTACGTATATGTTTCGTTATTTATCGTTAGAAATTAGACAGATTCCATGGGAATTTGCACGAGATTCCTGGGAGAACAAATGCCAGATTGATGTTGTAAACTCACTGATGTTCTCACTAATGAGTTATAGTCATAATAAAACGCGGCAATATGAAAGCTGCACACAGCTAATGTACACAATAAAAACAACAAAATGTCACAGGCCCTGGAGACATTGGCACTACGCCGGGATCTGTACGTGCACTTCGTTACGTTTTATCACAAAAAAGTTCAAAGACTACAATCCCTTTTCTTTGTCTCATAGTTGATACGGATTTGTGCCTTTATTGTTTACGGATTTCAGTCGACAACAGCCATCTGCTTATCTAGAGAACATACGTAACCAGAAAATCGTCACAAAAAGAAAACATTGGCGCATTTTACAGAAAGGATTATCCTAGCTTGGTGCTTGAGTGTGAAGGCATATAGATGAAGCTGCCTGACACGGTGAAGCACCAAGTGAGCTAATGAAGTTGTTTTTTTGTGGCTCACGGTGGTAAGTCCCAGCTGCGCCCCCCTCCCTCTTCAACTCTGAGATCCACACACTTTTGCACATGTAAACAGATCAGTGCCACATGGCCTATTCTCATGGAATTGGTGCTTATTTCTTCAAGTCTGATTTGATTTGATTTATTAACACTTACAAAAAAGATATCACATTTATAAACAAGTAAATTTAAATGAAATATAACAGTGCAAGGGAGGCCTAAAATTGATATGCGTATATAATGCGTTGTACAAAAGTTCGTCTGATCGTCTAAATGTAATAGTACATTATTCAATCATTTTTCTAATGTTTTGATTTACCCTATTCCTCAATTATAAAAATGTTGTTTATAGCAGAAGTTGTTGCTCTAGTGTGAAATAAAAAAGGCAATGTCATAAGATATCATCTGTTTTATTCCAAACTATATCTATTCGGTATCCCCCTCCCCCATGTCGGTTGTGTTTCTCACGTATTATGATGCATTTGGGGAAACCAGCGTTAATTTGTCTCGACTTCGGGCTCGTTTTCCGAGGTAGTGGCGCGAGCAGCAGCTTGTTAGCGCAGCCTAGCCTGACTACGGCATTGTTCCAATAAAATGCTCAATCATTCTGGAGTTGGCAAATTTGCTGCGCGAATCGTACAAATCTGGAGCTCCCAGTTAACTGTATGATGGATGACACTTTCCCTGACTCCCGTAGGCTTGTTTCCCGCACTTTTACATTTTTTGTTTTAAACATGTAGTTCTGAATGTAGTCTGCTGTGGAAAGCTGTACAATTACTAAGTCCCCGGTACTATTCTTCCGTGTTTTCTTGTCTTCTTTTTTTTTTGGGGGGGGGGGGCATTCATTGGACACCAAACACCTTCATCATAAGATTTATGTCTATCTCTAAATGGTTTGAAACAGAATTATTCTTTTCAAAAATAGTAAGAAGAATACATTATCTGTTAGAAATACAAGACGAAATTTTTAAGGGATTTATAAAGGTCCCTCTATCATGGATTTATCAATCTTGAAAAGTCTTGTATACACCGAATGTTGTCGGCAACGTTTAGATGAAAACGAATGGTTCAAAATGCACTTTTGGGCTGCAAAGTTATGAACACAAACAGCGATACGCTTCTAAGAGTGGACGGAAAGTAAGTCGTAGGTTAAAGTGATTACGTTTAACGAAGATCCATAGCAGAACGCCAAGTAATTTGCGGCAATAACAACTCGTTAGCTGTGCAAGGCTGTTTGGTGATGACAGATATCGTCAGCAGTCAGCGTGAGAGAAGAAATGCGGGAACAAAGAATCAACGGTGTGTTTTGTAATCCTCACTCTTCATAGATTTTCATAACCATATATAGATATATAAACAAACCTATTCTGAATTTACATCCAGTGCATTTCTCATATAATTCTCCTTAATCAATTTCAGCTTTAAGAGTCCATTGGCCAAGTCCTGTGCAAAGAAAATTAAACAGTTATTATAAATTAACTTTAAAAACTAGAAAAGATGTTCATGGTACTATGTATGTACCAAAATAAAATTTAAGGCAGGAATTTAAAAAAACCCCACAAAAACAACAACAACAACAAACTATTAACTTGGATAGCCAAAGTTCAAGAAGAACACAAAATTTGCCAATATGTTCTTTTCTTTTTAGCATTTTGTATATTCTATAAATACCTATATATACACGAAATACTCATATATATTGATATAATTATACATAAACTTATAGTTATTTTCTTTGTATTATTTCATATTTGTTTGCTTTGTAATATTAGTCTCTCTCTGTATATTTTTAAACAGAATATGTTATCATAATAAAATGTGAATATTGTTAATGTTGATGATAACTTGATATCATTCATCAAGAAAAAGGATGACCACTGTCTGTATAACAGGTGTCCGCACCTGCTATTCTACTGGACTATCACCACAGGGGTGTGAAGTGAGCCTAGCCACTTACCGCCCAGGCGCCAAGTGCCCCATGTGTCAGTGTTGATTGTTTGTTGTTTGTTTACGCGAAGGCGTGATGAGTCAAGTGGGATGAAGCTATAACGACGTGACAGCTGGTGGGGAGAGCAGGCATCCGCTGGGACGGTTGTTTATTCCCCAGCCGGTTGAAATAAATTTACAAGGCGAGCGCTGTGCGTGCTTGCAGAGGGGGGAGGGGGGCACACGCGCTACTTCTTCGCGCAACAGTTACTTGTCTCTTTGTTACATTCGAACTGTCTGAAAACATGTCAGCGTTCTTTGCTGCTAGAAAAGATACCTACTGCCTTTTTGTCTTTTTCCTCGTACGGATATAGCATATTCCTGATATAAATAATACTCTTCTGCCTCTCTTGTAAAGATTTTTATACTGCTAAATGTCATTAATTTGACTTTTCTTGTGTAATAATAATATTTACCAATACTTTACCCAATTACATGTATTATGTGTGCCGATTCTTGTGTTTGGCTAGTTCAGTTATACTTCTTTTTTAAATACCAACAATAACAAAACAACTGTTTTGATCTTATTTGTGACAACCTAGTGATATATATACATATATTTAATATTGATGTATACCCATGATTATGTAGATAAAAAGTTACGAAAGGTGTTTCTCTCTATTCTGTACTTGCCATGAACGTAGAATTTACTATTTGCCATTTCACATCGGTTGCCTACCTTATCCAAACATATATTTTCTATCATCCAGAGTTTTAGCCCATTTTCGTCTCAATAAAATAACTGTCTGTTAATTGTCCTAGCTGTACATAAGTCTAAGTAGTGTAGGGACCTTCTAATACACTGCTTCCTTGCATTCCCAGTCTTCTAACAAAGACTATAGTTTAAAGCACAAATCCATTTGATATTTTGAAAATGTGTTTTTGATAACAAAACACCGTTACCATGTCAATCAAACAAAACACTTCCTCTCCACGTTTTATTTTTGAAGATTATGCATACGAAATGAGATCCAAGCAAGCCATCATATAGTGGGAAGCACGACAGAGCCAGGACAAAAAGAAGTCGCGTTTTTCTTTCACTAGCTACTCGTAGGCTACATTTCTAGCAGCAGTTTTCCTGAAGGGATCACTCTGGGCCATAAGTACAATCCCCGTACACAAATTTATAAGTGTGTCCCAGCGGGGCTCCTAATGACGGACATATGTCATCGTAAATGTCAGGCGCGTATTTTTGAAACCGACAACGTACAGACGGGTCCATTTCATTGGCGGGGATCGCCTTCTCAATTACACATCTCACTGTCGGAAAATAATCCGCCTTGAAAGCGTCTCAGCTGAGGTAAGAATCGTCAGGTTTCTTCTGAAAAGAATATCCAGAGGATCCAAGGGTCAAAATTAACTCAGCGATACGAAAATAAAAGGAATTTGATTTAAAAAAAATGAGAATACAGTACTTGAAATTTATTTATTTAGCAACTTTATCATTTATTTACTTTATATACTACATCTTTATCATCAACATTTGTTGTTCGTCTTTTATTTTGAAGGTTTTTCGCATGGACGATGAACGTGTCACGTCTCCTTTAAACGGATTAATGAAAATAAAATAACGAAATAAAACACCACACAACTAGAATGATAACTCCATACTAAATCCACATGTTTGTGACCAAGAACAGGCATTCCAAGTGTGGTGTGAGCCCTGAGACCCCCTCCCCGCCTCTCGCATTGTCTTGATGGATGTAAATGCTTGGCGAGTGAATGAAAATCTTGTTTGCTTTGGGCAAATGTCGTTGGGTGATGGGTGAGGCACCCGGAGACAAAGGCTCCGATGTGAAATTGCCGACCGGTGGTGATGTATTGAGCCGGAATCTCTCTATAATCATTCTCGGCACTTCTTGGCCCGCGGGTTGAGGGAAAGGAAGTCGCTGTGTGAAAATCTCTCGTTGCTTCCCGTTTGAAGGAGGCCCCAAGAGGGTTGTACTACAGGAGGAGAGCGATAGGAGCATTGGTCGGAATTAAGGTTACAGTGGCCATGAAATCTTTTTTGTAGAGGCGCAGCGCCCGACTGCGATCCGCTAATTCCAGTTAATAATCAGGATGTGAGCGTCTAACGGCCCGCTGATCTCCCTATAAATGGGGAGGCAGAAAGCCATTCTCCGCCGTTATCCCTCACGTTTTTATGGTGGGGAAGAGCGGCGCTCCCTCCGAATGTTAGGACGTGCGTGCACGTACCGAGCCGGGGACCCGGCTGTTGTACTGAAACAGAGCTCGCGAAAACGTGCGCGGCGCGCCTCGCGTTGTTGTGAAATATGATCGGTCTTCCCAAACTCCCTGCGTGACCCACACTTGAAATGAGCAATTCACTTCCGGGTCAGCGTTCTGATCGCATGCCGGTTGAGTACGTGCGTGGTGGCTTGGCTTGGCTCGACCCCTAGCGTACAAGTAATGCGTTTTTGTTCACATTTCGCGCTAGCAACTGACGAGAATTTATTTTGGGCCGAGGTCAAAATAGCAGCGATAGAAAACAAAAGAAACCAAACCGATATCTCTCTGTTTATAGTTCGTACGTTGACGCAACTTTGCCATCATATTGATCCACAGAGTAGATATCTACAAACGAAGTAAAAGACCGATAGAGGGATTTCAATAGTCTTCCATCACATCCAACCCAGCTAACACACCTCATTCACTATCCGATAGTAGAATACATCAGACTGTGTTCAATGATACACAAACACATAATTTAGCTTACGAGACAAACAAACCCATATACAAAAATATTATTCTTTAAAAAAATATAAGATTCTTGAAAAGGCATAGGAAAATCAGGGGAAAATTATGTTAAAAACATTTTGTTAATGTTGAACTGTAAGCCGAAGCCAGTCACATTTTGGGTGTGTTTTTGGTGTTTCCTGACACAAGGAAAAGTTTACGAGCAAAAACACAAAGCACTTCTGAACAAAGGAAGTGATGTCTGTAGCGTTTTAGTCACGTAGCGCGATATTTTCCCCCAAAACACATGCACACATACACCGTTTAAGAGCAGCGAACGGCCACCTAACAGCTTTAGTTAAAGCCGTGGGAACATTTCTCTGTTTCTGCGGTGCGGAAATGATATTGTGTTACAAAGGGGGCTCCTGACACTGAAGTCCTCACGGCGTGTGTACAGAGGGGGGAACTGTCGGGGACAAGCCCGTGCTACTGTGCAATTTGCGGACAACACATGGAAACATGATCGCCCCTTCTGAGGAAAGAGCATGTCATCGCCGATGTTTACATAGCGCGGTTTCTGTTGTTGTTGTTTGTTTGTTTATGTTTCCCACTGATCCGTTCATTGGGGGTTGTTTGTAGGGCATGGATGGTCCTTTGGGAACTGAAGTGGGGATCAGGTCGGCACGTGTAGGCGTGGTGACCAGGTCCCGAGGGGAACACTTAGGAGGCCCATTAGTGTCTCAAAAGATGTCAATTTCACTTTTTTTCCTAGCTCGCCTAGGCTTGGACAAAGCCTTAGCGCAAGTCGAGACTAGCGTAACCAGAGTAAGAAAAGCAAAAACGCTATTACATAATGCTAAAGACACGGTTGAATCCTTTATTATACGTTTTGTCAGGTTCTACTTACCCTCTGTGAGCGAAGCTAGACTTTCCCCCAGTTACTCCCTGTACAGAACGGAAGCACACTGTGACTCGGCGGTGACCTTGTGGTAGTGACATGTAAGGCTATGCTTCAGATGACAACTTGTGAAAGGGCGCGCGGGCGTGTCCTGTTGACCCAGAACTAAGTCACTCCCCCACCTAAGAGAACGCCACTCTCCCTCGCGAGAAACCTTACTTCAGGAGAACTCCCACATCTTTCCACAAGTCCACGGGTTTCCTTCTGAAATGGACTCTCCCTGCGCCACACTTCCCTGACTTACCAGCGCGCCTGAGACGAGAGAGCACCCTACAGCAGCACAGAGGGCACACGGGGAAAGTGGAAAGCCTATACTTTTCCTCCAGTTCCTATCAATCAGGGCTGAGGACACAGAATACGTACGCGGGTCCCATGGGGGGAGCCCCGCACGGAACGGCTTCCCCCGAACAGGCCCGGTGTGCGCGCGGCTGGTATTGTGTTATCGTGTGTGCGCTATGGACTAGCTGTAACAAGTAGGCGAAGTAAAACCTATTTCCCATCGCCCAATTTCGTCTCAGTGAAGTGAGTTTTTACAACGAACAAAGAGGGCTCTTTGGTACATAAATTAATTGACATTTGCATATTCTACGCTCCAGCGAGTCTCTAAGGACAACAGCATTTTCAATCAAGGGCGGACCAATCAGGAAGAAGGAGTAAGATGATACAAAATAAATTGACGCATAATTGCCCGTCAATCACGTGGAGGGTGGCCAATGGGCGCGCGAGGTTCTGCCCCATCCCTCATCGCCATGATGTGTCTGGCGGCAAACTAAAGTGGAGTTTAGTTTTCACATAGCGCTAGTTTTGCAAGTCAGATCAGACGACCTTACGCGATGGCTACAACAACATCACTACCGTCTAGTCCCTACATAGTGAGCAGTACTGCTGCACCGATCGTCACCACACAGGACGACAATATGCAGGTTCCCAGCGTGTCTCAGGCCAGCTACAGGGACATACAGAAGCTACCAACCGATTACCTCGGGCAGCAGCAAGCCGTCAGCAATGGGCACCCCCTCTCGCAGGCTCACCAATGGGTCCTACCGCACACGGAAGGCTCGCCGTGGCCAAGCAGCCTGGCCGCCGCCGCCGGAATCGGAGTTTTCACGACAGCAGACATCAAGCAGGGGAGGGAAGACTTACACGGGGCCATACTGCACCACAGGCCGCAGCAGCAGCAACAACAACAGGCCCAGCAGCAGCAGCAGCAACAACAACAACAACAGCAGCAGCACCCGCAGATCGTGTGGAACACGCCCGTAACTTCAGCGCACATACAGATGACAAGCAACGGGTCTTCGCCCCTGCTTAGTAGTCACGCGCACAGCCTTTCCGGCTACTCTGTCAATGGCATGGTGTCGCCGGGCCAGCAGATGCACCCTGTGCTGCAGGACCACGTTCCCCAGGACTCTCCCATCCCTCAACACCACGATAACAGCGACGACGACACGCCAACGTCAGATGATCTCGAGCAGTTCGCCAAGCAGTTCAAACAACGTAGAATCAAGCTGGGCTTCACGCAGGCCGATGTGGGGCTCGCGTTGGGGACTCTGTACGGCAACGTGTTCAGCCAAACCACCATCTGCCGTTTCGAAGCCCTGCAGCTGAGCTTCAAGAACATGTGCAAGCTGAAACCTTTGCTCCAGAAGTGGCTAGAGGAGGCAGACTCGTCGTCTGGGTCTCCCTCGAGCATAGACAAAATCGCGGCACAGGGCCGAAAGCGTAAGAAACGCACCAGCATTGAGGTGACTGTGAAAGGGGCCCTGGAATCGCACTTCCTGAAACAACCCAAACCGTCAGCGCAGGAGATCGCTCAACTCGCCGACAGTCTTCAGCTCGAGAAGGAGGTTGTCAGGGTCTGGTTCTGCAATCGGAGGCAGAAGGAGAAGCGGATGACACCGCCGGCATTGAACGGCCCTCCCGGCCCGCCCGGAAGCGTGCCCACCACCGTCAGCAGTGAAGTGGACCGTGCCTCGGCGCTCCGGCCTCCCAGCGCCGAGGGCATCATGCAGTCAGCGGGCCTGGCCGCACAAAATATAGCAGCCAGCCTTGCACAACAGTGACACTACCAGGGGCCAAAACAACGACAATACACCACGGACGGGTGCGAACCCCCCTCCCACATGCCATGTACTGATCGCCTATTGAACAGATGAGTATTACGTTAGTTCTGTTGTATTTGTATATTGGATCGTACTTGTACTCAGACCGACGTTCTGTAACCCACCACAGCACGGACCGTCGCTTCTCACTCTAACTCAAGATTCGTGGACTTCCATTTTTGTTTGTCTCCAGAGCCACGCATTTATTATTTTCTATGCCACACTGTGATATAAGGAAGATATATTCTTTGTGAGATTTTTTGGAGGAGCAAGTTTCCAATGGATGTTATATTTGCTCAGAGTCGAGTCCACCACTACACGTGTTGTATAGTCATACCCCCCTCGTCTGAGGTGCGTGCTGTTTTGTATATGACATGACGATTGTGTATTTGGAACTGTCAAAATGTGTATTTTATGTCATTCCAAAAAGTGAGTAGCTAGGGTATATATGTAGAACTTCGTGTGTTTAACGCCGGCTTTGCCAAAGTAATAATATTCAGGTATTGTTTCCAAAATGCTGTACGTGAGTTTCGGTCATTTTCACAATGTAGTGTTGGAGGGTTGTTTCGCTGCCATTTAGTGCAGAGCGCAAAGGTGCACTCAACCCTCAAAATATAACATTATTCTATTTCCTACAACTTCAGCCAATCAGACTCCAGCTTAGCTGTTGTTGATCGAAAAGTATTAGTTATACTTTTTTTATCTTTGCTACTAAGTTGTATATGTTGTGTTGATCATTGAAATGGGGGGAATATTTCCCTAACTTCCAGATGTAAATATTACTTTTTTGGTTTCTATTTTTTATTGCAAGAAATGAAGAAAAAGAACGAGAGACTTTTTATGATTATTGTGTACAGAACAGGATCTTATGTTTGTTGATTAGATTTTTCACGGAGACATTTATATAATATTCGAAGGTTTATACCTTTGTTGCTGTAAAAATGAACCGGAACGTTCTGTGGAAGATATCTATATATATATAATTAAGGAACATTGTATGAGGAACGGTTAACTTATTTCGTGTTTCATACTACGCGAGAACATTATTTTATCCATTGTTGCTTCCACGTATGACTCAAATACTGGTATATTTTCTATTAACAACTTCGAATTGAAAAGCAAGTGAAAGAGAGAAAAAAACATTTTTCGAATGTAATTTTATGTAATTTGACTGGAAAAAGAGGGGGAAACCCTCATGTAGGTAGACGTTTAACACGATTTTAGTGTTTGTTCAGTGGAATATAAAAAAAATCAGTGAGCGAGAAATAATAAATACGTTTTGGACGAGAAGTGGTATGGCTTCAGTAATGTTTGTTTCTATTATCCGGACGTTGACCTCTCTTTTGATATGTCTGAAGATGGGTCTCCCTCCCTCCCTGTATCTAGTATATTTGATGTGTACATTCAGGATTAACTATATTCCTAAAACTGTTGTCAGAAGCTATTCACGTTGTGTACGGTACAGAGCTCCCTTGTCATGTTGGTTTGCAGCGACTCGCGTTTAGCAAATATAGCGGAAACAATGAATGAATGACGCCCTTGCCTTCCTGAAAACTGTTCTTAAAATCTCAGGATCAGACGTTCGTGTGTGTGAGATCTGTAGAACCCCCCACTCTACATACATACGCGAGTAACTTGCACCAAACCTGCCTCCCTACATAGCCGAGAATAGTGCTCGCTGTGAAACAGATCTCAGGGTTGTTTTGCAATTCAAAAATACCCAGGTTGAATAATTCGGCCCGGAGTCCCTGGTTTCAATTGTTGTAGTGCACAGCAGTGTTCTTTTGTGTTCCCTGCCTGTCTTGTGCTTTATTTATACACACTGGGACTGTAGGAACCAACAGGTTCAAACTGGATCCTTTGTCACAAGACCCTACAAGGAAAAAATCCTCTATGTCTTGTGTGGTATTATGTTCGCGTTTTTTGGGGCTTATTGTGAAAAATATCTCATCCCTCCGTTTTTTTTTACAGTTTTATACTGTAGTAATAGTATTCGTTGCGAACTTTCTTGGATACTTGGTTCTTGAATTACAGGAAATAGCTATGTGCATTGTTGTCCTCTTGGAAACTTGTTCACTTGTTCTAACGGAAGTGGCTTCTTTGTTCAGGACGCACCGGTTGCTCTTTTTACTGAAAAACAGTTCAGACAATAGATATAAACGGTAGTCCACACTTTATGGCTTCCCTTCATGTGTCACAATACACATGTGTCGTTTTTGACTGGGTGGGGGGCAGACAGTTTCACATATATGCTTCATAACCTTTCCCCCTGCCCTTCTCTCTTTTGTTTTTGTCACACCCTGAGGCAACGTTACTCCTGTCTGTTACACCTTATATCCGTGTCAGCAAACGTGTCTGTTGTACCTTCTACGTATGATCTAACATTTTATGTTGTAAGATTGTTTTTCAGTTCTAACTGTTGCCTGATTTCCATCGTCACTACTACTACCGTCACGTTTTCTGACATCATTGCTTGTAGGCGGCACAACATGTGGAATTTTCACAAGAAAACACCAGGATATTTGCTCGGACGTCCTAGTAGTGATCACTTTTTCATGCTCCCCATGTGTTCTTCACATTCTAACAACTGTTACTGACGAACTTTTTTTGTCTCCTTGCCTTTGTTGTTCTGATTGCCGAGTATGTCGAAAAATGGGAATGTAAACCTGAAAGATACGTACAGCAGTGTTCAAACATTGTAGCAGATTGTTGGTAGATTTGGATGAATGGCTACAGTAAACAGTTTAGTTTTTCTGAGGGTAAAACTGGGAAACCTAGATTTGTCCTTTCAAATGGCTTTGCCAAGCCTTGAAAAATACTCAGACCAAAAAATAGAACCCCGATTAGAATACCGAAATTAACACTAAAATCGACTGGCCCGGAAGGCTAACAATTATATCAATAGCTTCCAATTAGTACGATTTAGATAGAAACTGTGGCTCATCATAGTGTACCCTGTGGTTACCTGTAACAGAGACAAAAACCTGAACATCCAGGTGGATTTTGCTGACCTTTGAGAGACTGAAGGGTGAGGTGTATCTGTCCTGTCAACCCGTATCCAAACCACAAAAGGAGGGAGGGGGTGAGGCCATTGAATTTATGTTTTTGTTGTTGTTTTCACAGTTAGGGATCTACTAAAAAGCTGGCCATCACCAATCTGAAAAGAAGGAGGATTAACACCTACTTGTTTTATTGTTAGTTTTGGATGGTCAGCAACAAGCGGAAAATGACCAGGTCGGTTATTAACCTCTTTCAGTTCTAGTCTGGGAAACAGTGATGGTAGCATATGGATAGGTGGCGAAGGTTTCTTAGATAAGTCTTTTTAAAGGCAGTTTAAGCACCTGGAAAGGGTATTAGTACCAGTAGATCACACCTGTATTTTAACAAGACTCATCCGATCTCAGCTATCTTTTACAATTGTGTACCTTTTATCTTAGGGATCCCAATCCTGTGACACAGTTGTAGAGAAGCGAACCTACAGCTTGGCTGGCCAATCACGACAACAAAAGAAGCTTTGGCCTCAGCCCTGGTGTTTTAAATCCCTCCTTCTCTGTGTGCTTTAATACCCTGTTGGCTCGACAACAATCTCTCTTTACAGGATTTCAGGATAAACGGAGTATTTGGAACAGTAGGGGAGAGGTAAGTAGTGTACACGTGTAACCAACTCCTGGGCCTATCAGGTGCAAACTTGTGATGGAATTTGTCATGTTTTATTTAGTTTCAGCAGGATATCTTACATTTTGGGCCAGATCGCAAACAAAGGAGAGAATATGAGTGCCTGACCGGTGTAGTGAACAGACGGGTGGAAGTCCTTCTTTTGTTTCTGTGAAGCGATGTGTGCCACTCATGATAACAGGTTATCAGCGAGGATGATTAATGTACCTGTCTTCAGTGGCTGGCTTCTCCCACTTTTACACTTGCCTGGGGCAAAAATGGGAGGGGGGCAAAATTGCTTCGCTCTGACCCATTTTTATGTTATCCTAAACTAACACCATGCAAGGTTAGACTAAAGAGCTTGCACTGGGAAAGTATATCGGTCTCGAAATTGTCAGCCCGAAGACCGGGGTTTACAACCTTTATATCGTCCTTTCCTTCCCAATATTCATGTGGATGGCGTTTTCTAGAAATTCTGTTTCGGCACACAACGTGTTTAGTACAGTTTGCTTGAGGCTCAGTTTTTATTTTATTTTATTTTATTTTTTTTTTTGCGTTTCACTTGTCTCTCATGTTGTTGTCGTTTCAAGGGGCTATCCTCAAATCCTACGCCCGAGCTGGTGGTTGTGGTCCGAGGGGAACTGTGTCCGATAGCGCGTAGCTCCTCGTGTGTTGTGTCAGTAAGGCAGGGTAGTAGGGAGGGAGGGCAGCGGAGTGACTACCTGTGTACCGGCCCGGTCACGTACACACGTGGGTAGGGCTGCACCCAGGCCGTACTGTCTGCTACACGCTACAGGCACGGAATCTGGCAAGTATAGCCTAGGTGCCAGACTCTTTCCACGGGCACAGGGTAAATATGCCCCAAAGGAAATGCTACCACAGCCCCTCAGTTAGACCTGGGTGCCAGGCTGCCTTGTACACAGGCCAGTTCCTCGGCTCCAGGGCCAACATGCCCCAAGGACAGTATACCACGGCCCCCTCAGTTAGACCCTGATCCCGGAACACTAGCGTGCTATATGCCTGGCATCAAGGCTAACAGAGCCGGGTGTGTAGCGTTAACAGAAAACAAAGAAAGAATAAGAAAAGAAAAGAAAAAAAAAAACTGAAAATGTGATGAACGCAAAAGAAACTTGTTGATTCCTGTTGCAAATCTGTCATTAATATATGATAGTCATGGATACAACCTTTGGCACTGAAAGTCTGTGATTGTACGCACGCTGCCGTCTCCATTGTTAGGGCGCATTATATCGTACTACGTACTCCGGAGTAACCCCAGAGGAAGACGCTAGGTTCTTGTCGTCATTCTTCACCATCCGTCCACAAAAGAGGGCCCTGTCCTCTCCCGTGTGCTGTGGTCAATATATACAACCCACGAGAGGACCTTTAAACACCGCTGATCACTTTTCTTCTTGTTGCTATTTTCCCTTCTATTACAATAACCCCAATATTATCTTTGTGTGGAGCTCACTACGCGGAGATCAATACAAAGCAATGAAATATTAATACAGCGGCGGGCTGCCACGCTCTCGCCTTTGGCGGCCAAAATAAACGCTTGCTGATTTCAATTGCAAATCATAGAAAAAGGGAATTCCTCGGTTTTTACGTACAGTTTGGGACGGCGTTGCGTGCATGAGATATCGTGGCGCGCGGGAAGAGAGGGCGAGACTGCGGCCGCGGTATGTTTGGTCGTGCGGTGTGGTGAGCACGTTGTGTATAATTCTGAAAGTGTGTGTGTGTGTGTAGGGATGGGCAGAGTCATGGGCATGGCGGTGGTATGGCTCGCCTTGAGAGAGTTTATTTACAGAACAAGCGGCTTAAACACCGGCTCAAATCGGTAGAAACCATCGCAGCTGATGTTTGCTCTCCGTATTTCTTTTTTTCATCCCAGAGTCTCTGTTTTCCGTCCCTTCCCAGAGACAACGGGGTATTTTTCTCGCCGGTGAAATATACAATATTACTTACAGAGAGGATCGAGTCGGGAGAATTCTGCTGAGATTAAATTAGTGACGGAGTCGCTTTAGGAGAGGAGTATATAGGGAGGGTTTCTCGCAATAAATATGGCGACAGAAGGACTAGTTGCCCCCCGGGGGCTCGTCCACTAAGGGCCGGCAAAGCAACACGGGCAGCCCGGAGCTCTCTCAGTCCTTTGAAGCCGGGATAAAAAAGCTTTTCCACTCTGAGTATTGAAACGGTAGTCATCGAGGGACATGGCTTGGCTGGGAAATTGAGCTCGGAGGTGGTGGAACAGAAGAGGAGAGTGGTGGAGGTTTTATGTTTCACAGAGACACAGCGGTGGGGCCTGAGACTCCCATAGCCGCCGGGCACGGGGCTGGCTGTGGACGTACCTGCCGAGCACTCAGCTACAACGGGACATTTTTTCCAGCTCTGGCGACATTTTTGCGTGTCGCTGGCTGTGATATCGTTTTTCAGGAGAGAGGAGGCAGAGAGCACGTATCCTTCGTTTCCTCTTCTGTGAACTGCAAAGCCGATTCTGCTTCAGTGGGCTCGGCTGCGCTGATAGGCAAACATCAACGCTGTTACAGGCGTACTAAACCCTGACTGCCTCCCAAAATTAGCTCCTTTTCACGCACATGTGCCCCTGATCCCTAATCCGCGCGGTTTTTCCCCCGCGGTCCCGGGAGGACCTTCAATTCAGACGGAAATTTTGTCTTTCCCCTTCAGTGACGACCTCCTCATCAGAAGTGCGCGCTGCCAGCTCACGTTTGATTGCATCTCATTTTTGTTGGCCCTGCTTTCACTGGCTTGTCAATTTTCTCAAGTGTTGTAGGCAAGGAGCAAAAGGGAAGGGGAGGAAGAGGAGGGAAAAAACACCCATCGTGGGCCCTTAGCGCAGCTGGGAAAGGGAAGGCGACGCCTGCTGGAGGCCTCCAAACTCCCCGCACCGGGTCTCATTCACGGTATACTGTTTCACCAAACAACCTGCGCCCGAAAAAACGCAACCACCTGCCCTGGGTAGGAGTTATTTATGGCGCTGCAAACGGGCCACTAGACCCGCGGTGTTGAGAGCGCGCCCCGGCCGGTCGTGGCCTGGCGCCGGCTGCTGTGGGGCGCAGGCAACTATAGCCATTTTAATGGCTTCTCCAATCATCCATTTGTCAGCCAGCAATATTGTGGGTCACTGGTTCAAATGCCAAAGGCAAGGGTTAGAACGGCGTGCTCGGCCAGGCTGTCACGCGGACACGCAGCGCCGAAAACAGAATCGTGACCATTTCTCATCCTCACAGGGGAGCAAAATAAGCCACTCCGTTTTTATTCCATCCTATTTGCCGTGAGTGAGGTGCGCTCCCGGACGATTTGAGGACTCCCCTTACCGAAAAAAAACAGCCCTGGTTTAATCACTTCTTTCCTCATCGCTCCAAGACAAAACCCGTTATCTCACGCATGCCATCCCCGCAAAACAGTTTATAGCATGTGCCAGCAAAGACGTGCCTTTATTGCAGTGGTATGTCATTGCCCCAGGGTCAGTGATAGTGGAGGGGTAGAAATCCGCTGTTTCAT
Organism: Branchiostoma belcheri; assembly: GCF_001625305.1. Taxonomy (NCBI): domain Eukaryota; kingdom Metazoa; phylum Chordata; class Leptocardii; order Amphioxiformes; family Branchiostomatidae; genus Branchiostoma; species Branchiostoma belcheri. Next base: position 129,708 of record NW_017802536.1, read on the forward strand.
TGCAGCTATACTAACGGCGGATTGTTGACTTTCGCTATCCGTACACCGGGTTGGAAACTAGGGATGACAACATACCTCCCTCTTGGAACACTGGAGGGTCCATTAGTTCTAGCCCCTCTAATGCCCTATTTACAAGCCGGCGTCCACTTACAAAATATTGCCCTCATCTCCACCCGGTCGGCTGCGTTCAAACGAACACGCCAGCTCGGCTTGCATCGTGCCACAGGGATGTGATAAACCCTGCACCAACACCCCACCGATACTCCAACAAAGGTCACCCCTCCTTCCCTTCCAAATGGACTCTCCCGTCTTGACCGTCCGTCGATATGTCGTTTCCAGCAATCTGACCCCTCTCTCTCTTCACACGATCGAAAATTAATGAGAGCTCCGTAATATAATTACAATTATGAAATAGATCACGATGACCTCTAAATACTGCCGGAGCGTCAATTTTCCCGGGGAAATGTGAAAGGGTTGGCCTTTGGCGCCGCGGGGCCAAATCCCCGGTACGTGCGGGCCCGCCAGGCCACGGGCTTGATATGTTTGTCCTCCGCTTCAAATCACACAAAAGTGGAGCTCTTCTTCCTGTGCCCCCCTCCCACTTTCCGATCGGATTTGTACAGTTGTGACTTTCCACAGAGATTGGGCTCTGCAAAGAAGTTCATTAACTTCATCCTCTTGGGGTTTATATAGGCCTGTGTACCCCCAGGAGTCATACTTCATGCAGAAAAAAAAACAACGCTCAGCTAAGAAAAAGAAAACGGACCACCGGTTTGCTCAACTTTGGATTTGAGCGTGACCGCACGATTTTCAACATTTTCTGCTCCGATTTCATGTGCGCATTATTTACGTTATCGACTTTGTTTTACTTGGCACTTACGACGGCGTGCGGATTCTAAGCCGGACGTTATGACTGAAGTAATCCATAAAAGTTGTCGTCAGTTGGAAGGTGCCGAGAAAGAGTTTTTGTCAATAAAAACTGTCGTCAGCTGCGACATCAGAAAAGTAGATGATAAAAGTATATATGTCGTATAGATTAACTGCAGTACGCAATACGCCCTTGCTTGACTCTCCGCTACTCCCTACTAGCTAAAAATATGAAGAACTTTGTCGCAATCATAAATGATTTTCCTTTACAAGTCATGAACTGATACGTGTTTTTCTTGGATAGGAGTGATCCAAGTTTATGTATTGGAAACCAACTCAGAAAATTGACGGGGCGATTTTGCAGTGGAGCGAAAAAATAAATTGGTCGCCCGGCTCAGTAGGGGTGGGATGCTGGGTAGGGTAGTTCTGAAGGCAAAAAGCTTTTAGTGGTCGGAAATTACAACAAACCGACAGCTCAGCGTTGGGCGTATGGGGAGGCAGGGCTCAATTTGGAGCCTGGGGCCACCTGCCGTGTTGTGCCGAGAAAATTGGGCACCCGGCGCGGTGGACCCTCCTCCCGGGCCGCCACGGCTGTCCTAATCCCGCCTAGTGGGGCTTGATTATTACCCTGTAGCGTAATTGGGAATGTCCTTCGTTTGGGGTCTGGTGGTGAGGTCGTGTGCGTGTGTGCCTGTCTGCGCTCGCTTGTGTGTGTTTGTACATAATTATGTGTGTGAGTGTATGTATGTATGTGTATGTATGTATGTATGTATGTACGTGTCTGTGTGTGTGAGTGTGTGTTCGTCCCTGTGTGTGTTCGAGAATGTGTGTGAGAGAGTTTGTGACTGTGATAATTTATGCGAGATCCTACGTGTGTGTTGCATTTGATGTGATGTGTATTCGTCTTTGTGAACCCTCTACCCTTGCCGGCTCCTGCACGCAAACCTTGCCCAGCTCTAACCGTCCCTCCTCACGTCCAAACTCGCGTCTCCGGCCGGGTATAGCGTGTACAATCAGAGGGAGGTGGAGATGCTTCTGCATCAGAATTGTTACTCCGCCAAGCAGAGGTTTGGGCGCCGAATTATTTTTCACGTCTTTTAATTGAAGGCGTTTTTGTCGGGCTATATTTTTTTTTATTTGGCTGACCCAGAAAAATCCCAGTACAGCAAAGAAGACCAATTAAAACACGCCAAAAATAAGCCGAAGCTTAAAGTTTTACTTGGAGAGTACAGGGTTGGACTGTAGTTTTGGTAACATGCCCCCCCCCCTCTCCAGACGTGGCAGCCGTCCGGTGGTGCCATTAAAGCCCACTGGCCGCGCAGACCGGGTCTCGTAAAGCCGGACTAATGGAGCCAGCCACGGGCACACGTATTTGCTACTTTACCTACGGGGTAATAAAAGGCCTGTCGATATTGGGGGAAGCAATTTCTTCTCTTTAGAGCACAGCTGCACCCCTGTTTTTAGTCCTGATAGACGTCGGGAGACGCTGAGGGCCCGGTCACGTCGTGCGATTGTCGTGCGATTGCGATGAGAGCATTCTGCAAACTTGTCTTCCGTCTTGTTACGGAAAAGGTTGTCCTAGATCCTTGTTGGTTGTTGGTTCTGTCACAGCATGCTTAAAAAATTCTGCGACGTCAAAATCATACGACGATATTCGACGAATGTGCCCGCGCCGTTAGCGACAATGTGTCGAAAATAAGTAAAAAAAATACCCCATGTATGCGCCTGGTCTAATATCATTATTATTATAGAAAGGAAACTACTACATAGCAGGTCCTCATAGAAAGTACCGCAGTAAGAGTAACCACTAATTATGCATGTTGTTAAATACTATAAGAAAGAAATTTGAAAAGCGATAAAATAGACGATAGGCTTCATCTTACTAGATAAAATCGAAAGTGTTCTCACATTCACACATGACAGAATTTGTCAGTGTAGGTGTTTATTATAATTTCAGTCAACCTGCATATGCAAATTATACTTGGAATCTTGAAAATGACACGGCTTGCCGCTTGCTCAGAGCATTTTGTCGCTATCGGTTTTAATTTTTTCAAATGACGCAAAACGGCAGAAATGAAGACTTACAAAATAAAATGAAAGTACAGGAATGTACATAATGGTGAGGAATGCCGCTGAACAGCGACAAAATTGCGTAGTTACCATGGTGATTATATACAAGTTGTAACTTGGTGAGGCAAAAATAATATATTGGCATGGAGGGAAGAAATCCAAATCATACACACACACACACACCGACACAACCACCAACACACACACACAAACACACCCACCAACACACTCACACACACACACACACACACACACACACACACACACACACACACACACACACACATAGACACACACGCACACACACAGACACACACGCACACACACAAACACACGTACACACACAAACACACGCACAAACACACACACACTGACACACACACACACAAACACACACAAACGCACACACGTACACACACACATACACTCATACACACACACACACACACACACACACACACACACACACACACACACACACACACACACACACACACACACACACACACACACACGCACACATACACACACACATTCACACACATACACACACACATTGACATACACACACACATTCACATACACACATACACACACCCTCAGCCTTCCCGACTAGCAGAGAGAAGCAATATTACCTCCTGGTTGAATACCCGTTTAATGAGTTCCACGGTGACCATAGCAGAGCCACAGGCAGTTAAAAGTGGAACAATGGGAGACGGTCTGAACGGCCGCAATCTATTCCGGCCATCCTTCATCCACTCGGCCCGGAGTCTAACAATGCGTGACCTCTCGGTACTATTACTGTCCCATCACGGTCCATATATCACAGCAGTGGAAACAGACGGTCTTCGGAATAATGGACAACGGACTGTTGGGAGTCGGACGCCGTTAGCAATGGCAGTTTGCCTGCTTTTCTGTATATGTATATACTTATATATGTGTGTGTGTGTGTGTATGTATGTATGTATGTATGTATGTATGAGAGAGAGAGAGAGAGAGAGAGAGAGTATGTATGTGCATCTCTGTACGCGCGCGTTTGTGTGTGTATGTGTGTGTATATGTGCGCGTGTGTATGTATGTCTGTGTATGTATGTCTGTGTATGTGTGTGTGTGTATGTACCCGTGTGTGTGTGCGCGCGCGCGTGTGTGTATGTATGTGTGTGCATGTGTGTATGTATGTTTATGTATGTGTGTGTGTGCGTGTGTGTGTGTGTAAGTGTGCATGTGTGTCTGTGATTGGCGCGCGTGTGTGTTTTGTACGTGCGCGCGCATTGTCTGCGTGTGTATGTGCTATTTCGTTCCAAACTCAAGCTCGAACTTCGTATGCAAATTAATCTGAGTAGCAGGGATGGCAATTGATGTATGTGTTTGTTTGATTATATCGGTACAGGTCTTCAAGGCCACACACTACAAACACCAAAAACTCAAACATGAGAGTTTATTTCAACAGTAAATCGTCAATAGGGCGTCGCTATTGGCCGGCCGTGCAACACTGGGAGTCTCCGTGTGCCCAGTAGACG
>NW_017802536.1:134184-189225 GCF_001625305.1 Branchiostoma belcheri
AGTATATATATAGTGTGTGTGTGTGTGTGTGTGTGTGTGTGTGTGTGTGTGTGTGTGTGTGTGTGTGTGTGTGTGTGTGTGTGTGTGTGTGTGTGTGTGTATTTGTATGTATGTTTGTATGTATGCATGTATGTATGAGAGAGAGAGTATGTATGAGAGAGAGAGTATTTATGTGCATCTCTGTGCGCGCGCGTTTGTGTGTGTATGTATGTATGTACCCGTGTGTGTGTGCGCGCGCGCGCGTGTGTGTGTGTGTGTGTGTGTGTGTATGTATGTACCCGTGTGTGTATGCGCGCGCATACGTGTATGTATGTGTGTGCATGTGTGTATGTATGTTTATGTATGTGTGTGTGTATGTGTGTGTGTGTGTATGTGTGTGTGTGTAAGTGTACATGTGTGTCTGTGATTGGCGCGTGTGTGTGTTTTGTACGTGCGCGCGCATTGTCTGCGTGTGTATGTGCTATTTCGTTCCAAACTCAAGCTCGAACTTCGTATGCAAATTAATCTGAGTAGCAGGGATGGCAATTGATGTATGTGTTTGTTTGATTATATCGGTACAGGTCTTCAAGGCCACACACTACAAACACCAAAAAACTCAAACATGAGAGTTTATTTCAACAGTAAATCGTCAATAGGGCGTCGCTATTGGCCGGCCGTGCAACACTGGGAGTCTCCGTGTGCCCAGTAGACGATCGATTAAGAAGTTATCACCATTACTTGTATCTTTATGACTTGTCTAATTTGGGCTTATTGATGGTTGACTTAGCGGGAACGGATCCGGAAGTGCAAAGAAACTCGTGTCCGCCAGGAGACGAAATGTGTTTGCCGGTTTTGACAAAACTCTGTAAATGTTACTACTTACCCGATTTATTTGTTAGCAAGTTGTACGAGGAAACTCCTTGTTCGGACGATTTTACGCAAAGGTTGGTACGGCAGGCACTAGAATTCATAGCACTCTTTGTGACTACGTGTGGATGCTATGATACCCGATATATTTTATAGACGACAATCAATATTAAAAGCCATCCAATATAATTTCTGGGCGGGAAAACTGAAATTTCAAAGTCAATTTTCTGCTCATTCTTTTACTGTAGTAAGTTGAATTCATCCTGTAGCATACTGATATATTTGAGGCAAAAATGTGATGTTGGTTGCTTGTTTTGTACCGTAGGCTGGTTCTAGCTACATGTATTTATGGGTGGTACACAAAAAATAAAAGTCCCCTCATGCGGATTGTTTTTGGGCTATTTCAAACGCTTCAATAAGTATAAAATGACGAGAATGTGCTACGAAATAGCAGTAAAGGTTCATATAAGACAACTTTCCTCGTCCAGAATATTTTTCGTTTTGTCACCCCGAAATTTCATTAGGTGCCTTTAACACCGTGTTACACACTAGACATTCGCGAGCACACTCCCAAAATAAAGCAGACGCTAAACGTTATAGCAAACACTGATCCTTACAGGGTAATAGTAGTAATAAAAGAGTTTGCCATATTCTATTAAAGAACGTCCATTCCTACAGTTCTGAAACAGTCGACGAAAGAATCACGTTCAGCCGGACGTGGCGGCATTTCAGCCGCAACTCGCCGTTCCGTAAAGTTGTCAATCACGTGAAATATTAGCATGAGGACGGAGTGTGATGTGTCTTAGCCTCCTTTGCAGGCATTCGGGATCGGAAGCATACCTACTGGGGTTGGCGACCGGGGTTTCTATTGCGTGCAATCTACGTTTGATCAGAAAATAAGTCTGCAAAGGTAGCCTCTATAGCATGCCAAAACCTGGGGAATGGGGGCCTTCAGGGTCTTTGGGAGCTTTTGTATGCTATTTTCTGATTTCATATAGACAACATAGCCGGCCTGGTTGAATTACCCCCGTTTAGACCTGGGCTAATCAGAAAACAGCCAAAGACCACCAAACCACCAGTTCTACAAGCCTGCTACAGAGGCTACTGCAAAGGAGGCTCTCCGCTTCTCTGCATGCTGAAGCCCTGAGGGACAACTCTGCGTGGGTGTCTTGGGTCGCACAAGAACCGGTTTTTCCTCCCTCCTCGGTGGTTAGATAGAAGTCAAAGGTCGTTTCCTTGCATCATCGAGCCCTTCTAGTTAGGCCACAGCAAGTAATTTTAATGGATGGCATCTGCGTGCGCATTGATTTTCGCCTGATTTTGGGAAAAAAGAACAGAAATTTTGTTGCCCTCTGACGTACAGTGGTCTATATGCCGAAAATGGACAAAGATGTCTGTTACCATGCCGGAACGTGGATGGCAGATAACTATGAAGAGAGAAGACAAGAAAAGGCTCTTATTTGATGTTTTTTTTTTTACTTTGACGCAGTGGTATGTGATGCTGGCTGTGTATATGTGCTGTTCCTAGTGAATCAAAACCGTTTGTACAATAATTGAGTCAACATTTGAAAATGTAGGAACCTTGTTTTTTGGGGCCCACCTTGTTTTTATTCGCCGCTCTCATAGATTTTGATGTCATCCATAAAATTTACTTGCTGTGGCCTTACGACAGAGCGCGTGGTAACCGACTTCCGTATTTGGGCACAGCAAAACAAGCTCGGTAGGTGTGACGTCACAATCAGACGGCAACTCAAGGACAAGTTTTCTATTTGTCTGGCCAGAAACACTGTAATGGCATTAAATGTTAGCCTCTACCAGACTTCGGGAGGCGGCTAGAAAGAGTAGAAATGGGCCAAATAGAGAGATAATTGTACATTTTACATTGGATTTTACATAAACCAGGCTATTACTACGTTTGCGAAATCTGTTGCATTTCAAAACGTGTTCCATTCCAACACAAGATTTGGAATAACACCAAGTGTTTCTGTATTCCAGGACGTTATGCATTCCAAAACAAACTAAAGTACTTTCTTTTTTTTGGCTTCTAACCTAAACCTTAAACTTTAAGTGAATTCGAGGGGATTCATTCCTCAGCTAACCGACATCTTGCACACGCAGTCGTCCCTCAGTAAGACATAGTTCCCGTTTAGAACTGTTATTAAGCCTGTCACACAGGACCTAGAAAGCACCTGGAAGCAAGACGAGCCCGACGGACGACGCCCCTGGAAGAAACACCGACGCCACCTCGAGCACAAGGAAGACACTGACGATACCACCAAGTGCACTACAACACCACTGCCCACCGCTACCGAGAAAAGGAGAGCCCCAAGAATTCACGTGTTGTTCAAGCCACACAAGATGCTGGGAAGCCAGAGCTACAGACGCCCGAGCAAGAAAACAGCCGAGGGAGAGACAACACTTCAAAGGACAAAGACTTTTCCTTTTTTCGAATTGTGTTTTTCAAGACCTTTATGACATGTGTAATTTTTCTAGAACAATAGAGAGGTCATGTTATAGGTCAGGGCACTATGCACTGGATATGTATATATATGTAAGTGAGAACTTCATGTTACTTGTGTCATTTAGCCTCTATACACTTGAAGAAGCCACACAGGCGAAACCGGTCGTGTGACAGGCTGAATAAAAGTTCTAAACAGGAACTATGTCTTACTGAGGGACGACTGCGTGTGCAAGATGTCGGTTAGCTGAGGAATGAATCCCCTCGAATTCACTAAACCTTAAACTTCAAACTCACACAAACAGACAGGCAGACAAACATACATACATACATACATACATACATACAGACATACATACATACATACAGACATACATACATACATACATACATACATACATACATACATACAGACATACATACATACATACATACATACAGACATACATACAGACATACAGACATACATACGTACAGACATACATACATACAGACATACAGACAAGGCTTACTTGACAGGTACAAGATGGAGTCCCAGATGAGCGACTGTACACAGGACTCTTTACGATTGACAGCATGGTCGGCCACGTTATGGAATATCCCAAATCGTGATCCAGCCGTGCCATGATTTGGAATGCAACGAAGTGGAATGCCTGTTGTATTCCAAAAACGCAATCTACTCCAAATCATGTTTTGGAATAGCATGTTTTGGAATGCAAGAAATGTCAAGAAGACGTGACCTCGGTTTGCGATGGACAGCCGAGCCGAGCGGAAGTGTGATTCAGTACCAGGGTCAGAGACACCACAATAGAGCGCAGCAGAACGAAATTGTTGCGAGCGCAGCAGAACGCCATTGTTCCGACCTATTTGTCACCACTAAGCCTTATTCTCTCAAACGGTAGTTGACCTCGTTCCCTAATCAGGCTTGATTTGATTTGATTGTGTTTCGGTTGTTGATTTGTCCCTTTTTGGGGAGACCGTTTGTCTCCCGGTGACTAAGCGTGCAAACGGGGCAAATCCCCTCGTTTCTCCGTGGTTATGTGAACATTAGCACGCCAGGAAAGGGCGCGAAATATCTGATACTCAATATGACATGATGTTGTGGCAAATGTGTTTTTATTATGATTGCTGTGTGGACTGGAAGGGACATGTTTGAAGCAAATGGAATGGCCGACTTTTGAACGGACAGATAGAACGACTGGAAACATCACACACATGTATAAAAAGTTCGAATTCCCTGACTTTTTTTATTAGTCTATTTCTTCAGCATACACATAACTGGGATTCATATACAACACATGCCACAGTCATTGCTTTAAAATAATTTATCCATGATATATATTTTGCTCAATTTTAAAGGCAAGAAGTATCGGTATGCGATTAAGTAACGTAGTAATTTTGAGTTGGCCACCCAACATTCCGTCGACCAATCAGCGCTTCCAGTTATCCCATCCAATCAGGACGTGGCATATATGAGAAGACGTGTGTGGACTTCACAAGTTGTCTTTCATTGGTCGCATCTGATGACGTAACAGGGACTCCACTTTGGAGCGTTTATCAATCAGACAACGTTTAAAAGTCGAACGCATGTCACTGTTAATTTCACCACTTCACAGTCTGACAAAGTACGTTGTTGTGTTCCTTCTCTTACAATCCCCCTTTTGAATACCCTCCTACTTAAGAAATGTCACATTCAATCAAGGTAAAACCCAGTCTAGTTTCAGTGTTTTAGTCTCATAAGCTCCAACGCTTTGAGCTGACAACGTTTAGCTCTCAAAATAGCCGTTCCGAGTGAGCCCGGGCTCTTGTGGGTAAGGCCTTGAAACCGTGGGTAGACCCGATAACAAGTACTTACTCTTTGTATGTTACCCCGCATTTCTCATCGTCCATTGTCGTGCCGTGACCCTGTCAGCTTCCCTCTCACCTGTCCCTTTCAGCGCGGGAAGACCTGTCAGACTCCATGTCTCTCAAATGGCGGGAAAAGGAACGCTTACTTCGTAGGCGTGATGACGTCAGCCCCTTGAGGCTCCGTCCAAAAAGTGCTTCACGGGAGACGTTTTCTTTCTTATCCTCGACAGCCAGCGAAAAAGTTTGTCATGTCTTTCTTTTTCGACGTATTTGTGACGCGCCTGCAGTTCAAAATAGATGACTTTGAGGTGATTGCATGAACAGACTATAGTTCCTGTTCTCAGAGTACATGTAGATTCTGGTCAGTGACAACAACTATCGTTTGCGCCAATCAGAAGAGTGAGTCAGAATAAGCTAATCCAAGAGCGCAGAGAATAACTGAGATAAAGGGAGAGAATTGTAAACGACACTTCTGTTTTGACGGTCTTACTCTATTCGACTTGACTTTAGATTGTATGACTCAGTAACGAAGTAGTTTTAACATATTCTATGATTCATTTTGATTGGTTCCTAGAAAAGGCATCAGCGCCTGGCGTTCCCACATTACTCAGCAGCGCAGTTAGTGAGTCACATCGTGTCAGCCAGCGGTGTGTAAGCACCGTACGAAATGACAGTTTACCGCGCAGCTCAAATCCCAATTTTGCTTCTGTGGGACGTGAAAATGACTAATGCATCTCTGAGCGATAAACAAAAGATGGCGCGAATGAAAGAGCCGTAAAAGGTGGCTTGGGAGGGATCAGCATCGATCGAGTGCTCCTCCGACAAACCTCCTTCGGGGCCGAGGTATAATCGCGGCAAATGAAATGATAGTCGTTTGAAATATTGAGGGCGGGGAATTTGGCGGGGATTTTTCAATCCCTGTGAAACAAGCGCAGCGTGGTCTGAAGACAGTATGAGAAAGTCGGGCCACAGCTATTCTATATACCGTTTCTCGTCACCGATCAATAATAAAGTCAGAAAATACTCAACAAGGCACGAGAGAGGTATAGATAAATAAAAGGCATTGTATTTCTTATAAGTAAGAATTGCATTGTGACTTGTAAGGCGTAAATATCACTGAATACTTAATCACACGAAAAAAAAGATACAAAATAGCATTTGTTTCTATAAGAAATCAGAATTTTCTGAATGGTACAAGGCACTACAGGTAACAGATACAGTGAACAACGTACAACAATCAGACCCAATTTTTGTCTCTACCATGTACAAGACACTGCTTTGCCACAGCAGTGCGTACTGGTTAGCTCAATACTCACTGATCGAATGTGGAAAGGAAAGGTTGAAGGTGACAGCGACAATGGCCAGGAGGAAGTTCTGGCCCAGGTTATGTCAGTAGTTTGTGGGGCCGTCTCCAGCACAACGTGAACTGCGATCCACACGAGTTGTTAATCTCCAAGCAGACCCTAGGGTCTCAACAATAGAGTATCAAATTGGCCAGACATTATCCAATTGGCCAGGGAGGATCCATGCGCGACCCAAGGTTGGCGACAAAAAATGGACCATATATAAAATGCTAACGATCATTCCCCCACAACCTCTGCTTGGAGAGTAACAAGGTGTGTCCCTGTTGCCTGAAAATCGTACCCCGTAATGTATGTGTCATACTTTCTAAAGGCGGAGACAGGCTACTTTGTTATTGTACATGAAATGATATTGTTTTAGGACAGAGTTATAGAAATTGTGTTAAAGTCATCAAAAGCCACATGAATACAGCGCCCAATCTCTTGGAAGCACTTGTGCGTTCTGGGTATGTGTGTGTGTGTGTGTGTGTGTGTGTGTGTGTGTGTGTGTGTGTGTGTGTGTGTGTGTGTGTGTCGTGTGTGTGTGTGTGTGTGTGTGTGTGTGTGCGTGTGTGTGTGTACCTTTGTGTGTACGCCTCTTTCTCTTTACATGTATACTAGTATTCTGCCAGACAAAGTACCCGTTGAACTTATGCACATGTATAATTTGGCAGATCCATACCAACTAGTAATCTTATTATCTGACATACACTGCACCTGTTACAATCGTTGTGCAATAAAGTTTGACTTGATTTGACTTCTCCCTATACACACACCTATGCACACGGAAGTGATTGGTTTTGGACTTCCCAGCGGCTTTCTTTAGTACTGCAGCAGAACTTCCGGTTTTCATATCTCGTGTTCTGGAAATGCTACAATGGCCTCCTTTGCAAACAGAGAGATAGAGAATAAAAGTATCGTCCATAGCCATGGAACTGACGCAGTTATGATTGGCATGGAATCGCTGTGACATACAATCGTAAGAGGAATGCTAGCTCTTTCCTCTGAGAACACAACGTTAACGTTACTTGGCCTGTGCGGTTGTGCATTGAGAAAGGATCTCTGATTGGTTTTCCCAGAAGGTGGGTGGGTTTCTTTGAATGGCGAAACAGATAGGGACCTTGTGATTGGTCAGTTCGCGGCGTATCATTCGAGAACTGCTGGCTTTCGTGTAAAGGGGGCGCAGTGAAAAATGGCGGTTAGGCCGGGGAGGGGAGGGTTTTTTGTTCGGGGTGACAGGACTCCGTGACGCCGACTGGTCACGTCTTACAGCGCCACGTGACAGCTACGGTGCGAGCTGCCCGGGTGATGAAGTGTAAGTGTGCCGAGTTCTGTGACACGTCTTTCATCATTGCCTGGGTTCTCGACTAGAATGCTGATGTTTTTTTGGGAGGTTCAACATGGGCAAGGTAGTTGGAAAGTACATGCATTGGTTGCTGGTTTCTAAAATCAATCACTTTTTCGCTCACTACACCTTGCTGTAGTGATTCTACAGGTGAAGTACTCTACACATTGCTGTACTATTCTTTCTACATGTACAGGTGAATTACACTTTGTGGTACTGTTCCCTCTACAGGTGAATTACGCCTTATGGTACTGTTCCCTATACAGGCCTAGGTGAACTACACCTTGTGATACTGTTCCCTCTACAGGTGAACTACACCTTGTGGTACTGTTCCCTCTACAGGTGAACTACACCTTGTGGTACTGTTCCCTCTACAGGTGAACTACACCTTGTGGTACTGTTCCCTCTACAGGTGAACTACACCTTGTGATACTGTTCCCTTACAGGTGAACTACATCTTGTGGTGCTGTTCCATCTACAGGTGAACTACACATTGTGATACTGTTCCCTCTACAGGTGAACTACACCTTGTAGTGCTGTTCCCTCTAGAGGTGAACTACGCCTTGTGGTACTGTTCCCTCTACAGGTGAACTACACCTTGTGGTACTGTTCCCTCTACAGGTGAACTACACCTTGTGGTACTGTTCCCTCTACAGGTGAACTACACCTTGTGGTACTGTTCCCTCTACAGGTGAACTACACCTTGTGGTACTGTTCCCTCTACAGGTGAACTACACCTTGTGGTACTGTTCCCTCTACAGGTGAACTACACCTTGTGGTACTATTCGTGGTACTATTCCCTCTACAGTTGAACTACACCTTGTGATACTGTTCCCTCTACAGGTGAACTACGCCTTGTGGTACTGTTCCCTCTACAGGTGAACTATACCTTGTGGTACTGTTCCCTCTACAGGTGAACTACGCCTTGTGGTACTGTTCCCTCTACAGGTGCACTTGTACATTGGCGTGGTAGCGCGACCCTTAATGTTTTCAGCCGATTTAATCACTTTAACCTTTATCACACTGAAGTTGTCGCTGGGCTACAAATTCTCCATTAGTTCCGGTGTCAGACAGAAGGAAGAAAGTTAAAACCTGACGGATTGCCAAGGCCGTAAACTTTGGAGAAAATTGTGCACGAAATATCGTCTTGACGTCGGCTACTCGACTGTGACCGCCGACAACACGTTTGCTATCCTCCCCTCACCTGTTGTACCTGTGCGCTTACCTGTTACGTCTGGAGTCAATTAACTCTCCCGCCTGCTGAGGGTGGCAAAATGCCAGACAGTTTCCGCTGTGATTTCTTTCAAGCTTGGTCAGTTCCACAGCATATGATGGCGGAATATAGTCTGAATTGCATACGTATTTATTTATAATCAGTATCATTCTTATCTAAAAGCATTTTTGTCCCGTATCATCTTTTGTTCAGTATCATTTATCTTTGGCTGTGTATTCTTATTTTGCGACCTGTTAAAGTTATACTGGTATCACATTTTAAATACTATGTTTTTATCACTTGTGTAGTATTTCAGTTGTATTAATTTCTAGCATGTTGATTTTTGGTCATGTAAATTTTTTTTGGCATTAGATTTGCTTTGCTAAAGCATATATATGTATTAGTTTTCTTTGCAATATCTTTGTTTATGTTAATTCTTTTTTAGTCATTACAATAGTTTTATGAATTTTATTTGTTAAGTCTGAAGGAGGCGAGCTCTATATAAGCCTTCTTGGCTTCCTACCCCCTCCTGTGCTGTTTTCCCCTTTATTATTATGTGTATACTATGTGTAAATAAATGAATAACAATATATCAATACGTATACACACATAAGAAATATGTACATGGTATATTTCTATTAAACCAATCCTGACTGTCTATCGAAAGCCAAAGCTTAGTCGGCATTTATGAGAGAGAGCCACGTTGGCCACATTTTTGTACATTATTTTGTGCTGAGCATTTCTAAGGTTTAGACCGAACTGATCGGGGTTAGGGGACCGTTCGATACCAGCCATGTCCGGCTCCGAACCGCTCTGATTCCTGAAGAAAAGGACAGCGGCATTGATAGAGATCGATCCCAACACGCCAGACGTACTTGTATTAATTCTGGGAAATATGATCTGATTTCACTCCCAATTTGCTTTCTAGTTGTGGGACTGGGTTGCAGATTTGACTTGTCCGGCATAGCCTCCTTCGCAGACGCGCAGAGCGCGTCGACGCCCCCCCCCCAAAAAAATGATCGCCGTTGCATCAGAAGTCTGCGAAGGAGGCTATGTCCGGCAGGGAATGGCTGTAGGTCCGGGACAAACGGATCTACCTTAATATTTTCGTGCTGTTTGTTGGTGTTTGGATCCGTGTGGTGTAACGGCAGGTGTTTGACCCAGACCCCAAAGGTCATCGGTTCGAATCCTGTAGTGTCGCCTGTGTCCTTGGGAAAGGTACTTTGAACGACTTTCCTCAGTCCACCTCGGTGTAAAAATGAGTAGGGTGGGTAAAATGCGGTGAATGAGAGGGTTGGTCTCCGCCATCTCGAGATATGATCGACAAAAATTATATTTCCAAACTTTTTCTGTAAAGGTTAGATATATGCATATATGCATTCAAACCAAGTTTTGTTTAAACCTGCATTATGTAACATCAACGATAAAAAAGGTAAATTTTCTAGTTATTTTTTTTACAAAGTAAGTTGAATCAACTCCATTTCAAATAAGTGCGATTCAAGAAGTGGAGGTGCCAAAATATGACGCCTTAGAAGTGTGTTGAATAGAAGAAAACACTGCTGCAGACATGTTTGTTTATATTCTGGTATTTTGTGGTGGTACCACAAACTGACTGCACCTCGTGTGGGCTGTTTTAGTGCCAACCATAGATGTGAGATAATTGCATATGAGATAATATAGTAAAAAATGGTCTTAAATTACAATCACGTGAATATTTTTTTAATTTCAATATTTGGATTTCTAATGCAAAAATATTATAAAATGCCCCTTTAATATTCTGACGAGTTTTATGCTTGTGTCTGTTCTGGAGGTTTAGTAGCGGGGATAATGAGGTAGTGTGCCTACTGCAGGGGTACGGTACACGACCTGGCGGCGGGGCGAAAGGTCCGTTCTGCTGGGACGAACTGTCAACTTGAACGCACGTCAAACACGGGAGATGAAAGACACACAAGTGCCTTCAGTAACGGCACACTTGCCTTGATCTCCTCTTTCATCAACACCACTTCCTCATCACACGAGATCTCGCGGGATTTCGCGTGTTTTTGTTCGTTACGTCTGTCTCTCAAACATAGTCAACGTTCAATTTTGATGAGACGGGCGAGGCCATTGGCAGGGACTGGGTGGGGGTGAGTGGGTTGAAAAAGAATAAATAGCACAACTACTTGAGAAAAATGCGTCTATATAGGTCACAATAATGAATAAACAAAGAAATTCACAATAACTCTAGATGCTTTACGTGGGTCTAAAAATCCTCAATTTCTTGTTTTTGTCTTTCCAAGACGAGAAATATTGACCAGACCTGGTCTTCTTAAACTATCGTTTGTATTGACTAAAGTTAAGACGTGTAGTTTTCTGGCATAAATCTGATGCAATGTAAAGTTTTTTTCTGAAATGAATAAAAAGTATTTCCTCATAAATTATGTAAATGAGGTCCAAATTTGAATAAGATATGCTTAATGATGTTCACTTTTACTTAACTTCCAGTAAGGTTTACTTCTAATGAGGTAAGGTATTCCCGAGTTCCACAACTTCTCGAGTTATGCTGCTGACATACATACAGACCCAGACCATGGCCGAATCGAAAACATAACCTTCCTATATTCGGCCAGTCCTACCAACATTATATACATATTCTCTAATTTCGGCCTCCGGCTTGGAATATTTTTATTTCAGAGCAGCGTTCCAGCGTATCTGGAGCTGTATGGTGTATAGGGCCTGAGAAAATTAATGTTGTGTTTCCGGTAAGTGGTGAAAAAGCAGGGTCGGTAAGTACAAATGTTCTTTTATAGATTTCGGCTAAAATGATCCAACAAATAAAATTGAACAATGCTGATCCAACAGTTTAACAATGCATCGTAAATAATTTCATCAGGTTGTTGAATTATTGGTTGTGAATAGAATAACTATTCAGTGGATCAAAACTGTCTCAAGGACCCATCCACCTGTTAGCTTGTGTTCAATATATCTCAACCGATTCATTGAAGAAAAAATGCTTTTGAAAATGCGTTTTAGAATTCAGAGGGTTTGAAATTCAGATGTCAGGTGGAAAATATTATAGTCTTACCAGTGGTTGATATAAATAGGCTAGGGTCGGTCGGGAAACCGGAAATACGGCTTTTTTCAAGGCCTACGGAGTTACGGAATCAGCCGGATGCCTGCCCGGTAGTCAGCCGGGGCACAGCTAATCCGTACCCGCCCGGCGTCTTACGCCGTCCCCTCGTCAAGACGGATATTGGTACCAAACTACCTCCGGTCGGTCATTCTTCTCTCACGGAATATACGAGTAGCTAGCTGCCGCCGCGCCGCGTTCCTGCGAAACTGGTGTGTTACTAGCCTCTACCAGCTGCAGGCACCGCGGATCGCTGGGAAAAAAAAGTAGAAATTGGCCAAAATGAAGGGATAGTATACCAGAGAAGATTCGGCTAGAGTGAAGTTCCAATTTGCGACCCACGGACGAAAATTGGATCTTCTATGGCCCGGGATCTTCTCTTGTATACTATTCATTTATTTCAGCTAATTTCTACTATTTTTCTAGCTATCCTCGGTGCCTGGTAGAGGCTAGTATGTTTACGACGATGGGTGGTTATACTGTCTATACAGATTCAAATACAGATATCGTAGAAAGGAACTTACTGCCACCAAGTACAGTTGGGGTATGATCACTACATAGCTTTAACCCTAAACAGTACACCTGGGGTCCGCGCGGACCCCAGCACTATATATTCTGTAATATCTTTTTGTTTCTAAAGATTTTTTTCTGAAATTTTAGGTAATTGTCACCCACAAAGTTGTCTCTCAATACAGTGCAGAAAATTCCGTTTCTACCATTTATAAAAAAAATTATATCTGATTTTCTTTTGGGGTCCGCGCGGACCCCAGCCGACTTTCGATCATAATGGATACACTGGCGTTCTTATACATTACCTTATTTCCGTTTTTATATGTTTTTATGCACTGATCGCATGTCTACCAGGTTTTCAGAGAATGCTGTAGTAATAGAATTAAATTCTAATAACTTTGGTGTAATTATGACGTCATATGACGTCAGAGCTAATGATATAGTCCGCCATATTGGATTTTGACCAATGACGTCATCAAATTAGCATATTATATGCATATTAAATGATTTAACGTATATTTAATTATGTAAGATGTTATTGATGTTGGAAAAGAAGTGTAATTTAATATAAAACTCAGAAAATTTGTATGTTTAAACCAAAATTACTTCTATTTTCAAATAAACTGCCTGCTAGAAACCCGTTGCCTGGCAACACAACTTACTAGAAACTTGAACCGACATTTTAGGAAAGGTCTCCAAATTTGATACTTTTAGCGCAAGCCGTTTAGCCGCTATCTGAGATCAAAGTTGGGCATCAAAAGCCCCTTCAGTCTGAAATGGGTTTAAAAATCGGGTATTTCTTCTTGTCTTCTTTTCTTCACCAAAAAATAGAAAAAGTTCAAAATGTATGATATTTGTTTGTAATGTGGACACAGAGGTTCCCACATCAGTTTGCAAAACAATTGAGCTGGTAGCATGTTGATAATTTCTAAAAATTAGCAAAAAACTGCTCTGGGGTCCACGCGGACCCCAGGTGTACAGATTAATCAGTCCGGGAAGGTGTTCTGTTGAGGGTTAAATAACGCCTGCAGTTAGATGTGCAGAGGTTGGGTGTAACAGGTTGTTCGGTATATAATATGGGAATACCGTGTTCGGCTAGTCCATTTAATTAATCCTGTATGGAGCAGGTTTGGATCCTTTCAGTTTTGGTGTATTGTGTATTGCGACCCATAGCCTTCACCAGGCCTTTCTATTGGGTTATGTTTATAATAATTAGTAGAATTCCGCAAAAATATGGTGAAGAATAGGCCTGGCAAGTGAGCTCGCGGTCAGGGTAACATTTCCCCCTTAGAAGTGGGCGAATGAGGCCCCATGGCGGCTCTAGAAATCATTCTCTCTATTTGGCTAAATTTGACAATTTTCTATCAGCGTGTTAGTCTAGTGGAGACTATGTGACTCTTTAGATGGAGACAAAATAGTCAAGTCAAAGTTTATTGCACAACGATTGTCACGGGTACAATGTATGGCAAATAATAAAGTTACTAGTTGGTATGTGTCTAATATAATGCTATATATATGTTCAACGGACATTGTATCTGACAGAGTATTATAAATACTGGCTAGAGAATGTTTCGACTCTACATGTACATACTACATTACGCTAGACTATAAACATGAAGGGTACAGTGAGCAGTTGTACCTAATTATACTAAACATGTTCTATGGCTACTAAACAGTGTATACTAAGTTACTTGCCAGGAATGTTAAGATCCTACATACAAATGCTACGAAACGCTATACTATATACATGTAGTTGATAAAAAATTCAGTGACTCTACTTACAGCTATTCTAAGATGTCTTTTTTGCATGGTATAAATAACAACCGGGAGCGAGGCTATCCTGACGTCATCATCGCTTAATGTGTAACCTAATAATAGATGTATAATCAAAGAGAGGCAAAAGAATATGTGTAAGCAAATTACGATTTCCAAAGGCACTTGAAAAAAACTGCTGAAAATCTGAAGCGCATTTTCAGCTTTTGTTCGGTACGCGTCGATCACGAAAAGGCGACGGCGGGTGTCCGAGGTAGACAGAGTAAGTGCCTGAATTATCTGGACCACTTGTTGGTTACGTCCTCTTGAGTCCCTCAGCATTCAGCAGTAGTAACTTGTAATATCCTCCTATACCCTCCGTTCACGGATTGCTTCGCGGGTTGTTAAGGCCACAACGACTTAATTCTATGGATGGCATCCTCTGAAGACCCCCAAACTAGTGCGCGCGGGCGAATAAAAAAAGATTCCGGCAAAAAAATGCTACTAAACCATAGGAATATAAAGCTGGTATTGTGAATTTGCGGCAGTACATAGCGACATATACGACAAGCCGGCACATGCTTATTTTTTTGCGGAATTTATTTTCCTTTTTTTTGAGAGCAGGCGAAAATCAATGCGCGCGCGGATGTCATCCACAAAATCAAATCGGTGTGGCCTAAATTGAAGAAGAAAGATGCGGTAGTTGTTGAGTATTTCGTTCAATTCATTTCCTGTTATTGACGTTAATCAGGTGACATTCATCAATCAGCTGTTCTCGTACACACACGTCACTTCCGTTTTGACAGACGTCGTTAAAGTCATTATGGCAGAGTTGGAAGGTGAGAGAAATTATTGACTGAATTGCAATAATGTAGGACGTTTCTACATACGGTGGATAAATTGTTCCATGATGATCTGAAAAGCAACAACATTTTGTTGCGTATAGATTTACAAATTTGATGTTTCCTTTGTTATTTACATTTTTGTAATTATTATTTGTGTCAGTTCAAATATTTGTTTACTGTTTTGTTACTTCAATTTGCATTGATTGGAAAGTACATCAATTATTACTTTCATTTCATATTATTTCTTTTATTTGACCTCTGATCTCCAATGCACTTTTATTTCTCTATGCTGATTTTGTTTCAAGTTTGTTATAATTTCAGTATAATTTGTATGTTTTATTTGTTATCATTATTGCTAAAAGTAATTATCATTATTATTGTCATTTTATTTATGTTGGAAGGAAGAATAGTATGGAGTTTACCATACTAATGGAGATCTTAATAAACAAGCAAACAAACAAGAACAACACACGCACAAAAATATGTATCTCAACCCACAACCTGCTCAAATCCGGTTGAATTATGGGTCCATAACAGGCATAAACCATTTCCATTTATCTCATGCTTGTCAAACGCTTTGAGCGAAATCGATGCAGCATCAAACGTGGCCAGGGCCTCCCCCCGGTCCTCAGTACCGCCAAACTGGGTCATGTTAAAAAGGTTATTTCTCATGCCCAGCGTCAGAGGGACGGTTCGTTTTATACATCAGAGGGAGGATGCGCAAATTCCCTCTTTGTTGTAGAATACTCTCCATTGACGTATTATTTTTAGGCATTTTTTTAAAATCATACTTTCCTTTTTTTGCCAACCAAACCGGATAGCATCATGGCAAAGGTAGCTTGATACCGTCTTGCAGTCACCTTAAAATCTGCTTGAAGACTACATGTAGCTGTAAAACACTGTTCCGATGATCTATTTTGTTTGTATCGAGGATATTGTTTACTACAGAGAGGTTGAAATATATCCACACAACTAAAGCTCAGTCATTAAAAAAAAGTCGACACTCGCAAATATCCCGCAAATTCTGTCGACTGTTTCAGACGTTGGATTCCTGAAATGAATCCATGACAGTTAACGAGCGGGAATTAATTAACTGGTAAAAAATAGCCCTGCGTGTCTCTGGAGATGGTGTCTTCTTTCATTTCACGATGGTTTGGTCAGTCATTGGGTCAGTCCAGAGAATGAATGAATGAATGAACGAACTTTATTGCTCGACAGTTGTACACGGTACAATGTATGGCATCAATAACAATGTGATATATACAATCAAGTCTATTCTAAGAGACTACTAGTATTACTACAGGAATATGAACGTAAACGGCGTATGACATGATGTGCGTTAGGTGTTACTATCTGTTACAATACTTTCTCTCTTTTGTAATGCACTACATATATATATTGGCCTAAGTACGTACTCGGTTGGGTTAAGGCGGCCTAGGCTGATATTCATGTTCGAGTTCGGGCGTGTGTCTGCACGATTGCCACAGACATGTTTCGAACCCGAATCATGTTCCACCATGTTCGATATGACGTCATTCAAATAGAACGCGTGTTCGAATTCGGGGTCACTCGCGGTCATTTGTATGTTTCCGCTGTAAACCCGCGTTGTTAGGCATTTTATTCACGGACTATGACATAAACGGCTTTACGCGCAGCTGAAAACAGCATAATTGATCTTTAGAGCAATAAATGTTTACGTATTATCACTTTTTTTATCAAAATTGTCCGAGGCTATTTTGCATATAAGTCGATATTTTTTAACTGTGGCGATTTTTCAACGAAAAATGACAGAAAAATAGCTGTTTCTGTCGTTTTTGGCCCAAAAAAACAATGTAACTGTCATTTAACACAAAATAGCCTCGGACAAAAATAATAAATAGGGGGTTGGCTTTCTACTTGTAAAATATCATGATGAAAGGTGTTGTTACCGCTTGCGCGTAAAGCCATGAATTAAACAGCTTTTTTTTAACCAAAACGTTGATTTTTAACCCAAAAATCCAGAAGTAGTAAAAACAAAATAACCTTTATTCAATGTGTTTCAAGTACTACTAGAACTGTGTGAAGTTTAGTTGTGATACGACCAAGCTATCAAAAGTTACAGGCATATGTATGAAATACTACTCATAGTATGCCATAGGCTGCCTTAACCCAACCGAGGTAGATATGGAGTCGGGGCATGACATAAGTAGATTGAAAATGTCTATGTTTGTCTTTGGGAGAGGTTTACCAGTTTTACACGTGAGGAGAGGACAACAAAGGATCAGCCCTGCGTTCATTTAGTGTGGTCCGAGCGGTACCAGAGTTCAGGGGATTGTTTATTACTGGATTGTCGACAATGAACGGCCATTCCCCGCACGTTATTACATCACGTCAGGAGAAATCAGCCGCCTGCCATAATAATAAAATGAAAAATGGCGACGTGGCTGACAGGGCTGCTCCCCGGCACGGCTGTGGCGTGATCGGGCTATGCCCGGAGATCAACCCGCGAGAGAAACTAACTTCACCGCCATGTAGAGCCCGTGGCGCGTGGTACTAGTACAAATGTATATCGTCCTCGTGGTTTCAATGGTTTTCCTCTTGCGCAAACATACGTTTGTAGGTTTGATGGTTATGCATATGTTAATGCTAATTTGGACCTGTATGATATTACCAAAGTGCTGCATTTTCTCTCTAAAGAAATTAATAAAAAGGACAATAAAATCTGATGAAGTCATCCATATGGGCTCTAAAATCGTAAATAGTAAGATCTTACCATAGGCTATCAATATTCCTTGCAACCATAACTCTTTCAAGAAATTTTAATGACAATACAGAGGAAAGTTAAAATCACCAAAAAAGCATTCTGAAGGACCTTAAGAAGCGAAAAAAGCTGAAACTGTACATAGTAGTCGAACTAGTAGGAAACAATAGTATGTATGGTGAGGTATCTCCCTATGTTTTATACAGTGCTTTATAGATGTCCCGTACTTAGCCTGTAAGAGCATAAATTTACAATAAAGGTCTTTCATCTCTCATTATATAAATGCAGTGGAAGACGAAAATCATTTCATCTCTAATTGTTCATTTTATGACGATATCAGAAACCAATATTTGCCATCGTGTCCAAAATGCTTCCTTACTTGCCCACTATTCACTTCCACGACGAGAAAAAAATACTACTAAATTCAAAAAACCCACATATCATAGAAGTTGGATGAAGTTGTAAAATTCGTATTCCACTGCCTCAAAAGAAGTCAAAACTAGTACCACGTATGTTGTAAGATGTACGAGAGTATAATGTTAGACGTAGTTTCTTATATCATTGTATTTTCGTGTTTTTTTTCATACATGTTGTTTGTGCCTGCAATCAGCCCTTGCACATGTATTTGTATAACACAATGAGAATTACAAATGAAAAGACATGGACTAAGTGACTGCGAACTCAAGTTAGGTACAACTTATATTCTCGCAGCCACTTTTACAATGAAAGAAAAATATTTTACAAGACATATAAAAATACATGAGACCTCGCGTGAGTAACAAACCTCCCATCCCAGAAGACACATACAGTTAGAATCTATTTGTTTCTAATATATAATTTTGTGCGGCTAACATTATTTTGAAGTTGGTATCATACGAACAAAGGAAACTACCGCGAAGAACTAAATATTGTATGGAATTATCAGAAAGGGTGTTCTGTTTGTGTGCGTGGTTGTGCGTTTGACTTATGAACCCTGCTGAACTTTACGCTTGTATATCGAATATTGATGATCATTTTTTTAGAAAATTAATCTTATTCCAAACCTGAACTGCGCATGCCTCGAATATCAATCGTAGAAATGGCCATCATAACTTTTAAACCATCAAATAAAGTCACAATTTACTTCATTAGTTAGTTAGTTAGTTAGTTAGTTTGTTTGTTTGTTTGTTTGTTGGAATTTACAAAAAAAAAAGAAAACAAACAAACAAAAAATAGAAATAGCTAGAAAGAAAAAACAACACCAAATCTGTCACAGGACTTCTAATAGGCAATTATTTAAACTATAAAAAACGTCAAATTGGAAAGAAAAAGTTGTGTCCATGTTCCTTAAGCACATATCTAGTGTAAAAAGGCTATTAATTACATGTATGGTGATAGTGCTTGTATATCCCAGTGGACCTGTCAGACACTGTTTTGAGATGTACTGGAGACACCTGTCTTCATCCTTAAAGGCATTCCATGCAATTTCAGGGAAGCAAAATAAACAAAAAATATTCTACGTGAGGAAGTCTGTCTGATATTGACATTTACTGCCATTTCGTAGTACAGTTTTTTTTACATTTATTTCATACTTGAAGCATTTGAGATCGCCCAGAAACAAGCTACGTGAAGAGTCCCTTTGTTTTTTGGTACCACCAATGAATAGCTAGAACCAGCTTAACCATACAAAAACAAGCAAACTTTTCTCCATTAGTGACATCATAGTTTTGCCTCACAGATATCGTTATGCTGTGGGATAGGGTTGATTCAACTTTCTACAGTAATAAAGAAATGAAAAAAAAGGCGACTTAGAAATAGTTTTGGGTGCTTTAAGCGTATCCATAAGGGGGCAAGTAGATGGGAAATGGACACTAGAATAGATATTGTAGATGGGAAATGGACACTAGAATAGATTGTATATTTATATTTTGCTCATGACATCCATTTCCCATACTTTGAGGTTAATGACGGTTATCGATGGTTAATATCATTGGTTTATTCTCAAACAGCTCAAGTATTACAGTAAATGCACAACACCATCACTTCGCAGGTATTGAGGCTGAATGATTGTGTGAACTGAAGCGTTTAAGAATACTCCGTGTCATAAAGCACTAAATAACATACATGTATACATGCAACATCTCAATCAGTAAGACTCAGGGCTGACCAACTATACTTGGTTGTTTAAAATGTGAACAAGGTATGGTAGTGTGCTTTTGTTGTATCTTTCGGTATGCACTGGCAATTGGTCAAGTTTTGTTTGTTAATATCCCATACTTGCAATTAAATATCCCATACTTACAATTAAATATCCCATACTTAGATATTTCATTAATAACCTATCCGAAAGTACTATTGTGTATCTGGTACTTAATGGATCACATTTACTTTCATCTAAAGTCAACTTTCATATACTCATTATTACACAGCTGTATCTCTCTGAAACTAAGCAATTTAACAACTGATTTATACTTCTGTATTCATTTATAATATCTTAATAACTAACTCTGTTCTCTTGTTACCTGGACGATACCCATGTTTTGTGATGTAACTTTTATTTTATGTCTTGTGGTGACGTGAATATAAGCTTTTTGCTTGAGTGTGTCAACACTATGTTTTGTATTTTTATGTTTACCGAAGGAAAACATATTGTTTTTGCTCCGTTTCTTCCTCTTCTTCTTCTCCAAACAGTGACCTATGACCTGACCAATGACATGATTTGTTGACATCTGTCACCATGGTGACTGGTGTTGGGTTACATAATGTTGCAATTTCATGGTCTGTTCTACTCCTGTCACCACATACTAGTAGTGCATGTATGTGAATGTGTTTGAGTAAGAACAGAGCAGACCATGTCCGAAGGTAAACGTTATGCATTTGCTTTGCAAATGTTCTTCTCTAGTTGCATGTTGAAATAAATAAAAAATAAAAAAACGGCCGGCAAACGGACCACATGGTCTCCCTCCGGAGTGCCGTTGACCGGTGCCCTGGCCGCGGGAGGGGTTTACTTTCACAACACAACACCGTCCGCACTAATGCAGGACCGGTCCGTCCTTACGTGGAGAGGCATTTTATTCTACTTTTATTGCATTATCTGTGCTTTTTATTTCCTCGGAGATCGGCGGGACGGCTCGCGCGCGCTGCCCCCGGTTGTGGGCGTTCCGTGACGTCACTTTTCACCTTTCATGTTAAAGTCGTCTGAAAACACTTCCTTTTCATACATCAGTCGGTGTCAGCTGAAGGATATCAGTAATATCTAAGAGTAAGGGGGTGGGGTGGACTCTTGAAGAATTTTACTACGTTTCTGACGTTTTCCATATTTCTATTTAATCTCGACCAGTTCATTTTATGCTAATATACTGTAGGTGAAATATGGGTTGTAATTTTACATTCTATCATCATAAAACAAAGGCATGACTTAAAATGACCACTTTTCGGAACCAGTACAGACGCGTACGCACGTGTGTGTGTGTGTGTGTGAGTGAGTGAGCGCGCGCGCGTGTGTCTGTATGATATATATCTGTGAATGTATGTGTGTGAGTGCGTGAGTGTGTGTGTGTGTGTGTGTGCGTGTGTTTCTGTGTGTTAGTGTATGTATGTATGTATGTACGTGTGTGTGTGTGTGTTTCTGTATGTGTTTTAGTGTATGTATGTATGTGTGTGAGTGTGTGTATGTGTGTTAGTGTATTGTATGTGTGTGTGTCAGTGTTTGTGTGTTTCTGTATGTGTGTTAGTGTATGTATGTGTGTGCGTGTGTGAGTACCTGTGTGTGTGTCTGTAAGTGTGTTAATGTATGTGTGTGTGCGTGTGTGAGTGCGTGTGTGTGTGTCTGTAATAAGTGTGTTAGTGTATGTATGTGTGTGCGTGTGTGAGTACGTGTGTGTGTGTCTGTAAGTGTGTTAGTGTATGTATGTGTGTGCGTGTGTGAGTACGTGTGTGTGTGTCTGTAAGTGTGTTAGTGTATGTATGTGTGCGCGCGTGTGTGTGCGTGTGTGTGAGGATGGGGGGGGGCCTTGGGACCAAGTATAGAAAGGGTACTGAGGTACACCGGCTCAATTCCGACAGGAAATCAACGTTGCGATTGGTTGACAGTCTTCCCCGAAAAAGCAATTTTCACCAAGCCGTGGATATCATCTCCGGAGCCTGAAGGCAGGCTTTCCCCCGCTTTTTGATAGATCTCCCTCCGTTCCATTTATTGCTGGTAGCTCGGCTTGGACCGTGAGGCGTCGGACAAGTTGATTGGCGTGTAATAGCCGATCCGCCGGTTCTCTCCGGCCCAACATGCCATCGATTTCTTTTCACATTTGTAATCCTTGCTCAGACCAATCAGGAAACGCCAGTCAATTTTCGTGACTGACTCCTATGACAACACGGAGACAGGTGCGCTTTGATTGGTGGAAGAGCTGATTCGCTCAGATTGTACAATATGATGGAGACGACTGAAAATAAAACAGTTAGCGAATGATGAAGACATACCCAAAAGTTGGACATCGTTGCCAACTACGATTTAGAAAAAAAAGAGTCAAGAAAGGATAGCTAACGGCCTCGAAGACGTTGGTAGAGAAGATCGAAATGTTTTTGACTGCTTTTTTTTCCAGTTAGCCAATTTTGCTGCTTTTAATATCATGTCAGATTGAGTCAAATATACAGATTGGAAAAATAAAAATAAAATAATAAAATAAATATTTCAAACATATTATCTGCCAATGGAATGATAATCATGGTTCTCCCCAAAAGGAATGACTCTTTTACATTTTGTACTTCCGGGTACGGTAGTATTGTTTTGGGTGGCTGAGTTGTGGGTTTGTGTATGTTTGTATTAGGTTGACAGCACGTGGGTGGGCGTTTGGCAGCTAGGCAGAATGATGGGAGGTCAAAGCTCTCAAAATCTGACCCGGAGCCAGCAGAAATTGAAAAGAATCCTAAAGGAAAGAAAGATGTTGACTGTCGTAGTGCGTCGTATGGCATCGCAATAACATGAGCCTAATGAAAAAAGTGGCACGATACTGAAAGGATAAAAAACAGACAAAGAAGACGAACTCACGACTGCCCAACATTTTCTTCTGTCGTAGACATTTACATCACGACGGTCGTACAATGTATGTGAAATTGACATCACAAAGCACGCCATCTCTTTCCAAACGTATGTACACATGGTGGAAAATTTAGTTGATATTAATATGCTCTATGTATCAAAGCACTTTAACATCTAGTAGGACAAGGCAAGGGAAGACCTTCATGCTTTTGACTCGTAGAGACATCTGACAACCTACGGGAGAAGTGGACAGACTTTCATGATTGATCATTGATCAATATCGTTAATTGGTGGTGCCTTGAATAAGGTGTGAAAGTACGGT
Source organism: Branchiostoma belcheri (assembly GCF_001625305.1). Classification (NCBI taxonomy): domain Eukaryota; kingdom Metazoa; phylum Chordata; class Leptocardii; order Amphioxiformes; family Branchiostomatidae; genus Branchiostoma; species Branchiostoma belcheri. Next base: position 157,527 of record NW_017802536.1, read on the forward strand.
CGATCTGTACGCCGATTGGGAGGACGAATGTTTGGACCTGGTCGCGTCCTTGGTACCAAAAGCTCAACTTTTCATGATCTTTCTTCTCAATTTCTTTTAAAGAGGACAAACCATACTGTAAGTAGATCTAGTGTTGTGTTCCGAGGGATATCATCCCAATACATTCTTTCATCTCCAATCTACCTGTAGGATCTTTTGCGGGACTACAGCACAACGTTTCCCCTGTCTGCGTGGATTTAGAAGAAAGTGTCATCATGTGACGTTTGGCGTTTGATGGGAAATGTAAGGGAACTTTCTCTTGGTACCCAATACGAGCCCTGGTTTGACCGCCCCCCTCCCCACGCCAGCCAGAAGATAGGTCGATATGTCACGGGCGTCAAAAGCTCCGGCCAAGGGTCCGCTCGCTCGCTCTTTTCACCGTTATACAATGGTCAATACACCGTGAGCAAGCAATCACACCTAGCGAGGACGCCTTGACATAGTTCCAAGGCTCTACCATCGATCCACGCCGTCATTTCTCGTGCCGGTATCGGCTTTCTGTGCAGAGCTGCGTGTCCGAGGCAATACAGTGTCATTAAAAGGGTGTAGGACCCCGGCGGGGATACATAGCACCCAAATGGTCAAACAATGGATTAATGAGCAATCTTATAACGTTGTCATAAAACTGACACGGCTGAGCGCGGAAGGGCGGTTGGATGAGGCCGGCTGAACGTTATCTTTTCCACGGTCCCAAGGCAAGACGAATGTGCAGCTAGCTTCCTTCATAGATCAGCGGCGCTCAGGCCAGGACGTGCCGGTGTCTGTGTGGGCTGGGTTACTAATATCTGTCCGGGGCTGGGGAGGAGGGCGAGTTGGACGTGTAGGAAGTTGTTCGGTTGAAATTTTATATGAGTATAACCATGGAGTTAAAGTTTTTCTACCTTCATGGTATTACATATGTCACAAAGAAAACACTAGTTTTCTTAACTACCCAGAACCCACATCGTACACATCATGGAAAAGGTGGGGCATTAATTATGTCTTCCACAGCTTACACAGAAGAACTTCAAGAAGCCAAACCCATAGACATAGTTTTAGACAATTTACCTTCTAGAATGCAGATTAGCCGCTCTTATAATTCTTTTCTACGTCGTTTGATTGTTTCCATGTCTTTGTTACCTGAAGTTAGCCCGAGGGCATGAACTTACAATAACTTATTATTATTATTACATGCTGTATTCTCGTCACCTTTACACTTCGTCAAAGAATGTGGTCACACATCTGATTCACATCGTTTATACATGTACCTCATTCTGTTTATACACTTTTAAATTATTACTTTCATCTATGGAGGTTTTGTTTTAAGTGTGTTTATCTGTTTGTTTGCTTGTGTTCGAGTTTTTTTTATACAACAGGGACACACGGTGTGTGGGGGAGGGGGGCTGTGAAACCGCAGACTGACAGGAAGGTCAAGTTGTTGGTCGCAGGCAGGGAGGAATGGTACCCATTTCCTGTCTTCAGATTCCTGCTATGTTCATGTTTAATTTTGTTATGGAAGCCAATAGAAAAGCGTACATACAGAATCAGTGAGCGAGTCACAATGATGAGTAAAACAAGAAATTCACAACACCTTTACTACAGACTTCACGGATGTGTGAATGTGACCAGATTTGAACACACAGACTTGAATATACCTTAAGATGCAACAATTTATACAATAGGTAAATATATAAAAGCTTTGTTATTAGGAAAAGTATTCAAACTCGTACTTCTGTCTACGGCGTGTGCTCATCATCTTTCTACATATTCATTCCGTTCCCACTCATATATTGCAACACTCTATCAAAACACAACACATCAAAAGGGACAGAAGAATGAGAATTTCCACGTATGCTTTAATGTTCGTTAGTGACAGTTAAATTATACATTGATGCACTTCCTAGCTGAAGAAACAAACGCTTCATTTACATACCAATATACTTCTATCATGGAAAACACCACAAATAAAATTACATCGTTTTTTAAAATAGTCTGTCATTGTCAACGTATTTCATTCCCATAAACTAGTACCATGTACAAAATAATGAAAAGTCATTTCATTTCAACTTGTTAATATTGTATGAATCTAACTGTTGATTGTTTGAAATTCTACGTCTTTCTGGTGAATCAAACACTTAATGAAAGATACCAACCATACCTCGAAGTACCAATTCATGGAAATAAATGCAATCAAACAATTGACGAAGTCAATTAAAACTGACTGTACTGTCAGTTGACAAATAAGCACGTTTACAATCTACTAGGGAAACCTCAACTATATTGTCAGTACGAATTCAAACAAACAAACAAACAAACAACAAACAAAAACAATCAACCTCATTTCAGGCAACGGCTACTCAATTCATGATTTTTCTGTATTTTCATAAAATACGCTTTCTCGTTTATTACCTCTTAAACACATGGTGTATCATGAGTTAACAATACATGTACTTTAAACATTGAATAATAAAAGCAGTGAAATATACGGTTTATCATACACTGGAATTTCCATGGGATTTTTCTTATCCAATGATGCAATTTGATAACAACATTTCAAATTGTACATACCGCATCATATACAATAGATTTCAAGAGTCTCGATGTTAGAGACAGATTTGAATATATCTTTACATGTAATGGTCCCCACAACGCAAAAATAGGTAGATATATAAAGGAATGCTTTGTTATTAAAAAAAATTCCGAAACTTGTGATTAGCCCACTCGATATTGTAACACTTTATCAAAGACTTCTGCTATCCCTTATTATTTGAATAATTATGATGTAGATTTGTTAGGTTTATTCGACATTAGGTCTTGTTCAACACATTTTATTGTTTGCTACTCTCTATGTAGTTTACCATACATTGTACCATGTGCAATTGTCGTGCAATAAAGTTCTTCTATGTATCTGCACAACATAATTCTTCAATAACTACTGTCGTAAGTGTATCTATCCTATGGGGAGGGGGCATATGTTCAATTCAGTTCTATCCTTTATTTTTTCATCTTATTCTTACAGCTGAACGTTTAATTCATCTTTATTTTTTTCATGCTTTTTATCTTTTCGTTAACTTGTATTTCTTCAGGCATTTCCCTGCCCTGTCCGTTGTACCATGAATGAATTGTTTAGAGAGTTTGTGCTCTCATCTTACCACTCAGAACTCTACTCTACAGCTACACCGCGATCCCGTCTGTTTCAGTAACTCACTCCGATCTTCCATCGCCAGGAAACTGAGGCGTGTTTAATAACGTGGACGTATGATACCTGTAATGATAAGGCCCCATGATACCACTACCGTGTTTGTACACACTTATTACTTTATTGCTGGCAACACTAGAGCTATCGGCGAGCCCTAATGTAGCGCGCGCTCGCACGCGAGAGCGGCGTAGTGAATGAATATGGTGGGAACATCGCCTTTTAGTTTGACATCATATAGCGAGATATTGAGCCTGCCGTTAACGATGTACTGGCATGATAAGTGTGGCACATCAGTCTACTATCGCCATCAATCCTGCCTGCCCTGTTACAATCACGGCTGTGAAATGAAATGTCGATTTCGGTGGGAGAAATGAAGCAAGGCTCGCTTCTGTTTCGTCATTTTCCTGGAACGTGCCGGTCAGGGGAGGTTGCCTAAATCTCCTCTCGCTTCTTCTCTCTTAATGCACGAATCCTCCGAACGCCACTTCTCGGACTGCAGGTTTTCAATCGATGGAGACTCTGGAAAGGATTTGGAGCTTGGTATTAGATTTTACACCAGGGGACGATTGAAATAAGAGAGGGAATTTGGCGCAGGAATGTCAGGATTGGCAGTCCGCGCACGGCGCCTCGCCCCCGTGGCAGGCCTAGCCATCGACATGGTCAATTTTGTCAGAAATTAGACCGTCTCAGACAATTGAGGCGGTGCCGATAAATGTATGTCCTGGCACGGTGTCATCTGCTGTGTTCAATCCGGGGTGTGAGCGCGGCCGTGCCGACAGCCCTCGCCCACGGCCTCTCCTGGGGACCGCTGGGCCTTCATCAGCGCTCTCATCTGTAGGATCGTGTACATGAATACAGCCTGGTCAGGCCAGGAAAGCCGCCGCAGCTTCAGCTTAGGAAGAACCCAGGAGAGATTCTCTCCCCAGATTACCAGCCCTAATCCTGGCGAGAGGGAAGGACAAGAAGGAGATGGGAAGAGAATATATTCTCGGCAGCGGCGGCGGATGTGTGAATGAAGGCCTGCCGACCACACAGGTCCGCCACCGCCAATTTCCTGGCTGTGATTGCCCCTCGGTGTGGCAGGGCGCAGCGCTCTAACCCAATTATCTAGTGCTGCGAAATTGATCATCGCCTCATCACGCCTGAATCTGCTGTAACTAATTCCTCGTCTTGTTCGTCTCCCGGAATGGACAAATCTAATTATCGCGTCCTGACGGGAGTGACACTCCGGTGTGGACATGTGTGTGCAGTCCTCGGTCCTACATGTCCCAAACTCTCTCCGGACGAAGGGACCATCCCGACAACAGCACGATACAAACTAAAGGGTCTGCTCGCAGTCGTTGGACTGAGAGCATTCTTGTGGTAGTCGTGAATATGTCGTACAGAATTCGGCTGTCTTGTTACCGGAAAGGCAGACTTGTTTTAGACATTATTCAGGTTCTGTCACAGGCACATCCTGCTTAGAAATCTCAACACTTTAAAATCGCACGATGCTAATCGCCGATTGCGACCGCTGCGTTACTGGAAGCACAGTACCTCTTTTCTGGACAGAAACGGTTGAAATCAGACGTAGAGAATCGACAGTCAATATTGAGAGTTGTCTAGTCAGTTTTGATAATGACGAAACATTACGCAACCCAAATCCGACATAATTAAGCAGAGAAATGATAAAACCTGGCGATACTATCTAGTCTTAGATAATGATGATAACATTGAATATATATGACGGAAAAATTTTAATGTGTCTAAAATGAATAAACAGACTTCATTACATATGGAACACTAACTCCAGAAAGAATTTCATTGATACGTTACAATGAAACATTTATCTCTTGGAATTCAAAATATGAAAAAAATATCGGATGAATTAAGTAATGAGCGTGTTAACAGAAGTCACGAACAAAAATGAGATAAATAGTATGATTTTTCGTCGAAACATCTACACCTAGCTACATATGCTGTCAAGTAACAGCCTAGATAGGAGCCAAACAGACAAAGACACATTAGGAATCAGTACTAATGAATTTGGGAAACGACGCAGTGCTTGTTACGCACTTTTCGATATATTGGAGTAGAGAATAAGTATTTGATACATTTTCAAAAAATTGCAGAAACTAGTATTTGAAACTGAAAATACCGTTTCTAAAATTGGCAGTCACAAATTGAATCAGAAACAGGAAGAAAAAAAACCTAATTTGTCAGCAAACTAGATATCCGGCTGTGATACGACGTTATGTTCTGAAATAAGACATCAAGAAAAAGCGATTAGGAGGACTACATATCTCCTACGGATGGATGTAGTTAGACACTTTGTTTGCAGTGTTATCTGTGTTTTTTTCTTTACACCTGAAAAAATGCCAACTTTCGCTTTGGAATAGAGGTTGGAACCACGCCGTGCGCTGAGCGCTAATCACGACAAAATCTCCGCTAGTCCGTAATTGTCTGGTATTATCTCCACACGGATCCTAGTCAAAACTGGGACACAAAGCGACATGATGTTCCCTTCTAGGACAATTTGCGGGAGGTCAGCGCAGGGCAACAAGAAAAAATTATCGCCCGGGGCCAGGGGGGTACATTACCGTACACCTGATAATGTCAGTCTCGTGTGGTTGCCGTGGAATAAAACGTAATAAACTGGGCACGACTCAGGGGGTGGGAGGGGGGCGGAAGAGGTCACACAGGAGGGAGGCTCGTCACAAGGGGACTCTCCAAGCAAAGGTTTCAGCTTCGGTGTGTTTATGACGTGTTTTTATGTATTTTCATCAGTCTCAGTTTCTTTTTACAGCATGGTTTTGTTTTTTTAGATTTTTGTATTGTTCAGACTTTTAGACTTTTTTATTGTTTATTGTACTAGTAACTTTTTCGCCAGCTTTCGGTTGGCAAATGGTAACTACCAGGCAAATGTTTTTTTTAGTAAATCAGCAAAAACATAAATACATACAAGATGACACTCAAGTTCCATGGAACTTATACTAACGGCGCCATCTACGCAAAATGATTAAACAAGGATGTACTGATTGCATGGACAAATTTTGTTTAATCAATCAATTATTTCATTGTTTAATTTTGATGTTTAATTCAAATATGTTTTGTCATGTATCATAGTTACCTTTGTTTGGGGAAACCACCTAGGTTTCTGGCCTACCCCGCATATTCTCTTATTGTTATTGTTTGATTATGTAACTTTTTTATACGTGCAAATAATAAATAAAGTAATATACAAAATCGAAACAAACTAATTGACAAATGGTTACTGTCTGATCACTTCGAGTCTTGCAGCCACCAAAAAATCTACTTTGAGATTGGCCACAAGGGATGGATACACGAGACATCCGTACGTGTGATGTTTAATCTGACCTCTGACCCTGAGGATTATATTCAGTTAAGCCAACATTTTAAACTTGTCCTAGTGAAGAGCGAACGCAGCTATGCTGTCCCAGGAAACAGAGAGGAAAAAAAACGTAAAAAGTAAAAAAATCACCTCATGCGTCACAAATGAACACCGGAAATGAATGAATGAATAAATGAAAGACTACTTGATTACCATCGCCGCTGAAGGATTGAGTAAGGGAACGTGTAAATGGAATGAATGAATGAACATTTTTGCAATCGTACATGTTAAAACATGTGGCAGTTAATCAATCAACAATGCTACAAGGCTAATCTATCTTACAATTTTGAGTTCAAAATATTACCGATGACATTATGTGACTTACAATATAGTCATGTAAGGGTGATTTGGTCTCGGTTTTTGGAATAAAGTATGAAGAAATTGACTTATGTAGACAAGCGGACATAGAATTAAGTTGGACATGGCAACAATACATGACAACGATTGTTCTGTGTACCAGATAGGGTGAAGTTTGTATCAGTAGTAATAGTTTGTAGCAGAGCACCTGTCTCATTATAAGTAGGTAGTGAGTCATCACAAAATGAAATTCATCTTTGACATCTTCATTGCATGATTCTGTGGCTCAGGGAACTTTAGTGAGTGAGTGAGTGAGTGAGTGTGAGTGAGTGAGTGAGTGAGTGAGTGAGTGAGTGAGTGAGTGAGTGAGTGAGTGAACGATTGAGTGAGTGAGTGAATGATTGAGTGAGTGAGTGAACGAGTGAGTGAGTGAGTGAGTGAGTGCGTGAGTGAGTGAGTGTGTGTGTGTGAGTGAGTGGGTGAGTGAGTGTGTGTGAGTGAGTGGGTGAGTGAGTGAGTGAGTGAACGATTGAGTGAGTGAGTGAACGATTGAGTGAGTGAGTGAATGACTGAGTGAGTGAGTGAGAGTGAGAGTGAGAGTGAGTGAGTGAGTGAGTGAGTGAGTGACTGAGTGAGTGAGTGACTGAGTGATTGAGTGAGTGAGTGAGTAACTGAACTATAACGACTGGAGACAGAGGACAGTGGCATCAAAAGTTGAATAAACGTTGTACGTCTACGTCTACGTGTTGTGAAGTGTGTAGATTCTTCGTAGAAGTCGAAGATGTACAGAAATAAAATGTACAGAATACTAGTACATAATTGATAAATGTACAGAATTATATAATTTAGTGACATGCGTTTATTAAGTGCAAAACTTAACTTACACACGAAGCTATGCCTGGAGATTTCAAGCTATGCACAATTCAACGCCGTAATCTTTCCATTCATAATCCTCAACGTACATCGCTGTCCATATAGCCCCTTTCCCCACGGATTAGCAGTGAACGATGCAGCAAACACTTTTCGTACTGGAATAGAATAATGCCTTATTGGACACAAATATGACCCTATTGCCCCATGCACAAAGTCCGTATATATGTATATAATAGTTTATTATCCAATTAACTAGACTACCTAGTATTATCTATGAAAAAGAATTCAAGAGAAAAAAAAAACTAAATACACTGTAACAAATAGGGAAGAAAACTAATTTGGCTTGCTTATTATGTTTCATTTTTAACTATGATTTGTATCTGCAATCTTTACATGCAAATATGTTCCTGACGGCTAATTGCAAAGCAGCGAGTGAATCTTCATTTTATTTCTATTTATTATTGCCTTCATAGCGTACATAATACAGGCGACAGAACAAAAGTGCCTTGTCTACTATAAGTTTCTATTTTCATCATTGTAGGATTTAACTTCTTCTTTGAAGACCGTTTCTGAATTTTCTGTCATTGAACGGAGACTTGACCCTTGTCTAATCAACAATAATATAATATACTACGGCTTACGCGAGCATTTTTCATTAAAAGAAAAATCTTGTTTTATTCTCGGTGTACCTTGCCTTCGCTATGAGAGTGAGGCGCCACCTACATGAACACGTGTTGCACGGAGCAGCTTCGAACCATTTCAATCGTTATCAAGTGGTGCCATATAATACTTTGTCAAACAAACAAACAAACAAACAAACAAACAAACAAACAAACAAACACACACAACTCTACTAACTAACACACTATTATGATTTTTACTTTGTGATTATCTAATACAAAGTTAATAGACTATGAATGACAATCTCCATACTAGCATTAGGACGAGATGATAAGAAATAATAACTTCTTTTAATGATACCTGTACATAGAATTTTAGGTCGTAGGTCCCAGAAGGTATCAAAGGCTATTTCGCTTTCGGTCTTCAAATTCCTGCCATCACGTGTAGCCTTGTGGATCCTTAACTATGAAAGCCAGTGGGGAAATAATGTTTGTTTGTTTGTTTGTTTGTTCCTTTATTTATAATCGAAATTGCTATTCGGCTATTAGGTCATAGAGATCGACATTGTTTTATTTCAAAATAAGAACTGCAGGGTTGTTTTTCCCACAAACTTCAAAAAGAAAAAAATAGATTATTATGATAGCTCAAGTAGACATGTACATAATCAAATATTGGCTTAGTTTTGCAGAATTATCGTGAAAATTCCCTTTTTCTTTATTTGAATTCGATACGTAAGTAATGGTTTGGGGGTAGAACATTACTAGATATAAATAAGTATCTTATTTACATAATCAACCCGACACTGCTATCATTCCTTGGTGTTAATTGATGAGTTGTAAGTAATCATACTTGTGACATAAGTAAGTTTATTAAAGGTGACCATCGTCATACATAGATGATATACATTTGGAATCATTTGCATAATCAATGACGTATAATCAGCGAGAAATTCACGAAACAATAGATTCACAAAACCTGTTTCACACCCACGTGCTGTCAACCTACTCTGTTTTTACAAACAGATATACAAATCCACAACTCAGATACACAAACCCACCCACGTGCTGTCAACCTACTGTCTTGACAAACAGATACACAAACCCACCACGTGCTGTCAACCTACTGTCTTCACAAACAGATACACAAACCCACCCACGTGCTGTCAACCTACACTGTCTTGACAAACAGATACACAAACCCACCCACGTGCTGTCAACCTACACTGTCTTCACAAACAGATACACAAACCCACCCACGTGCTGTCAACCTACTGTCCTGACAAACAGATACACAAACCCACCCACGTGCTGTCAACCTACTGTCCTGACAAACAGATACACAAACCCACCCACGTGCTGTCAACCTACTGTCTTCACAAACAGATACACAAACCCACCCACGTGCTGTCAACCTACAGTCTTCACAAACAGATACACAAACCCACCCACGTGCTGTCAACCTACTGTCCTCACAAACAGATACACAAACCCACCCAAGTGCTGTCAACCTACAGATACACCCACCCACAGTTCAGCCGTGGGTGAAAAACAATAACTCCATACCCAAAAACAATAACTCCATACCCAAAAACAATAACTCCATACCCAAAAACAATAACTCCATACCCAGAATTAACAACGAATCAAGAACCCATCTGTAAATAAACCATGATGACGCGCACATTTGGTGACATTTTCCGAACCCTGCTCTAAATAAAGCTGCACTTCTTGCGCGCTTTTGATTTAATTACAAAATTACAATTAATATTTCTGGTATCATCTCTCAGGTCATTGATCTCTAAGGACAAGACAAGACTTGTTCACACAAAGTTCCTACTGTTTTTTTTTCTAAATTGATGATGTCTGTTGGGTCTAACATTGATCAAGAGCTTTATTTTGCTCAATAATGAATGTCTAAAAACTTATGAATGACTGCAATTATACTGCAAGTTAAGTCTAATTTATGTCATTCTGTTTGTGGGATTTGAAATTTAAGTACACAATCTAGCACACATAAGTCTCTAGTGAGCGATATGTTTACGTTAAACCATCGTATTTTATTGTATTTTATTTATCTCAGCCGACTTTACACGAGAAAACTGGAGAACTAAATATATATAATCACTCATTTGTACAGTTCAAATTATGCAACGTGTTACGCATATTACTATGAAGTATTGAAACTTATTCCTATATGAGACATAAATTATATGTAGAATTTCAATCCACGAAAACAAAACATTCTTGCACTAAGAGTTTCGTAAAGTGTACATGTATAAAGGATATAGATAAAAGTATGAAAAATCAGTCATTTGTAAATGTCGAAGGTATCAAGAAACAGAGAAATAAAATTAACGGCCTTCCGTGTGGAACAGTGGCACATGCTGGACAGAATTTAGATCAGAGCACGAATACTTTACTCCATGCCATAACTTTGCAAAGAAGACTGTGTAAAAAGTAGTAGCAGAGCAGCTGGAAACTGGGCTTGTACATGTTACAAAAACTAGTAACTAAAAACTAGAAAGTAGTAGCAGTGCAGCTGGAAACTGGGCTTGTACATGTTACAAAAACTAGAAACTAAAAACTAGAAAGTAGAAAGTAGTAGCAGTGCAGCTGGAAACTGGGCTTGTACATGTTACAAAAACTAGTAACTAAAAACTAGAAAGTAGTAGCAGAGCAGCTGGAAACTGGGCTAGTACGTGTTACAAAAACTAGTAACTAAAAACTAGAAAGTAGTAGCAGTGCAGCTGGAAACTGGGCTTGTGCATGTTACAAAAACTAGAAACTAAAAACTAGAAAGTAGTAGCAGAGCAGCTGGAAACTGGGCTTGTACGTGTTACAAAAACTAGAAACTAAAAACTAGAAAGTAGTAGCAGAGCAGCTGGAAACTGGGCTTGTGCATGTTACAAAAACTTGAAACCAAATTTAGAAAGTAGTAGCAGAGCAGCTGGAAACTGGGCTTGTGCATGTTACAAAAACTAGAAACTAAAAACTAGAAAGTAGTAGCAGAGCAGCTGGAAACTGGGCTTGTACATGTTACAAAAACTAGAAACTAAAAACTAGAAAGTAGTAGCAGTGCAGCTGGAAACTGGGCTTGTGCATGTTACAAAAACTAGAAACTACAAACTAGAAAGTAGTAGCAGAGCAGCTGGAAACTGGGCTTGTGCATGTTACAAAAACTTGAAACCAAATTTAGAAAGTAGTAGCAGAGCAGCTGGAAACTGGGCTTGTGCATGTTACAAAAACTAGAAACTAAAAACTAGAAAAAGTTTGTCACTCTCCAATAAACATTCTACGAGACTAAAACATTGTACAAAACCCGTACCTCTTATGTCAGGCAACACATTCCTAAGTACCGATGAGTTATATGAAAGCAAGTACTAGCCTCCGTAGCAGGCTTATAGAACTGGGGGTTTGGTGGTCTGCGGCTGTTTTCTGATTAACTCAGTTCTAAAAACGGGGGTAATTCAACCAGACCGGCTATGTTGTCTATATGCAATCAGAAAATAGCACATAAAAGATCCCAAAGACCATGAAAACCCCCAAAATCCCCAGTTCTTGGCATGCTATGGAGGCTAAGCAAGCAACATTATTTTAAGAGACTAGATGCTGCAGACAGATTTGAATACATTTTTATATTCAACAACTCCCATAAAAATAGTAACTATATAAATAATTTCCTTATTTTTAGAAAAATACCAAAACCCATATGATTCGCCCTATTCGATTGTAACATTGTACTAAATACTTTTACTAGCCCTTATTGTTTTAACAATTAGGATGTTAGATTTTATTTTTTTGTTAGTATAAAAAGAGTATACTATTGAATAGTATACTCTTTTTATACTATGTCTACTAGTTGTTGCCATGTATCGTACCATGTACAACTATCGATATCGTGCAATAAAATTCTATATTAAGTTTATAGGCATGTTTCTATTTTTGTTTATCTATGTTCAGTGCTGGGGAGACGAATATGATCTGGTACTGCTTTATTTTCTAGTGCAAACATATACACGTATCTATACAGTGTTGAGCATATAAAAATCATAAAACCAACTTCATTTCTTCTTAATCTTCCACTGTAAACAATAACAGATTTACAGCAATAATTAGAATTATTTTTTGATAATGATAATGATCTGATGCTCAATGATGGACTATTAATATCTACTCTTTTAAATTTCGGCAAAGATATATAAAATAAAAATGATGATAATAACGCTTGATTTAGTGTGTACAAACTTGAAGGGTGCTCTATATCTGAACCTGAATTGCTGTGATATTTACAAGAAACAACTTGATGAAGACATTTAAAATCCTCTCTTTGCCTTCGCTACATTAAAAAGTTCGAAGATTGTTAGTCATTTTGTACGATGTACGAATATTACTATTTAACGTATTTAACATAATGTTTTGTTTGGACACAGTGACTCTAGCTAGTAGTAATTTTATCTGGAATAGTAGAAGAGATAGTGTTGTATGCATGAGTTTTGTGTTCCAATTGTAGTGCTTTGTATATAGATGAACGAAAGACCTTTATTGTACGTTTATGCTCTTGCAATTATGATCTTATTAAAATTACAGTAATATCTCACTGCAGCTATACAGACTAATATGAAGTACTATGTACAGGTTCAACTTCTTGCTTCGTATGACAGTTGTAGATGTATGAACATATGTAGCTTATAATACAAGGTTTGTCTAGTTCCATAAGGAATAGGAATTTTTATGCTTTATCTGCTTTTATGCTTTATGCTTTAATGTCCAAACTTGGAAACTTATTTATTATACAATTAAAGAGGATAGTCTTGCTATGTAATGTACAGTTAACAACTGTGCATTGTAGAAAGGCCATTTGCTGTCAACAACCTTGAAAAAGTAACAATTATTATTTTTTTGTCAGAGTGCAAACCACCAAGTCTATAAATATGACAACGTGATTAGATCTAAAGGCAATTGTATGGTCGTCATGCTGTCAAACGCAGAGGTATATAAAAAATAAATATAGTAACATAATAATAGTACTATACAACTATAGCAACATTGTCAACGTCTGTGTCAATCAGAACTTGCCTTCTATTTTTGTGCTGTTGACTGAAAGCAACGAAAATCGTGATGATATGAAATGAATAGATCACGTGCTGAGATGAAACCATGTGCCTGTGGCATTGTAGCAAAAGGAATTATCTAGACTTTAAAAATCCAATCGTTATGAAGATTAACCCAAACAATGACACTAACTTCGTATTTACACAGCTCTAATGTATTGTACAGTCGTTGTTTTCATCATGAACAGTTCTCGATGTTGTCTAAACGGAAAACGAAGCACGTTGGACGTTTACTGCAGAGGACTGAAGTGACAAGCGGTGCAGAGTGAAGTTTGTCCCGAGGACGTGTTACGAGCGGAGCGGCGGTGCTAATGATCCCCGCGCCGCGCGCCAACCCGCCGCACATGTCGTCTGCACAGCTTGTCAATCACCCGACCCCCTGCTCCAACTATTCTTATTTTGTTGTTGACGTCGTGTAGCAACTTAAATCTGATTTGGACACATTCACAGACATCTTGTCAGCGGCAAGACTTCACAAATAAACAAACTAATCTGATAATTTATGGATGTAGACAAATTTTACCAGTCGAATCCGTAGGTGGCGATTAGAAGTCGATTAACCCGGCAAATATTGAGCAGTTCATTTCAATCCCAGACAAGTATGGAATTTAGATCGTTAATAACGGCGAACACAAAATGAAAATTATGGCTCCGATTTTTGCTTCAGCGATTTGTGCATAAATTGGGGATTACCGCGACGTCTCCTTGGTTAGTTCCATTTCAACAACAATAACAAAGCAATCAATCTCTATCCGTCATGCCGTGCGCCAGAGGAATTCCTCCGACAATGGCAACACCTCGGCGGGTATTAAACGTTACCCACCACTGCCAGACGAAATTGGAGGCGGCAGTGCCTAAACCCAAACGCACTGGAGACCGACACGTGGATTTGCGGGATCTCTAGATAGTCAAATACCACGTACACGAAATCACAGGCGTGCAATTAAACTGCAGATAATAAGTTTTATGGAAGACTTCTTATTTGTCGTCTGGGAGGGTTAGTAAGATAAAGGGAGAGGGATTATGTTTATATAACTTGTGGATACAAGAAGAAGGTTGCTTAAAACATTGGTTATGACAGGGACTGAAAAAAAAAACTGTCGTCACAAAAGGGACAGGGCATTAAAGGGCAATTTCAGGGCGGCAAAACTGAATTTTTAAAGTATATTTTCTGCTCATTGTTTTAACGCAGTAAGTTGAATCAATCCTATCCCATAGCATACTGATATCTGTGAGGCAAAAATGCCATGTCATTGACGGAAAACGGTTGCTTGTTTTGTATCGTAGGCTGGTTCTACCTATTTATTGGTGGTACCAAAAAATAAAGGTACTCCTTATGTAGTTTGTTTTGGGGATATTAGGTTAAGAAGCTTTATTTGCAAAATCATGCCCGAAGGCTAGTTCATGCTTTTACAATCAAGTATAATACTCATTGCAATACAGTAACAGGAGACAGGAAACAACTGTCTGGAAAAAAACTTCTACTTCTACTACTACGCTAGCTATTATGGGGTTCGACTTCTTCTTTGATATTATTTCAAACGCTTTAAGTATGAAATGATAACATAAATGGCAGTAAATGTCAATATCAGAGATTTTCTTGCTCACCCAGAATATTTTTTTTCTGTTCTGCCACCCTGGAATTACATCGGATGCCGCTAATGTTAGATCAGAAGTGCGGTGTTCTTACAATGCTGCCACATATGTAAAGTAAGG
Organism: Branchiostoma belcheri; assembly: GCF_001625305.1. Classification (NCBI taxonomy): domain Eukaryota; kingdom Metazoa; phylum Chordata; class Leptocardii; order Amphioxiformes; family Branchiostomatidae; genus Branchiostoma; species Branchiostoma belcheri. The sequence continues at coordinate 172,752 of NW_017802536.1, forward strand.
TACAAATATTAATTTAGATATTATATAGACAGAGTACACGGTGTATAAGTCTGTATTTTTCATGGCATTTCTACACATTGCCATCAATACAAAGGAATTTAAGATCAAAAGCTTGTTTTTGTCATAGTTGTAGAGTGTAGTCTTGTGCCATTCTTTCGACAAATTATGACCTACAACGTTCTGATATTCTACATTTGGAAGTTAACAAGACAAAATGGGGTATGTTATTGTAAGCAATAGTAAGCAAGAAGCCTAAAGAAAAACGGATTCAATGCCTCAAAATTAAACTTTTTAAACATCTGTAAATTTTCAAATTTTGAACTTTATGATTCCTAAATCTTGACAATCAGTCAAGTCAGTCCAGTTTAGCACTGCACAGATGACATCCAGCACTATGCGGCATGCCTATAGCCCTGCCTTTAGACTATAAACTTACAACATGTAAATACCAAATAACCCTGGACTCTGTAAAGTCTAGGGTGATACTACCCCCGAGAGACGGACACATTAAGATGTTGATTTTGCTTTCCTCTAGCATATTCCCACCTGAGCCGGGCTGTGTCATATATAAACCCCAGTATGATTGCAAAATAGTCTATATTGAACGGAAACATACACCAATCAAAACAGGGAGTAAACCTTTCTTGACCCCAAGTTTCATTATGCATGAGAAATGGCAAACACAAAGAAGTTAATGATTGCACCGACGGAGCTCGGATTTACATTTAGCGCAGTACAAAAAGACCGCCGGAATGAGTGCCTGCAATAAAGTTTACCGAGATCTGTGGGAGATGTTACGGCTTGGTGCTCGCTAAGGTACTTGAAGGTGTACGTGATTTTTCTAGAATTACGTTCCGGAGGAGCAGCAAAGGAAAACGCGACGAAGGAAATTCTTTACTTATTTATTTATTGTCTCATCTCGTCCTACCCTGGGCCATTAAAACCTGTACACATAATGAAGTGTGTAAATTAGCAGCCGAATGTGGGCGTACGGAGATATAAATAGTTCTGCTTGTCACTTCTGTGTTTGATCAACATTTGCAGATATTAGAATCAACACCGAACGAAGACAGAAGATGGAGGTTAGACTCACAACACATGCCAGCGGTGGGGTCCTCAACTGTTGCCTTTGAAGGACTGAACAAACAAACAAACAAACAAACAAACCAAACAAACAAACAGTTATTTTGACAAATAAAATAGCAAACGAAGTAGATTGAAAGACAACACAAAACGGGTGAAGCACGTACATGTATGACTGGCTATAGAGAAATTATTTCAGTAATGTGTTAAGTATATTCCTCCACTTTAAATATTTGAATAGTCCAGAGAAATTTATATTTCTTATCGACAAACCAACACTAACAAATCGTGCAACCTCCTATATTTCCATCATTACTAAGAAGCGAGAGGAAGTCAAACGTACAAAAGTACTAGAACTACTATACTAGAAGTTTATATAATTATACTAGTATATAACGTTATATATATATATATACGATTATGTACATGATTGTCAACATGTGACCCGTATTTATCTAGCTAGCCCAGTGGGGCAAAATTGCACATTAAAGGTCTTCATTGATTAATTGATTAATTAATTAATTAACATTTATTCATTCATTCATTCATTCATTCATTCAACTGTCTGAATTCAGAACAGGTGATGTGTTAAGAAGGCTAACATGAATTCATACAAGGAATACGTATGCTTTAAAGTCCTATTAAGCACCGAGGAGTAGCCAAACGGAGCAAATTGGATGTATCTGAGGAAGACTGTTCTAGGTCTATCCACAGTTTGTGAAAGCATACCATGATACTATGTTCTGATACTGCTGGTAAGACAAAACTTTCCATCTCAGCTACTGGGCTCCTATCAGGTATAAGTCGGCTATATCTTAGTGCAGACCAAACTGAGAATGATTCAGTAGTTTTAGGTAACATATGGTTGCAAAATAACTCAAAGCAAAGATACACTTAAAGTACTATAGAACATTGCCTGAGGACTTCTTTTGAATATCTAGAAAATACGAGTTTGGTTTACAGTCAGACCCGGGTATTTTGAAGATAAGTACCTTGTTATGATATGATAATCTGTGCAAATAAAGATGGTGGGGTCTTTTTGTGATATTTTCTCGACCACCTTAACAACGTTGAAATATACATGTGTAATGTTTCCTAGCTAGAATCTTGCGAACGACTTTTTTGGACAAGAACGTGAGGAGTTGTAAGATCAGAAGTAAGACGCACATCAAGCTGTCATTACTGGAATCTGTCTTCCTTATTAAAGGAGTGAGTCTCGGAAATAATTTTACAGTTGAAGACACCACCAAAGCGAAAGGTAGAACAGGCTAACCCTGATTTCACGGCGGCTGGTCAGGACGCTGGTCTTAACTATGCGATTTCTGGTGTTCCGTTTGTAACACTCTTTTGTGCATTTGTCAATCTTAAAACAAAATGCTCACCAAGGTTCAAATATTACACCAGCATACAACATAAATGTGTTTTTTTGCTTCTATTCACAATAAATCCTACAAAAGCTATTCCAAAAAATTAATGTCATGCTTTTGATTTTGTCGTCATGATTCTATAGGTTTGAAGTATTTTATCATATTTCTTCAGCAATGTAAATCTGTTACAAATTGTTTCAATAATTCCGTGCAATTTTCTCTCAAAGTTACAAAACACTGTAAAGTTTCAAAATGTTTCAATTTGGCAATTTCTATCAAGTTACAATTGTAACGTTTATTTAATTGTTTCAATTTGTCAAATTAGTCATTTAACAGGTTCACATTGTTGAAGAAATATGATAAAATGCTTTACCAGGTTTACATTGTTAAACATTGTTACAGAACGTTGTTGCTTGTCATCTAAATACATGTATAAACGTAGACTCGAAGATCTTGTTATTTTTACTTATCAAGTTTCAATAATTCTGTGCAATTTTCTCTCAAAGTTACAATTGTAACGTTTATTTCAAATTGTTTCAATTTGTCAAATTAGTTCTATAACAGGTTTACTGCAGTAAGTAAGAAATGATGGTATTCTTGGAACAGTCGTGGAGATATCGTACAATTGTCGGTTGTCTTGTTACAGGCACGGTCGGGTTGTCAAAGCCTCGCCGACAATCTTATGCTTTATTCAAATGTGACCCCTGGCCAAAGGTTTTGCCCATTCTGACTAACGCAAATTGAAGAGGAATTTCACTTTGTCACGGAGTGCTCTAGAGATAGATATGAAGCTTTGCGTAATAAGCTATTCACATTTCTCAAGTCATGTACAGTGGATTTCAAGAGACTTAATGATACAGACTTGAATATAGCTTAAGATGCAACAACTCCTACATTACAACAATAGGTAAATATAGAAAACACTGCTTTGTTATTGGAAAAAAATACTTATAATTAGCCCGCCAGATAACATTATATTAAAAACGTGTGCTAGCCCTTATTGTTTTAATTTTAGGATGTTCAATTCCATTCTATACTCTTCTATATACTATGTTTAAAAGTTGTTTCTTTACATTGTACCGTGTACAATTGCCATGCAATTAAGTTCTATATTAAGCCTATAGCTCTGGTTCACTTTTTGTTTATCTATGTTTAGTAATTAACAGTCTAATATGCTGGTACTGTTTTATTTTCTAGTCCAAAAATATAGTTTTATCTACATATTCTCTTTCATTCTATGTTTGATAGTTGTTACCATACATTGTATCGTGTACAACAATCTTGCAATAAAGTCCTAGACACAGATTTGAATATATATATACATGCAATAATTCCCACAATGCATAAATAGGTAAATATATAAAAGACTGCTTTGTTATTAGAAAAAATACCGAAACTCGTGATTAGCCCCACTCGATTGTAACACTTTATCAAAGACAGACTTGTGCTAGTCCTTGTTGTTTGAGTAATTAGGATTTATAAGGTCTTGTTCTATATTAGGTCTTATTCTATACTTTGTTGTACTTTGTTTATTTGATGTTGCCGTATATTGTTTGAGGAGTTCAATGTTTGTACACCTCTCGACCGATACATTCGATGCTAGACGCAGGAAATTGTATTATTCCATAGACTTGACGACACCAACAATAGTATAATATGCTGTCTATTGAGGTCTGACTGTTAGTTCAGAAATACGTATTTTAAAAATGTGTATAAATTGTTGTATGTTAAGTATTTATATGGTTTTATGTTTGTACTATGGGGATAACCTGAAATAAAGCATTCATTCATTCATTCATTGTACCATGTGCAATTGTCATGCAAAAAAAAGTTCTTATATAAAAAGAGCCGTACGACAAATGAGATCTTGCCCTGAGGGACTAAAGACGACGAGGGGAGACTTGGAGGGTTGTCAGTTTGGTTAAGACGGCTCAGTAGATCGGTCTCAAGTCATCACAAGCGCGCAGGAAGAACCAGTCAGGTTTGTCTGGAATACGCGACATCACGGTGACGATCTCGCCGATATACATCACTGAAAGAACCTTCCTGTGTTTCTTATGCATTTTTCTACGTCTCTCTTTCTCTATCAACTTTGGATGGTAATCAGGCTACGATTTCACAAGGTCTCCTGATATATTTCTGTCACCAGAAGTAGGGTTTTGATACACATGTATTAGTGATCTGTACCTTTGGCTTATCACTTTTTAAAGCTGCATTATGTAACATTAGGACGATACAAAAAGTCAATTTTTTTGTCATTTCTTTAAGTTGAAATGACCCTATAGGTTAGTCTGTTGCAAATACTGTAAACGCCATTCAGAAAGTGGAGGTGCCAAAATATGATGCCTAATATGAGTGTGTTTAAAAGTTGGGAACACAGCTGTCAGCCATGTTTGTTTACATTCTGGTAGTTTGTGGTGGCACCAAAAGCTGAATGCGCCTCGTGTGGGCTATTTTAGCACCAACTATACATGTCAGAAATGTGAGATAATTTTGAAAATATTTCCAAAAGTGGTAGTAAATGACAATCACACGAAGATTTTCCAATTAAGATATTTTTGGTGCAACAATGTTACATATTGCCCCTTTAAGATTATGTAATGATTGGTATCTGACACGGTGTAGTGGCCAAATTTTTTTTGCAAACCCAGATTGAGATGAGTTCTGTAAGAATAAAAAATAAAAAGAACTGTCGACTCTATCTTCTATACTACGACGCACAGAATTAGGTGGAAAACTGGGGAAAATGTGCCCTTTCAAAACACACTGTGTTGTCGACAAAAGGAGAAATTCCAAAAAAGATTCACAAATCAAATATAAGAGAAATGCAAAGCAGGTGAGCAATGGTAACGACTTTACGCTACACAAGAGTTTAGAATACATTTACTTCCCACTACAGTCTTCTTTGCTCTTAAGTGCTTAAGAAGTGCCTTTCTTGAAGATCCACTTAACCTAAGGATGGCAGAAAACACTTTCTTAGCAGTCGAAGCGAATCGTGTCCTTGTCAAGAAATATGACCTTCAATCACTTCATTTCCACAAAGCAGCGAAATTGCAACAAAAATTCGGCGGCCAAGCGTGACGTGGGAATGGACAGGCACTATAAATGTGTTTAACCCTAGGGGTCTCCTCCCAGGTCCGCATGTATGAAGAATGTGGCATGCCGGTATTATTCCCCGCCAGTGTATTTTCTCCCACGTCCGCAATTTTGACGCGCGGATAAAAGGAGGAAAAGTGGTTGACAAAATTAACGCGTCGGTGAAATGGACGCGAAAAAAGGCCCAAATTGAACGCTTCCGTGAATTAGGCTGGCTTCGGCCAACCTTCCTGACACGTGCGGGGAAAGAATAAACACTTAGATGACGTCAAATTACGGGGGAATTGACAGCTTTTCAGGCCCGCTCGATTTGCTGTAAATAAACCTGTCCAAATCAACCCTTCTGGAAATGGGTCTTTTAATCTATGTAATTCACGGATTTTCCCTCCACAAAAACCAACTTCGGCGCAGAAGTTGGCCCGTCATTTGTACCGATACGAATTTTCCTGACGGACTTTGAAAGAAATATTCTTCAATAGATGATGTCACGTATTTTTTCTAATGGGGAGCGAATTCCATTTAGCCCCGTGCATGTGTGGAATAGAAAAAGCGGCATCAGGCTTTAATGAAGGCGTCCTCTCTCCACAACTACCGGCCTCGCCTGTAATTAAGGCAGTTCTGAGGAAGAGGAAAACTATTAATTTCCGACGATGCCAGTGGACGACTCGGTCTTTCATATGCATGAAACAATTTGAAATAAACGGCACGATTTAAGAACAATTTATGCCGGCGAGAAACACTCGCGATGGGCTCAAACCCTCAGCTTCTCCTCCAAGACTTATCTTTTAAAGAGTTGTAATTTTGAGAGAAAATTGAAAGTTTATGACAGGGTTTTTCAGCATGAGGACGTTCCTACAACTGAGAATGAGTTTCACAACAAGCAGAGGTAACGACATGGTAGTTTAGAAACATATAATCGCCAAATCAGCTGCTAGCTGGGAAATAAGCCAACAAAAAGAGGACTACATAAAAGACAACTCCGTGATCTGAATGCAATAATTATTTTAACACATGTACACCAAATGGGCATATCGGTATTATTGTACAATTATAGTAGCGTATATACTTCGTCTCTATCAAATTTCATAACGCTGTATTTGGACACATAAAGTGAAAAATGTGGAGTATAAAAATCATTTGGTTTGCAGGTTTTTATCTGGTGCAAAAATATGCTCAGTGTAAAATTTGTACAGTAGTTATGCACAGCGAACAAAAATATCAGCCAAACTTATTTTCGCGGAAAATGAAAGCCAGGGTCTGTCACACTGTCTTAGTCTTAGCAGTAGTACCCCGGCTTTCAACTCTTTATATCATTCGTTAAAACCTTTGGGAGTAAAATGAGAAAACTGGTACTTTTCCAGACTGACAGGGTGTGTATGGCGACTAAACTTATATTGTAACGTCTGCGATAATCGGATTCGAGCTTTTCATCGAATTGTGCGGTCCTGGAGCGAGGCTTTCCATACGTGTACGGTCCCGGGTCCCGGCTCAGCCGGTATTAACCACTAAAGGACATGTAGTAGTTTGTCTGAACCTGCGAATTTTGATAAGAGAAATCGATACAGATATAGGCATTTATGTCATTCGCGGATACGCAGGAATTCGGACGACTTAAACGTTTTGCCACATCTGCGCGATAACGCTTGTAGAGAGCGCTATTATCGAACTCTCGATCCAAGTCTTCCAGTGGAACAGTCTGCCCGAATGAGACCATTGTAGCAATACCGTCAACATCTAAGGCGAGGGATCAAACAGGGTTCTTAAATTTTTCCAGCCCGTTCTTGGTTAAATCTCCCGTTGCTCGCGGGTACAATACCATCACCATGCCCGCTGCCTTCCGAAAGGTTGCAGCGCCGATTCCCTGATCCTCTGACGACACTGCGGCTCACGAAAGGGCACCAAACGAGCTGGCTCTGGGCGCTCTTATCTAAACTTAGCGATACGGGAGCTTCGTGAAGATCTCTGCGGGCGTCGGTATCGGTTAGGAAAGATATTTGTCTCCCGTGCGGCGCGGGTCAGGGAGGGCAGGGTGCCGAAACGGGTGGTGACGCGTTCCGCCGGGATTCTCACCTCCCTGCGCCAGGGGGCACGGGGATACACAGGGACAGCAGGACGCTTTCCTCACCTCTAACTTTTAAACCTCCGGGATTTCTACTCCAGACGACTTTTGTGTCTGAAGTTCTTAGAGATAAGAGCGAAAATAGGTGCCTAGATAAACATGGCTTAGCAGCGCGCTACGGGCGGAGCGCACAGTAATCCTACAGACTACCTGTCGAGCCAATGGTAGCTCTGACTCCAGTTCCGCACCCCTCGCTGACGTCTCGCCCACCCAACAAGAAAACACTGACCTCTCTGACCTTGACAAACTTTAGAATGAAAAAGGATCTTAACAAACTTTGGCATCGTCGGTAACTTGCCTCGGTCACGCCCGACTGGGCCGCTCTGGGCGGTTCTACTGTAGTGACAAACCCTGGCTGACAACGTGGCTTTGCGGGGAATTATCAGTATGATTCCTGCACTGTTTTTTGTGAAAACAACAGGATTTGTACCACAGAAATACCCTTAAGTTTAGTAATAAGGTATAAGATAAGAATCTCGAGTTATTTCTAACTTCACACTGTGGTTTCTGATAAGCTTTCTCTCAGGTGACAACGTCGTGATATGAACGCATGGGTACGAATCTAAGGCTACATACGCGTGGATTTCTACTCTAGAGAAAGGGAAAAATCTCTGAGTTTTTGTTGTTTCTGATTTTTCTTCTCACCCAGCGGGTTGTCCTGCAGATACAGCACGTTTCCATTTGCCACAGGCTTTACCGCCACTTTTCTTATGTAAATGCTCGGCCTCTATCAGCGAGGCGGCTACACAGAGCTGAACAATGCCCGTGTCTTATCCATTCCAGCACAAATACTTTGACCTCTGGAAAGCTGTCAATTTCCTGATCACAACCAACTCGGTCCAAATCCGCCGAGCGCTTTTCCCCCGTTACAACTTACACTGCCACTATGGGTCCACCTGTACACTATACGACCTAGAAGCTATCACACAGGTTTGATAAACAACATTTGTTCGAGATCAATAAACAAGGCATAAAATGGGGAGAGAGCGGGCAGGGGCCAGGATACGGGCCGAACATCAATTAAACATACCTACGGATAAAATAATGCCTCGCCCTTTTCCCCTGAAAGGCAAGCTCTTTTTCTTACGACCAGCGAAAATAAAAATCTATCGGAACATAAATCAAGACGTAGGTTTCCTTTCGGGGGGTAATGCTAAAAGTAGGCTATAATTTATCCTAGCTAGCCAGTGGCGTTGTTTGTTGTAGATGAGGAACAGTGAAGTAGCATGTTTCCATCATCACTCAAGTTCATACTCACCCCCCTCCCCACCCGCCACTATCGCTCCCTCACACAAAGCCGTCCCATCTATTTAACGCTATCTTTCCGTGCAATTGTCCACGAGCTGCAGCCGAAAAAACACAACAACAGTAGCAAGAGGACCCTGCCATTTGGAAAAGGCCATTTTCTCGACGAAACGACGCGACTAAACGGGGCCCTGGGTAGCTGTATAAATCCTGACGACCATTTCGGACTCTCAAACAGCCATCTTTTGTGCGGAGCTCTCACAGAACTCTAGCTGCGCGCTACCATAAAACCTGTGGTCCTAAAGGTAGGGATGTTACAGAGCGACACGGAGTTATCTATCACTGACGTGACCCAACAAATGATGTTTACGACTCTGTGAGAAGGAGAAGACTAAAGACCACCTGCTGTAGGGTTTGTCTTTAGAAGGAAGGAGGACCGATGACTTCTGGCGGTTTCCTCGGGCGGGGATCGCAGACGGCTTCGGGGTCATTTCCTTGCTTGTCCGGGCAGGACGGCTGGCGGCGCCGCGGCTCGGCTCCCCAAATCCTGGGCCCGGGGTGCTTGTCCGGGGGGCACGGTGAGGCAGGAAAGCCCGAGGCTCTGTCACTCCTGGTTATCAGACATCACACATACACACACAGTCCGCGGTAACACAGACTTCACAGTACGGATGGTCTCTACAGAAGTCAGGCTGATTTTCGACCGGCGTCGTGGCGTGAGCGCTTCTCCGACGGACCCAACAAGAACGTCCGGCCGCACCGCTCGACTACTGACCCCGTCACGGCCTGGTCTTCCGCCAAAAATGACTCGCATTGAAAATAACTTCTATTTCATATACGGGTATCCCCAGCATATCGAGCTTTTTGTGATGGTAATAAATTTGGCCATGTAAATGCACGGCTAGTCGCTGTGAACAAAATAGTCTAATGCTTCGGATACAAGATGAATACCACCCAAAACGTCCCCACCGCCTGGCGCGCCAAACGACTCCAAAATCATCATTTTACTTACGAATTTCACAGTAGAAGCATCCCTGCCTTATTCATAAAAACCAGGCATTGCCTTATTACAGAAAAGCGCTGTGGAGATTACGGAATTTGTTCCCTCTGTACGTTCTCTGTTATATTTTATTCAACGAGTTGGCTTCATCTGAATGAGAGAGCCGGTCTGTGACTGGACCAGTCGTAAGTTGGCTCGGCGGTGGAGATCCATCAATCTTCCGCCGCTACAGCCCGGCTCCTCCTCGCACAATTTATCACCGTAATGGAGTAAGATAGATCACCGTCCGGCCAGGCTGCGAGGGGAGGGCCGGGACAGCTACAAATGGCGCAAACCGCGCTGTGCCTTTCAACGTGGATCCCCTGTGTGGACGCCACCGCTGCATTGTGTCTCGGAAAAGAACGAGTACACCTACCAATGTAGTCCGCTGGGGGAGGAGGGGTGTAGGAGTGGAGTGTAGTCTTGATCTGACTGGTTTCCAAGCCTACGTTGGCAGCAGGCCAAGTAACGAAGCGGGTTTGTTTGAGTAACTTTGTTGACACGACAATATTAGTTTTTGGTGACATTCTAGCAGAACGATTACTGTTAATGTTTCCCCAACGTCAAGCGAAGGATTCTGAGAAGCATATCTTTCTCCCTTTTATTGTCTCTCCCCCTTTCAGAGTAGACCGGCGCAGCTTGACAAATCAGGCGCCGGGGCGCTGGTGTCAGGCCCGAGTATCTGACGTGTCTTGACGCTCGTAAAAAGAGAGATGTGTCGGAGGCGTCGTCAATTTCTGGACAAGCTTTGTCGTTTTCCCGGCCGAAAATTGACTGCCGCTGTCTTGTAAAGAGCCTGATTGAAGGACAGGAGGCGAAGCCGCGGAAATAAAACAGCAGCTCCGGGTATCGATTGTTCTCGTTGGGAAATCAATCATAACACGGGCCGAACGTGCGGCGATGGACGCTGCACTGCCTCCCTCTGATCGTTATATCGAGGTTAATTTCTGTGTAATAAGATAAAAGACATACGTGTAAAATAGATAACGAAAACGAAGGAAGAATACACTCGCCAAGATGTTAGAGGGGTACATGTCTGAGTTGATGGCTATATTGGAATGACTCTCTGTAAAAGCTAAACTGATGCAGACTTCCGTACATGGGAGCGACGTTGCCATCGCGCTACGTTAAGTAAATAACTGTTTTACCGAAATGTTGGAGAAGAAATCGTAAGGTCTGCCTCCCCAGGAGACATAACACGTTGTGAGGGATGAAATTGATTTAGATGTTGGGAATTGATCTGGCGGTGCCGTAATCATAGACGGAGGATAGATTTGATACTGTGCGTGCACAACGCCGGCCGATTTCATAAAAGGCAGCGAATTGAAAACAAGAAGCCTGGAAGATATTCGCCACACGCCCCTGTGTCTGTAACGACGTGATCAGAAAGAGAGTTTTAAAGTGGCGAAAATGGGCCAGGATGTTGTTGACTACATGTACTGCTCCAAGTCCTGGGAGTCGTAAAAGCACTTTTCAAATAGTCACGAGTAACGTCAGTTTGAACATCAAGACCTAGTCACGTCAGTTTGAAGAAGATCTGGTCACGTTAGTTTGAACAACAAGACCTGGTCACGTTTAATACTTTGAACAACAAGGCAGGGTAACGTTAGTTTGAACAACAAGACCTGGTCACGTTAGTTTGAATACAAGTCCTGGTCACGTTAGTTTAAACAACAAGACCTGGTCACATTAGTTTGAACAACAAGACCTGGTCACGTTAGTTTGAACAACAAGGCCTGGTCACGTTAGTTTGAACAACAAGACCTGGTCACGTTTGAACAACAAGACCTGGTCACGTTAGTTTGAACAAGAAGACCTGGTCACATTAGTTTGAACAACAAGACCTGGTCACGTTAGTTTGAACAACAAGACCTGGTCACATTAGTTTGAACAACAAGACCTGGTCACGTTAGTTTGAATAACAAGGCCTGGTCACGTTAGTTTGAACAACAAGACCTGGTCACGTTAGTTTGAAGTTGAACACAAGACCTGGTCACGTTAGTTTGAAGTTGAACACAAGGCCTGGTCACGTTAGTTTGAACAAGAAGACCTGGTCACATTAGTTTGAACAACAAGACCTGATCACGTTACTTTGAACATCAAGACCTGGTAACGTTAGTTTGAACACAAGACCTGGTTACGTTAGTTTGAACAACAAGGCCTGGTCACGTTAGTTTGAACAACAAGGCCTGGTCACGTTAGTTTGAACAACAAGACCTGGTCACGTAAGTTTGAACAACAAGACCTGGTCACGTTAGTTTGAACAACAAGACCTGGCCACGTTAGTTTGAACAACAAGGCCTGGTCACGTTAGTTTGAACAACAAGACCTGGCCACGTTAGTTTGAACAACAAGGCCTGCTGGTCACGTTAGTTTGAACATCAAGACCTGGTCACGTTAGTTTGAACATCAAGGCCTGGTCACGTTAGTTTGAACAACAAGACCTGGTCACGTTAGTTTGAACAACAAGACCTGGTCACGTTAGTTTGAACAACAAGACCTGGTCATGTATGTTTGAACACAAGGTCTGGTCACGTTAGTGTGAACACAAGGCCTGGTCACGTTAGTTTGAACACAAGGCCTGGTGACGTTAGTTTGAACACAAGGCCTGGTCACATTAGTTTGAACAACAAGACCTGGTCATGTTAGTTTGAACAACAAGGCCTGGTCACGTAAGTTTGAACAACAAGACCTGGTCACGTTAGTTTGAACAACAAGGCCTGGTCAATGTATTTGAACACAAGGCCCGGTCAAGCTTTTCTAGTCTTGGCCACTTAGTCAACTAGTCTTGGCCACTTAGTATGACCAACAAGGCCTGATCATGTTAGTGTGAATAATATAAAAAGCCTGGTTACGTTAGTTTGAACAACAAGACCTGGTCACCTTGTTATGAACAATACGACCTGACCACGTTTGTTTGAAAACTAATATCCATGCTAGGGTCCTGCACAGTTGTTTGGTGGTAGAAGTCGACGATTAGTTAAAAGTTGCACTGTTAGAAAGACAGTTTCAAGTTTATGGCTTAAAAACACGCGTAAAACTATGAGTCTGAGTCAGATCCTTGCATCTGCTTGGATAACAAGTTTCAACAACAAAGCCCATCCTATGCCCTACAGCGGCTCTTTATCCACACTTAAAACTTTTTCCAAAAGCTTGTGCTAGAGACGGAAGGGTAAATTTGAACAGAGCTTTATGCCCATGAAGGAAATTATCCGTTTCTTTTAAAACTCCATCTGACTTCATTGTGCTCGCGGACGTTTTCCAACATTCAGCCGCTGTTGCCTAGCGACCTGGGCGCGCGCTGATTGGTTGACGAGGCGGAAATGTGCAGGACCGTGTTTGCCGAGTGGAGATGAAAGAGACTTCTGCAAACAGCCGGCCGGGATGGCCAAACAGATACCCGGCACTTCAGACCACTGGAAACTAGTTTCAACAAGCTCGGACACGCATAAATGCCTCGCTGTTGTCTGTAACTCTCTAGAAAATTCCGAAAATAGGGTCGCCTGATGGCGTCTATTTCTCCACGTGGCACAACGCTGTCCGAGTCATGCGATCGATTGCAATCTATGTGTAACGTCATCGATGTGGAACTTGCGTGTGTCGCAGTCAACTCAAATGTTACCCTCCATAGCAAGCCAAAAACTGGGGGTTTTGGGGTCTTCATGGTCTTTGGGAGCTTTTATGTGCTATTTTCTGATTGCATATAGACAACATAGCCTGGTTGAATTACCGTTTTTTCAGAACTGGGCTAATCAGAAAACAGCCGAAGACCACCAAACCCCCAGTTCTATAAGCCTGCTACGGAGGCTACTCAAATGTAAAGTTTAAACCCACGACACTGTAACTATTATCATCCCGACAACATTCACAAACAACACCCTATATTTCATTTTAATATCACAGATAATTACGGCGTAGTCGAGGTTTATTTTTCCCAATCACATCCCGCCTGTGTTTTTCATCTGACGTAAAATAATCACGACGTTTTGGTTGGGATGAAAATATTTCTTCAAGGTCTGCGTAATTACTATGATCAGACGTGTTCTCAACAGGTCTTGAAAATACGGGATGGATCTACAAGTTTGCACGCGATGTGAACCGCAGCAATCAGCGGTAAGTACACTCCTGGTCCGGGGAGAGCCGCTACTGAAGAGGACCAGATAAAAGAAAGAGATTACGTGTAAAGCGAGTCTGCCGCACTTTACAAAACTCATCTTTAAGCACATCTTAAAGCCTGCGTAAAGGTGCACGAGAGTGAAGAAACGGAAACTTTAAGCATGCTTTAAAGCGTGCGTAAAGAATAGATTTGGTGCAGTTCCGGCTTGACTGGGTGAGTGTTGGGCGAGCGGCTGTCAGGTCCACAGCGACCTCTGTCTGATCTTAATAATCGCCATGGCTGAAATCTGGCGAGGGCCGAACGGGTCCAGAACTGACAGTATTTGTTGTGACGATTGTTGCCAAACTTGACAAAACCTGTCTCGCAATAGTAAGACCAGAAAGGCAGGCAATGAAAAATTCAGCTACGGCGATGACTGACTGTTTATTGTATTTAGTGTTTATGTTTGGAAATACGTACGGTATTGTATTTTTGCTGTTTTCTGTAGCAAAACATAAATGACTAGAAAGGCCAATATTTGCTTTGGAGCAAATACAGCGATGGGTTCACCACATTTTACGACATGGCAGGGACAGAATGAGAAACACAAGGGAAAACAATGATTACATTGATATAACTATAATATGAAGTAACATACAACTAAAACAACAGTTGGATAGCTATTCCCTACTTTATTGGTTAGGATTTTTAATTGCATAATGCAAACTGTTGATTTTCAAAATAAAAAAAAACGTTCATGCCCCGCATTCCAATGCTGGAGCAGAAAAGCTCGAAATACCTACCAAAACACTTGAATAAAGACATACTGTCAGTATGGAAATGCTCTGTGCAGGTGTTAATCAAGTTAAATCCCAACAGCCAATCAGCAAGAAATGCTCTGTGCAGGTGGAAATGCTCTGTGCAGCCTGTTAATCAAGTTAAATCCCAACAGCTAATCAGCAAGAAGAATAGAGGAAAGCTGCATGCCTATTGGTTGATGCCCTGCATTCCATTGTGATGACTCATGCCCAGACGTGGTAAACACGGCACACTAACACAGTAATACATTTGCTATAACACAGCCAAACAACTCAAATATAACCATTCTAAAAGCCTGTATCACAAAAAATTTAAAAACGCCTAGGGGTATTTGCCCACTGTACCTCCATACCAAATTTCAGGACCTTAGGCCCTAAAATGAAGAAGCTGAATCCATTTAAAAAATGGCAGGAGAAGAAGAAGAAGAAACACCAGAAAAAGCAATATGGGTTCACCACTTTGTGGTGAACCCATAAATATTTTGTTAATAGAGCACAAGGGTAAAGAAGTAACGTGTGAGGGAAACACCACACCGCGCGACCCAATGTTGTTGTGTTTGTTAATGTTGTTGGGGTACAGGTGGCAAGGTGGTCTTATAGTCAGGGTTGATGACTAACAATTCAAAGGTTCTGGGTTCGAATACCTGGCTGACCGCATTGTTGTGTTCTTAAAAATGCGCTTTACACCTATTTCCTCACTTGACTCAGGTGAAAATGAGTACCTAGATTTGGTTAGGGACGTCCTTTCGGATATGACGTAATACCAGAGGCCCCATGTGTAAGGAGAGCCAGACCTTGAGTACATTAAAGAACCAAGGACGGGACCAGATAAAACGTCACAAATCATAAACGGGACCAGATCAAGAGAGAACGTCAGAAACCTGGGACGGGACCGGATAGAACATCAGAACCAAGCAAGGGACATATAGAGCGTCAGAAATCAGGGACGGGACCATAGAGAACGTCAGGACCAAGGACGGGACCGGATAGAACGTCAGCACCAAGGACGGAACCAGATAGAACGTCAGGAATCAGGGACGTGACCGGATAGAACGTCAGCACCAAGGACGGAACCAGATAGAACGTCAGGAATCAGGGACGGGACCGGATAGAACGTCAGCACCAAGGACGGAACCAGATAGAACGTCAGGAATCAGGGACGGGACCGGATAGAATGTCAGCGCCAAGGACAGGACCAGATAGAATGTCAGAAATCAGGGACTGGACCAGATAGAACTTCAGCAATAAGAGACGTGCCCGGATAGAACGTCACCACTAAGGACGGGACAAGAGAGAACGTCAGGAATCATAAACGGGACCAGATAGAACGTCAGAAATCAGTGACAGGATCAGATGGACCTTTAGCACCAAGGACGAGCCTAGATAGAGCGTCAGAAATCAGGGACGGGACCGGATAGAACGTCAGAAATCAGGGAATGAACCAGAAAGAACATCAGCACCAAGAACGGGACAAGATAGAACGTCCGTGTCAGGGGAAGGGACCGGATAGAATGTTAATGTCAGAAATAGTCCTGCATAAGGCATCAGCACCATGAAAGGGATCGGATAGAACGTCAGAAAGCAGGAACAGGACTTCAGCGCCGGGGACAG
>NW_017802536.1:189245-206090 GCF_001625305.1 Branchiostoma belcheri
CTATGATCAGACGTGTTCTCAACAGGTTTTGAAATACGGGATGGATCTACAAGTTTGCACGCGATGTGAACCGCAGCAATCAGCGGTAAGTACACTCCTGGTCCGAGGAGAGCCGCTACTGAAGAGGACCAGATAAAAGAAAGAGATTACGTGTAAAGCGAGTCTGCCGCACTTTACAAAACTCATCTTTAAGGACATCTTAAAGCCTGCGTAAAGGTGCACGAGAGTGAAGAAACGGAAACTTTAAGCATGCTTTAAAGCGTGCGTAAAGAATAGATTTGGTGCAGTTCCGGCCTGACTGGTGGAGTGTTGGGCGAGCGGCTGTCAGGTCCACAGCGACCTCTGTCTGATCCTAATAATCGCCATGGCTGAAATCTGGTGAGGGCCGAACCGTCCAGAACTGACAGCATGTGTTGTGAGGACTGTTAACTCTCCAAGCAGACGTTTGGATTTGGGGCTATTTTTGGCGTGTTTTTAGGCTTTTTTTTATCGGGGTTTCTCTTTTGCACTGGAATTTTTTTCGGGTTGGGTGAAAAGAGAAATCCCGATAAAAAAGCCTAAAACCAAAAATAACCCCGAACCCAAACCTCGCTCTGCCTGGAGAGTAAGGATTGTTGCCAAACTCGACCAAGACTTCAGGCATAAGTAAGACCAGAAAGGCAGGGAATGAAAACTTTAGCTACGGCGAAAGGGAATGCTTATTGTATATAGTGTTTATGTTTAAAATATATACGGTATTGCCAATTGTATGTTCTTTTTGCTGTTTTCTGTAGCCAAACAGAAATGATTAGTTTGTTTATAGAGCTCATCGGTAAAGAAGTAACGTGTGAGGGAAAGATCACACCACGCGACCCAATGTTGTTGTGTTTGTTAATATTGCTGGGGTACGAGGTGGCAAGGTGGTCTGATGGTTAGGGTTGATGACTAACAATTCAAAGGTTCTGGGTTCGAATACCTGGCTGACCGCATTGTTGTACGTGTCCTTAAAATGCGCTTTACACCTATTTCCTCACTTGACTCAGGTGAAAATGAGTACCTAGATTTGGTTAGGGACGTCCTTTCGGATATGACGTAATACCAGAGGCCCCGTGTGTAAGGAGAGCCAGACCTTGAGTACGTTAAAGAACCCACCACACTTATAAAAAACGGGGTTCTTCCCGGTGTGAGTGGTTCAAACCTTCTGGTCTCTATCTGGTCCCAAGGACGGGACCAGATAAAACGTCACAAATCATAAACGGGACCAGATCAAAAGAGAGAACGTCAGAAATCTTGGACGGGACCGGATAGAACATCAGCACCAAGGAAGGGACAGATATAGCGTCAGAAATCAGGGACGGGACCATAAAGAACGTCAGGACCAAGGACGGGACCGGATAGAACGTCAGGAATCAGGGACAGGACCGAATAGAACGTCAGCACCAAGGACGGGACCAGATAGAATGTCAGAAATCAGGGACGGGACCAGATAGAACGTCAGCACCAAGGACGGGACAGGATAGAACGTCAGCACCAAGGACGGGACCAGAGGGAACGTCAGGAAGAATCAGGACGGGACCGGATAGAACGTCAGTACCAAGGACAGGACCAGATAGAACGTCAGTACCAAGGACAGGACCAGATAGAACGTCAGCACCAAGGACGGGACCAGATAGAACGTCAGGAATCAGGGAATGAACCAGAAAGAACATCAGCACCAAGAACGGGACAAGATAGAACGTCCGTGTCAGGGAAGGGACCGGATAGAATGTTAATGTCAGAAATAGTCCTGCATAAGGCATCAGCACCATGAAAGGGATCGGATAGAACGTCAGAAAGCAGGAACAGGACTTCAGCGCCGGGGACAGGACCACATGGAACGCCAGCACCAAGGACAGGACCAGATAGAGCGTCAGACATCAAGGACGGGACCGGATAGAACGTCAACACCAAGGACGGGACCAGATAGAACGTCAGCACCAAGGACGGGACCGGATAGAGCGTCAGACACCAAGGACGGGACCGGATAGAACGTCAGCACCAAGGACAGGACCAGATAGAACGTCAGACATCAAGGACGGGACCGGATAGAACGTCAGCACCAAGGACGGGACCGGATAGAACGTCAGCACCAAGGACGGGACCAGATAGAACATCAGCACCAAGGACGGGACCGGATAGAACGTCAAACATCAAGGACGGGACCGGATAGTACGTCAGAACCAAGGACGGGACCATATAGAACGTCAAACATCAAGGACGGGACCGGATAGAACGTCAGAACCAAGGACGGGACCAGATAGAACGTCAGCACCAAGGACGGGACCGGATAGAACGTCAAACATCAAGGACGGGACCGGATAGAACGTCAGAACCAAGGACGGAGCCAGATAGAACGTCAGTACCAAAGACGGGACCGGATAGAACATCAGCACCAAGGACGGGACCAGATAGAACTTCAAACATCAAGGACGGGACCAGATAGAACGTCAGTACCAAGGACGGGACCAGATAGAACGTCAAACATCAAGGACAGGACCAGATAGAACGTCAGTACCAAGGACGGGACCAGATAGAACGTCAGACATCAAGGACAGGACCAGATAGAACGTCAGTCATCATGAACAGGACCAGATAAAACGTTAGAAATCAGGGACGGGACCAGATAGAACGTCAGACATCATGGACGGGACCGGAAAGAAAACCAGCACCAGGGACAGGACCGGATAGAACGTCCTTGTGTATTCAAAGTTGGGCCTAATCATCAGTAGTTGTTGATAGCTATGATAGAGATGACAGCAGGGTTTAAAACTGAGACTGATCGCAGAAAGAGTTGAGTCAAGCACACCAAATAATCTACTTTTTTGTCAAGCAGTAGTTTTTGTTGATCCACGTATCAGACGCTCTGTGAAGCAACGCATTTTCTACGACAAGGAAGAATTCTAGAAGAATTCTTTCACGGGTGCCTGTCATTAAGTTTGCTTCCAACCGCAAAAATGTAAATAGACTATTCCAGATAATCCGACCTTACCCATGTAGGTTACTCAGTGTAGTCCGTGAGTAGGTGTGTTGTGAGGGAGCCTTCCTGTACTAACTTCCCAGCGGTCTTATCTCTCACCAGGATCATGCTTACCCAACTTGAACAGTAAAATTAAAGAACGTAGATGGGGACGTTTATACCCGAACGTTAAACCTCTCTTCAGGCTTTCTTTGCCTCAACTGTTGTAACGCTAATCCTGATTTGGAACGACTGGTATCATGGACAAACCGGCACAGATGTAGCGGCTCGGTGCCGCACAAGCGGCTTTAATGCTGGGGACTCGGGGTTAAGTTGGTGACGTACGGTGGAGGTTATGTTAGCGGCTGTGGCGCGCCCTGTACCCGCTGATCCCCTCCATCCCTCCCCGGCACCCGGGTTAAAGACCTGCCAGCCCGAATCTTCTCCAGCAGAGCGTTTCCGACAGGTTTGGTCCAGATGTTGCGGAGATATAATTGCCCGCGAGGGTTTGTATCGGATAGGATCAGCGCGGGGAGTGATGGAGTAGCGCGACGCGCTCCGCCGGTACTTAGCGATGCAGTCGCACGCTTTACCCCGCCCGACCGGCGTGTCGTAAGACGGGAATGTGGGGAAAAGACGACCTCGCAGAGATGAGAGATACGGAAAAACGCGCGTTTCTGTCCTGCAACTGTCACTTCTTGATAATGTCAGCGGAGATAGATGTGGAACCGAGCCGACGCGCTCTCCTGCATATCATTACCATAACCGAACAAACGATGTCGATGAGAGATGAAGCACAATAACTCCGATAAGAACTTTTGACAATAGACATGTCTTGGTGGTTATCACGGATTATGAATTACAGTAGATTTGGGCAGACTTGTGATAATTGAGGATCATTATCTGTTTATCGCACCTTGTTTTTCTTCTTCTTTCTTCTTCTTCCAAACGGTCCCTCGGCGACTGTTGTTGTAGAAAACAAAAAGGACTGACAAAAGAAAAGTATTGAGGTAATATGTAACACTAGCAAACGACAAATGAGAACTGTGGTTCTGTAATAAGTGCCTTTAAAGTGTGGAGTATTCCTGAAGTTAGAGAAGAGAGAGGGAGAGAGAGCAAGAGAGAGAGAGAGAGAGAGAGAGAGAGAGAGAAGAGAGAGAGAAGTTGAGAATGTTACCTGTCCTTGGTGCTGAACACAACCAACTAAGGCACCAGGTATTAATCATCGACTAACCAACGAACCAACCTAGCAGGAAAGAGAAGAAGTAAGGAAGCTCGGAACCAACCAACCAACCAACCAACCAACCAACCAACCAACCAACCAACCAACCAACCAACCAACCAACCAACCAACCAACCAACCAACCAACCAACAAACAAACAAACAAACTAACAAACTAACCAACTAACCAACAAACAAACAAACAAGCAAACAAACAAACAGCTAGCCTTGAAAACTTTCTCAAGAAACTTTTGGGCCGGTCACATAAATAGTAGGCCTTGTGGATTATATGGCAGAACTAAAGAAGCACCTAAAAGAATCTAAGACGGTATTCTCTGAAACAAGAAGGCTGAACTTTGTTCGGATATCCCAAGAATGCGCTCAGTTTTCGATCTCTGTACCTGCCTCTCTTTTTTCCTCCTTTTTCTCTCTCTCTCTCACTCTGTTTCTCTCAATGTCCCTGTCTCTCTGTGTCTGTCTGTCTGTCTGTCTCTCTCTCTATATATCTATATGCACATATATATAGTATGTATACATATGTTAGACCTCAGGAAAAAGAGGCCTTATTATAAAATAACAATTAATGTCGCTTACCAATTAGTTACTAGTTATAGAATCATTACCTTATTAACATGATGTCTCTAGAAGCTTTATTGACCACTGCTGAAAATCGCGATGGAAAGACCTCGGGTCAAATTAGCTTCACGTATATACTACATGTACACGTACACGTACACGTGGGGATTCTAAAATGAGGCAAACATGTGTCCTTTTCTTGAAAACTACTAGTAGGCTCATTTTGAGGTGAAAATTCGAGTTATCGGATGCTATGACTGTTCTAGTAGCCTCAGCATTGGGGACAAATGGATTTTGTCATGTTCTTGTGGGGTTTGGTAAAACTCACTGTTCAGCGAGTATTTTAAGAAAAAAAAACTTTATGTTCTGTTTTCTTATTTATTCAGAGAAAACATCCATCCAAAAAAACTTAGACAACGTGACGGTAGACTCAAGTTATACACAACTATATTCTCGCCACCACTCAAACATTATGGAAAATATGAAATATTTGACTAGACACCCAAACTTATGACTAATTAATAAATAGACACAAAACTGATATCTATAGCAGGACATGATTCTGACCCCCCCCCCAAAGAAAAGAAAGCAATAAAGGACACATATAACTAAAAACGTTTTTATTATGGTATTGTGTGGCAGATATAATTTTTGAATTGATATCAGAATGCATCAAACTACCCCGTAGAATTTAAAATTGTTTAATGTTGTCAGAGAGGGTGTTGAAATCAACCGTTCTGTTAGTAACCTAGGGCTGCTTCGGTCTGTCATTGAGCCAATAATTTTCCGGGGAACTTTTTTTTGTGTGGAGTTTTCTTCCTATCGTAGCCTGGCTTCGGTCACGACTTCACGCCTTGATGCACTCTGACGCGCGCAAATGTCACGCCGCAAAGGTCGACGGGAAATTCGGGTCCCCTCTCGCCCATTTATCATCCGGATGTCAGAGGAATGATGGATGACGCGTCATCGTGACTTCCGGCGTGACAAATTGTACAGAAAAGACACCCCCAACAATCAGATGGTTCGCCGTGATAAGCTTAAAGTGCTCCCGGCTCGGCAGCTCTACCAATCTGTTGTCTAGCACCGCCCGATGCTTTTGACAGCACCTAGCTGGTTGTTTATCAGGTCGCAAAGCTCTTGAACGCTGGAAACTTTTCCCTGCAAAGCTCCGGGAACAAAAGACTCGGGAAGCGAGGCGTGTTTAGCCGGGCATGTAGATGGGATTGGTACGGGCGGGTAACTCCACTGTGCGCGCACCATCTATTGTGTTGTGCACCTGCTAACAACACACAGTTCCCTCTGTAATTACAAATGCACCGTTGAGTAAACATTGAACACGTAAAAATGATGAGAATGCGGAATATTTCCACTCCAACAAACCGACTCTGTCAACACATAGCGCGCAAGCCTGGGAGATGACCTCCAAAACGTGTATTTTATGACAGTTTTCACCTATTTGGGTCACCGAAGTGGCGTGTTACCAGAACTAGAGCAGGAGTTGGAGGGAAAATGTCCCGTGTATGCTCTGCACAACGCTCTGACATTTCAACCTTACAAAATATCTATAACAACGAGTCAAATTTAGAAACAACCGAACCGAGTCGCAGTTTGGAAATTTCTTTTACCACCACCTGCAATTTAATTGGCGGATTTTCAGACGGTACGTCGAGTCAGAAAGGAATACTTTTAAAAAAGAACGTGTATTCGAATGAATGCCCATCTAAATCACATTGTGAGGATTTAAAACGCTTGCTAATGGGTAAAGTGCACAGAGAATGAAAATTGTAAAACTAAACTGAAAACTGTATTCGTCTTGCTCAATAAGCATGTTCTGTTTTTGCTCCTAATTTGCTTGAATAGTACAACAAAATCATCTCTCGTGTGTTCAGAAACAAGCGGAAATATTTTAACACAAGCCTAGATTGTCGACTCAAGACGATTTTTATTTGACTGAAAGTTTAAAACAGCTTAAGAAAAACATCTACATTAACAATACAATGATCCGTTTTTTAAATATTATCTTTTATTTCGAAACGCCCATCTGTCGTTTGTTATTTACTATAGATTGTGTTCTTCTTTGTCAATGGTGAGGCTAATATTAGAAATCGCTACCTTACCCTACCATACCTTGAGTTGCCCACCACTGAGTCTTGTGCTTTTTATGTTGTTCAATAAAGAGAAAAACAACAACATCACGTTTATTTTTCAGTTCTGGTTGTTTCTAATTACCGAGGTAGTAGACTGTCACAGACAGACGTCTCGTATGTACGATTTGCGGGGCTCCCAATTAGCCAACTTGTCTCCTTTATATTATTGACACGTCAGTCGCTAGATAAAGATGACGCATTCTTGTAATTAGACAATTTTAATGAACAAAGAAAAAAACATGTTGGCATCTCACTATATAACTCCTACCTTCAGTCTCTCTACCGTTAGGATTGCGATAACTGTACAGTCTCTGTGTGGATGTGACTATTGTGTGTGGTGTGGGGGGGGGGGGGCGATTTTGCTTACGCGTTACGGTGTATCAGTGACTTATATCAATCCTAGCGACAATGATCAAAAATGCAGATCCCAAAATTCGCATAGCAAGATAAGGATTCGTCCTGCAGTATTAAGTATAGAGCCTAGAATTTCTATTTAGTTGCTTAATTTAATTTTTTTTGTAAAATTCGTCGACATGAAATGTGCTTTGAAGTGAACACAGTTCTTTGGTCGCTAAAGGTATTTCGTTCCTTAATGATAAGTTGCCTGATATATAAACTGCAAACTATCAGCACAATCGATGAAATATTTGGTTCTGATATATCTAAACCGTCCACATTTAGTAGTCCAGAGCTATAGTGTTGCCTGGAGCACCTGTTCTCTTAGCTACGCTTTACCACATCATTTCCCGTTCTTCCTAATCTTATTAGTTCTAAAAAGGGTTTTGATTGATTGACAGCCGTTAACTTCCTGTCAGTTCCCATTTGCGGGGAGCAAAATTGATCAAGTGCTCCCTCGCTTCGGCTTGTCGATATGGCGTCGACAGAAAACGTTTCTTCTGGCGCAGGCAAAAAATTCAATAAAACTGGGAACACGCCGATACATCACCCTTTTCTCCGACTTAAGGTAGTTTTTTAGGAACTTTCTTTCAAGGATGTGTTCTTAGTATCTGTTCTAAGTTCCTTTTGAAGGGAGTGTTCGAGGATTCAAAATCAAAGTAGTTCTTCTGGTAACGGATTGTGCGCAGAGACAGAGGCCAACTCGCTTAGCTCCGCAGAGCATGTGTACAAAATGTCCGTGGAGATGTCATTTCTTCTTGTGTTTGAGATAAAGGTGTTGGACAGAACCTGTAAAAAGCCTAGTTCATGTGATGTATAATCTCCAAGCAGATCCTTTTCGGTGGCAAAAAGGCAGTATCAAATTGACCAGGCAGTATCCATTAGCAAGAGAAGGCCACCAACGGGATAAGCGAAAAAAAAAGAAAAAAAAAAAAAAGAACGGGCATATATAAAAATCTAACGATCATTCCCCCACAACCTCTGCTTGGGGAGTAGTGATGTAGACTAGTGATTAACGACCAATAGATTATAAAATTATGCAAAAAAAAGAACAACAAAATTTTTGTCGTTTTAGTCAAGATGGAATGAAAGAAAAAATTGCACCTACGCATACTACCCTAGTTTGAATAAAGAAACCTTAAGTTTTCCCCTAGAACTCTGTCTGCCGGCGTTATTGAGCGCTGCGACCGTTGCTGCTGGGTCGTTATTTCGTGAAAAACACCCCCGCTCAAAGAAGAAGTGCTTTCGGTCAGGACGAAAGGTCAGAGACCGTGGCCTGAATAGCTTGTTTGGTTGACGGGCCGATTGTCCGTGGAGTTCTGCCGGCGGTTTTCCCTGGCCAGTGAACGGAGAAATTAGAGCGGCTGGCGACAAGTGTTGGCGGGGTGGTCCTCACACGCGCGCTGCTGAATGGCTCCCTGTCGCGTGGAAAATGAAAATAGCGGCGGGCGTCAATGAGGCGTAGCCGCTGCATAAATCAAACAACACGATATTCCTGTGTCGAGCTGGAGTGGGGGGGGAACGTTAACGCCAGTATATCGACTTGTTCGTGTTTTAAACCACTCCCTGTGTGCAACTAAGCGTGACTTTAAAGAGGCTTTATGTAACATTTTTGCGCCAAGAGTTGAAATATTTTAATTTAGAAAATCTTCGTATGATTGTATTTCCACATTTTAAGGTATTTGTGGAATTATTTCTGACATTTATGGTTAGTGCAAAAACAGCGCACTCCAGGCGGACTCAGTTTGTGGTACCACCACAAACTACTAGAATGTATACGTAAACAAACATGGCTGACAGCTTTTAAAGACACTCACATGGCGTTTTATTTTGGCACACGTTTTGTATCGTTCTGCTGTTATATTATGTAGCTTTAACGCAAAAGTCACCACTTGTTTAGAGTCAAAACTTTTGTTCCAACACAAAGGAAATTTTCTCAACTGGAGCTTTTGACCAGTCACTCTGGTCTTCTTCAATAGACTGACCCAGTGAGTCTTGTCCCGTGGGCTCTCTGAAGTGTGACGTCAACACTGGGTGACAAGTCTCACTGGGTCAGTCTGTTGAAGAAGACCAGAGTGACTGAACGAAAACTCTAGGTGAGAACAATCCTCTGTGTTGGGACAAAAGTTTTTACACTTTTAAAGGTAAAAACTTTTGTTCCAACACAGAGGATTTTTAAAAGAACATGAAAAAACAACTACCAACGCCGATGAACTTTCTTGATAATCAAGTCAGTACTTTTTTATCTTTACGAGCGAAAGAAGCGCGGAACGAACAGCAATCCTGACGTCCTGAATGTTCACGTCCCTTGTTTTACAATGAAAATAAAACTAATTTATTCAACAGTCGAGTCGGGTCCTTCTGCTACATTTTAACTACATAGAATTGAGCTGAAGTTTTAACATGTTTGGTGTTTTTTCTTTGTACAAAAATCTTGCAAACACCAACACCAGTCATGTATCTGTATCTATATAATCAGTATAACCGCCCTTCGGCATAACACACCAGCTTCACAGGCACGCGGCGCGGCGGCAGCTGACTACATTACACCGATTGTTACACCTAGCCCTTGAACATCTAACTCTAGACATTGTTTAAAGCTATCTAATGACAATGTCCCTACTGTACTTGGTGACAGTGAGTTTCACTCTGCGGTAGTTCTAGGAAAAAATGAATTCTTGAACAGCTCAATCCTTGGTTGATAACTCTGGTACTTGAATGCGTGGCTATTTCTTGTTCTCTTCTGGGCTGGTATTAGGTACTTGGTAATTGGGACGTCTACCAGTTTATTAGTCATTTTGTACATCATGCATACTGTATCAAGCTTTGTGTGTGGGTATCAGATGTGTGTGGGATCAGGGCAGTGATGACTTTATTCCCAGATCCTAGGTTTGTTACAACCGCTCACAAACCGCCAGGACGGCCTCATCTTTACTTTTGAACTTTGCTTTAATTGCTGTTTTAAATAGGCCGTAAAACCGGAAGCAAAATCCAACGCTTCTGAAAAGGGCGTCCAATTATTTGGGAAATGTTATTGAGGTAAAGCGGTGATACAGTCAGAGCTGGTGCACACTCGGAGGAAGTTACACATTTGTCATTTTTTACTGATGTTTATCTGGCAGGCTCTAATCGATACGTTAGAACTCACAGCGAGCTAGCGCTTCATTTCTCAGGAGGGTCTGGGTACTATATACCTGCTGGGAAAGAAGTGTAACAGTGGGGGGTGGGGGCGCTACCAACTGACCCGGCCGATGACCCAGCCGACCTTATAGCCGAGTGGTTTGAGCGTCGGATTTTGAAGCTGGTGCTCGAGAGGTCTTGGGTTCGAACCTCGACCCGGGACCATGGGTTTTTATCTGTTTCTACTCGCTCCTCCTATTTCTTACAGTGGTTCCCACACCGGCCCTGGGAGTACTGGCAAAGAGTACCGCTCCAGGGATTTTGAAAGAAAGGAGGATGGGTGTAATATTGGGGGGTTTATAGGCGCTACTGAACTGACCCGGCCAATGGGTCTAGAACTTTTAGCCGAGTGGTTTGAGCGTCAGGTTTAAAGCTGGTGCTTGGGAGGTCGTGGGTTTGAACCGGGACCAGGGGTTTTTATCTGTTTCTACTCGCTCCTCCTGTTTCTTACAGAAGAACTAAACAATGTAACGTTGGTGAACGCAGTTGTAACCAAGTTATTAGCACTAGATGAATGAAGTAGGCTGTAGTTACAGCTGCACGTATATAACCACACCACGTTACTGTTAGCATGGAAATTAGTCTGAGTTAATGGATAAAATACATAACGAGAATTAAACTGTTCTCCAACTCAAGAAAATTGACGCACCGGAATTTTTGACCGAATCGGTCGGCCTTCATCAGATTTCTGACCCGAGTGATGTAGGCAGTGAGTGACGTCAGCACGAGGTCAAAGTTCACAGGAAGTCGGTACCGCGCCCCGTCCCGGTTGAGAGAACCACGTTCCTGTTTTTGTGATGAGTATCAAATTGAGTCGTTGGGTGTTGGATACATTACCGTATTATACCCAAGCAGATGTCAGGAGGGAAAGACTGGCTTCGAATTCGAAACAAGAGGTGACGCGATTCTTAACCTCACGGAACCGCTAACAAACTATTACAAAGTACGCTTCTTTGCGCTTCAAAGAACACATGATGCATTACAATGGTGCATCGAGGTCCCTTCTAGTCACCAAGGTGACCAATAATTTGAGTCACACATCGTCATCACACTCACGTGACCAATGGCCAACCAGCTATTCCCATCTTGGCCCCTAGCGAACTTTAAAAAAATCTTCCTTCAGATATGATTGCAGCAATCCTGTGAATGGTGTAAAAAGGAGATGCAGCTTTTGTTAGTTACCCACGTGACTGTGACGTATGGTTCGCCATGCTTGATGGTTAAACCGGGAAGTTATATACAGTATGCTGGTATTGCCGTATATAATAACGACATGGCGTTATTTATGACATTTTTTAAAATTATGACATATAAAGATTATTAGCCTCAAAAACTTATTAATATTTGTAAAAAAATTAATGCATCAAAATGTAAAAAGCCATAACCAGACACATTAAGAGTTTTTGTGAATTTCTTCTATTATTAATTGTGAATTTCTCTGCTAACATTTTTGGATTTCCCCAGTGGCACCATTTCCATGACCGACTTCCAGCTGGCTCTCTGCCATCTTTTTGGACCCCAGTTCCTGTGTCTGGCCTTTTGCGCTTTTGTGTGGCAATATGCCACCCGCGTGCTATCCTTTGAATACTTACGGACACCAGTTGCTGAGGGGGGGGGGGGGCGACACTACTTGTTCCTGACATGAAAAGCTATCAGCCGCACAAAAAACAAGACCAAAGAAGCCACGTGACAAGCTTCACTGGGTCAGTCTACTGAGGAAGACCAGAGTGACTGGTCGAAAGCTCTAGGTGAGAGAATTTTTTTGTGTTGGAACAAAAGTCTTAACTTTAAACAAGACCATAGCATGTCCAGGAGAAAATATACAATTACAAAAGCTGGAAGTTTTGCTGCAGTACCATAGTCAGTCAACAGGCGGCCCGGATTTAATCCTGACTTTCTGATATGAACCAACGTACCAAATATCATCATAATCTATAACACCCCTCTTAGGTTATGGTGACCGTACATATGCGGAAACACAGACACACACACACACACGCACGCACGCACGCACGTAAACACCCCCCCCACACACACACACAGACCAAAACAATACCTCCAGTTTTCACGGAGGTAATAACACTAGGAGAATGTGAGCGCTGGGCGGAGCGGTCTCACAAAACATGAAGCAGTCACGACGTATTTACTGATTGATGACTAAAAACCTTACTTATGCAAATGCATTTCGAGCGGAATGAATAGACCGTTAAAACCGCTTTTATAACCAATTTCGGGAGGTGACGGTTGATTTGAAGGTAGGGTGCCGGCAGTAATTCGGCAGAGCGCGGCTGATGAAGTGAGACGGGACTTCGTTAGACTCCAGCGCGGGTTTGGCGCGGGTTGGAAGGGAAGTGCTGCTGGAGTGTTCCCGTGGGAATCATGACTCACTTCGGGAACAACTTCATTATACATTAAATAAAACTGCACTAGTTCAGGTCACGCGGTTACTACCGGTTTGCCTTCCTGACACACTTGTGGCTACAGCCACAGGTGCATAAGTGTGATATCTATATAAATTCCATAGAAAACAAAAAAAGTGATATAATATGACTGCAGAAAAATTGGAAAAGCGCCAAGGTCAAATTTTTCCAAAACATGAAAATATATGGACAATCCAGTATTGTACAATTGTCTAAAAACTGAGTAGGAAAAATGATTTTCGAGTAACAGAAGAAAAAGTGTGGAGACAAAAGAGCATTATATAGTGTCTATGACCATTTCAATGGACAATGGGCAAATAGCTCAAGGACACAAATATCGGAAAATGTTTAGAGATTTTTTTAATGTATTGGCAAAACCAAAGAAATGATCTGCAGTAATTTCAACGGGACTTAGTAGGACACTAACCTTGTTGCGAACAAGCCCTAAGTGGATGACATCACTTCTTCCTAGCCTGACAGCCATCACTTCCAACTTGACCTTAAGGTCAATCTGTGGTAACCACCCCGCTTTCTGTAACTCTACTGCATTCACTTACCGATGAACTCAGGCAAACACACACCCAATTGCAAACATAGGCAAAACAACACACAGTACCTCCGAGGTAAAAAAAAACACTGTCATTCAATTTTAATAAAACAGGCATGTGTCTAGTTGCTAAGAAATTCTAATCTACTAGCTGTTCAGTGACTTATAGCTGCATTATGTATCATCAGGACGATACAAAAAATAAATTTTCTTTACAAAGTAAGTTGAATCTACTTTATTGCACATAATTTCCCTTCAGGAAGTGTTAAAAAGCTGGAAACACAGCTGAGTGTCCCTCAAATGGGCTGTTTTAGTGCAAAACCATAGATGCAAAAAGAAGTGAGATAATTACACAAATATGTTGAAAAGCGGCAGTTACAATGAAATTAATATTCTTAACAAGATATGTCAATTTTTGGTGCAACAATGTTACATAATGTACATGTATACCCTTTTAACCAACAAGTTTTGCAGACGCTCACCAAGTGTTTCTGTCCCTGTCCCTGGTGCTGAAATAGACAGAACCTGCCGTTATTAACCACCGTGCCGTACAGTCAGTCTTCATTAGCACACGGTAACTACTGCATTCAGAGTTGTACTTGAACTTTAAGGTTACTGCTAAGATGATAACTTCTTTTCTCCCCTGTTGCTCCCGAAAGTCAGAATCAGCAAATTGCGGAGGAATTTTTCAATTACCGCCGCCATTTCCGCGGTGATAGTTATCTGGGCGGTGCCGCCGTTCATTTTCCGTGTGTAGTTTGGCTCCTGCACCTGTCTGCGAAGTTTTGATATACCCTGGGGAAAGAGTGGCTTCATTTCCCCCAAATGTCAGCCACTGTCGCCACTACATCAGTCAAGCTGGGTCTATTTCTGCCGCTGATCCCGCAGGTCAGTGGCATCATCCCGCCAGCGCTGGTGAATGATAGGCAATCTCTGTTCTCTCGACTTGACGTTGGCAGCTATCGGCACACTAAACACCTCAGTATCCCTCAGGAGTTTTTTCTCTGACATTTTATGATGGCCAAGTTACTCTCACACACGCGGGGAAGACGAACAGCGACACTGGGAGTGCGGGGTGTGGTGGAATGGCGAATCGCGGAGTCTGTGTACAAAAAAGAAGGCTGTTTCTTTGTTGTAACGACAATAAGTCAAGCATACACTGCCTGAGCTCCCATATTTAAGCATACCTTTACGTAAATATTCTGTTTTTTTGGTCAGACGGAACCTTTACGTGTGCTTGCTTAAATATGAGGTTTCATGCGGTGATGGAGACAAGGAATGGGAATAGAGAGAAAACAGAAAATACTTGGTTCTGAGTCTGCAACAAAGAACGAGTTGTTGATATAAAAGTGAGAATCCTGGATCTTGTGAAAGCGACAGGTTGTTTTACGTAAAGACGTGGCAGCTGAAAGGTCCCCCAGCTTTGCGAGGTTAAGAAGTTGGGGAGGCGAGGCAGCCGCGCGGACCTTGCCGGAACAGGGCGGGTAATTCCCCTGGAAATGGAATGCCGTCGCACAAGCCGACTATCTAATCTAGTGCAGCGGGGAGCGCTAATGAAAACGGATTAATAGGACGCTTGTTTCGCTCCGTTCCATTTCTGCCACAGTAAATGAAAAGGGCCGCCGAGAGAGATGAATGCTGGGCTGCGTGCGGGGAGCGGCGGTGCTGAGGGCCCAAGATAAGCAACCGTTTCAAAGCGCGCTATTGAGTTCCAATCCCGGCGTACCATCAACAGGCTATCGCGCTTCCCCTTCCATCTCCGCTCCACAATAGCTCCCGGCAGTATCTACCCTCCCCGAGATTGATATTGCGAGGAAAAGGCCCCCTCCCTTGGAAAAACCCCGTCTCTGTTGAGAGAATTGCCCGCGTTTTTCGCACAGGAAAAAGTCGAAGGTTCTCCGTAAGTGTGGGACAAATCGTCTCGCCTGTAATTAAGTTGCCGGCGCCTGTTTTGAACCTCCGTCTCCGAAGTGATGTCTGCTGATGAAGGTCTTGTTCTGTTGCCATGGTGACGCGGTAACGTGACAGCTCGGTCCTCCCAGCCGGCTCGGCGCGGGGCAGGAAAACCACACAGCCGTTCCTTGCCACTCAATTTACCGCCATAACCTTTGTCCGCCGGGCTGTTCCCACGTGTGACGCCGCGAACGCCGCCCATTACCGGCACCCAACCGTCCAACCCCGGCCTGATTGCGATAAATTAAAGTAAGGGCAATTTTGGCACTCGGCGGGTAAAAATTAAAAGGGGATTGTCGGAGTGAGCTACGGTAAGGAAACAGGCGTTATTTATGATTGCTCGCGCCTGTTGGGAACAAGCGGCGGGCCGCTACATGCGCTGATCCGAAAACGCAATTATTTGTGCTCGTTTTAGCCGTAATTGGATTGAATGAAACCAATTAAGCAATCACGTTCCATCAATTGGGCATTTGATGTATAGTACGGAGCACGTCCCCTTCTCTACCTGACTCAGGGGACGGCGTCTCTTGATGGGCAACGCCCCGCATCTTAATAGCTTCGTTTACGGCTTAATTCGTGCGTGCATTAGTGTCCGATTGTTCGCAATTTCCAGGCGAGTTGGGCCTTATTTTCTCTCGTGCCCCTCGATTAATCGTATTCCTACCGCTTGTCTGTGAGTGAGAGATGCGCGTACACGTCTGTATTACACACAGTCACGACACCCGTGACACGGCCGGGCCTTTTAAAGCTGCATTATGTAACATTAGGACGATATGGAAACTCAATTTTCTAGTCGTTTTTTTTAGATAACGTAAGTCGAATCAACCCTACTCTGTTGCAAATAAATGCCATTGAGAAATTGTAGTTGCCAAAAATTGAGTCATAAAAGCTGGAAACACAGCAGTCAGCCATGTTTGTTTACATTCTGATGTTTTGTGGTGCTGCTACAAACTAAGTGCGCCTCGTTTTGGCTGTTTTAATGCCAACCATAATTGGCAGAAATGTGGGATCATTGCACAATTATGTTGAAAAGTGGAAGTAAATTACAATCACACTAGTAATATTTTTTGGAATTAGAATATTTCAATTTTTGTGCCAAAATGTTTAAAATGTCCCTTTAAGGCTGGGACACCCATTGCAATACACCAACTGCACATATCACCAACGAAGACTACAGATTTTTAATAGCTTCCAACACCTTACCTTTCGTAATGTACAAACGCACAAAGGCACCCAAAGCGATTTCAAACAATAAAACTAGATTTTTTGTTCTTTTTTTTAATGTAGGGCCATGTTGATTTGATTATATGGATGACATCCTCCGGGAGCCCCAAAACTGATGCGCGCGTGCGAATAAAAAAAAAAGTTTTGCAAAAAAAAAAACGGTAAAGGACTTTCTACTATGAAATACTACGTGGTCATGAAGGTTA
>NW_017802536.1:206110-232316 GCF_001625305.1 Branchiostoma belcheri
ATAAAAAAAGTTTAAAAAAAAAAAGGTGCTTTCACTATGAAATCTACGTGGTCATGAAGGTTGAACAAATGGCACAGAATATGTTATGGCGAATAATCTACTCTTCGAATTCATTTTTTTACATTTTTGTCTTTTTTCCTTTGATTTTGGCATTCTACGACATTGGTACCGTTTCTAAATGTTTTCCTTGTAACTTATGGCATATTTTTGCTCATTTAGCAACTGTTTTGCACGATTTACAGTATGGTTGAAAACTTTTTTTTTTGGAAACGGCCGAAAATTCATGCGCGCGCGGATGTCATCCATATAATCAAATCAACATGGCCTAGCAAACGAAATCAACCCTATTCCATAGCACAGTGGAGTCTGTAAGACAAAATAATTGCTTGTTTTGAATCATAGGCTGGTAATAGTTATCTATTTGTGGTACCAAAAATAATGGAACTCCTCACGTAGCTTGTTTCGGGGCCATTTCAAATGCTTCAAGTATGACTGAATGGTGATTGACGACCAAAGTAGCAGTAAATGTGAATATCAGACAGATTAGAAGAAGTCTGTCACTTTTCTCGGGGTAAATCTCACTGGTTCACATTGCACAGTACAGGTGTTGCTGCATTTTAAATGCTTTCCCAAACGTTTTTGTTCTTCTGCCCTTAAATTACACTTGTTTTGAATTCATGCCCCCCCCAATTTGTTAGTGGAATAGTCCTTTTTGTCAGGAGGACCATGATGCTTTGCGATAGCTAACCTCGTTTTGAGAACCAAGATGGCTGCGCCCATGTGATTTTTTTCGGCACGCAAAAAATATTTAGGGATACCTCTAATATCTCCTTTCTGCGTAACTTGGGAATACGAGAGTAAAACGAAGATGTCGTCTTTTAAGAAGGCAGCAAAGGCCCGTCAGAAGGACCACAAGGAAAGGGGCCAGGTAACTAGATGGATATATGAAAATTTCTGTACATGTACATGTGTTTGGAATATTTATGCTATCAAGCAAATTTCAACAGAATGCAGAATATCATGCTTTTCAAAAGTTATCGTGCTATTCAAACCGTTAGTCTCCAACAGACGTTGATTTCTTCAGTTATAATTTGTACCAGCAGTGTACAAAATACTTTTTGGAACCAGGTTGCCCAGTGGGCAACCTACGGCAAAAATTAGGTTGCGCTGCCCATCAGAATTTTACATGTAGGTTGCTCCACCTATAATACTACTTTCCTCAAATAAAGTAATGGTACATACATAAGCCTTTGACAATATTTCTAACAGCCTTATACTAGTAATAGCTTAAAATTAAAAAGCATCTGCCGGATACAGTGGTGCAAGCCAGGCATGATTTGGGGGGGGGGGGGCATTCAGGTAGCAAAAATAGGTTGCCCCAAGTAAAATTTGGTTGCCCGGGACAACTGGGCAACCAGATATTTTGCATGCTGACCAGTAATTAATATCTATTCATATAATTTCTTTTACGTCAGCTTTCGTCTAGGAGTCATCTTGGTCTACTGGAGAAGAAGAAGGATTACAAATTGAGATCCAAGTAAGTAAAAATCTTCACAATCACATGTTTCTGGACTATAGGCAGCATACATGTACCTGTACTGGTGCTAGTAAGGCTGTGTACCTAAACGTAACATCAGGTACTGGTACAAGTACAGGTACAAGTACAGGTCCGTCGAAAAAGCGCATGCCCACAAAAGCCCATAAATGCCCAGCCCAGACTCGACAAACAACAAATCCAAGGCAGGTTATGTAATCCTGGAGATCATCCCAATATGCCCACAAAGTTTCAGATCTGTAAGTAGTCGTTAAGGTAAATGATTTTGAAAGATTGTCAGCGTCGAAAAAGCGCACACCCACCC
This sequence comes from Branchiostoma belcheri, assembly GCF_001625305.1. Lineage (NCBI taxonomy): Eukaryota > Metazoa > Chordata > Leptocardii > Amphioxiformes > Branchiostomatidae > Branchiostoma > Branchiostoma belcheri. Next base: position 207,970 of record NW_017802536.1, read on the forward strand.
AGAAAACGTCGAAAAAGGGCACGCCCACAAACGCCCACGATATCTCTCTTCATACCCAATAGATCTTGAATGTAAAACTAAAATTACATATTGTGATCCTGGCTTGGGGTCTCTTCTATATGTCTACAAAGTTTCAGGTCTGTAATCAGTTGCAAAAGGACAGAAAAGGAGGGAAAATTATAGCAGGCATCTCAGGGTCGCAGGACAACCGTTATTTTTAATCTGATAGCACTTAAAACCGGGGAATGTCCAATAACGACCAGGGGGAAGGGATGATTGTCACGGTTTTTCCTGCTTTTCTGTCCTTTTGCAACTGATTACAGCCCTGAAATGAATCGGCAGAGGCAACCCGGCCAGTCGCCATGTTTGTTTACATATAGCATAACGCAATATGTTCGCGATTACAGAATAGATTTAAGCCTCCTATATGTGTTTTCTGGTAAATAGGCAGACCCAGGTATTCTGATATCAAACACCTCTTTCAAAAGATGTAGGTTACAGGTAACATTGCTGATACTAGTAGCAGGCGTAGGAAAAAAATTGTTGTTTACTTTTTCAGTCTTACAAAAGTTAGGGTCGGTAGACTTTGACAATTTCTAGTGATCCAATTTGCGATCCAACAGTAACATCAAACTTGCATGAGGACATGTTTAAAATGTCAATGTCAATGTTGGAAAACCATTTTATCACTCAGGTGTCAGATCATTCATAGAACTAGAAAAGATTAATCAGCTTGAAATATGTACTCTCATCTGCCGAATAAACATACGGGTACGTTTATTTTTTTTGGGCCCGAACATCCACCCAGTATGTTCTTATTTTGCACAGTACGTTTATTAATTTTTTGAAAACCAGTAATTTTTTTCAACTTCGTATGTCCCTTGCAGGGGTTCACAAAAAAGGGCTAGTGTCAGCAGTTTTTTTAGGGTCTTTGAGAAACAGGAAACACTTTTTTCAAGGCCTTTAGGTGATATCTGAAGTTTTCAGCAGTTGTTGTGAACATTATGTGTTATGTACTTCCCAGAGGTTTGTAATCACAGATTTCTTGTTGTTGTTTACAGGGATTACCACAACAAACAGGGTATTTTGAAGCGGCTGAAGCAGAAGGCCCTGGAACACAATCCTGATGAGTTCTACTTCCACATGATCAACTCTAGACTCAAGGTGAAGAAATCAGTCAACTGAGCATTAGACATACATCATCTACATAAAGAGACCTAATAATACTAATCACAGATTATCTACATACTTGTACAAAACTCATGGTATACATAAGGCCACATTGATTTAATTTTATAGATTACATCTGAAGATTCCCAAACTAGTATGTGTGGGCAAATGAAAATACTGCTAAACCAGGAATATACAAAGCTGGTGTTGTGGATTTTCGGTTGTACATGTACATGGCTACATGTACTTTTACAACAAGCTGGCACATGCTGACCTTTTTATGTGACTTGTGCCATAAGCGCTTGACGATAGTATGGAAAACAGAATTGAGAGAACAGAAAAAATCCAGGCTGGCTAAAGCACTGGTCCCAATAAAATACTAGAAGTCTGAAACATTCTTTATGTATTTTATGTTATTTAAGTTTGGTGTGTTCACATTGTGTAGGGAGGAAAACATGCGGAACTCCAAACCACAGAACGAGCCACACCGGAACAGAAGAAACTCATGCAGACTCAAGACATTAGATATGTGGACTACAAGTTATCTGCAGAGGCAAAGGTTTGTAAAACTACAAGCCTTAGGGTAACATTTGCAATGCAAAATGCATAATGTTCACATGGTCTAGCCTAACAAAGTATTGCTCTGTTCATTCTTACTAAAATACTTATGTATATACATGTATATATGGTGACCTGCCACTCCAACTCTGCCTGCTACATGTACATAATGTAACCCAACACCACAGCACCAGTTACCATGGTGACAGATGTTTGGTCCAGGTCATTGACTTTATAAGTAAAATATTGTAGAATTAAAAATGGTGCCACTAGAAGTAGAAACTCTTTTTCAAAACATTACAATTTCTTAATGAAATGAAAGGTGAAGAAAGGTAAAACTAGATAAAACCTGCCTGTTGCAGGTAATTTCAAATGTTGCCTGCACTAGTGCAGGTATTTAGGTAAACATATTTTGAGCCCCGGTATAAGTTGTTAATGTTGTTGCAGAAAGTGGAGAAGTTGCAGTCTGAGCTGCACATGATCGGACACAGAGCCAAGAACAAACACACCTTCTTCTTAGACTCCAAGGAAGAAGGTAAGACTGACTACTTTTATTTCTACTGTATTACGCAAAACAAGAAATAGGAGATTTCAAACGTAAGGTAAGCAGTCATTCTCAACTGAGCTGGTGAAGCATGAAGCAAGTAGCTTATATGTGGCTCAAGTTCAACCCACAGAAACAAGCACACACACAGACACAGACATACAAACACACAAGTGTACACACATGTACACACACACACACACAAGAGTGTACACACACACGTGTACACACACACACACACAAGTGTACACACGTGTACACACACACACACACACAAGAGTGTACACACAGACAGACACACAAACACACAAGTGTACACGTACACACACACACAAGTGTACATACACACGTGTACACACAGACACACAAGCACATACAAATGTAAGTGTACACACGTATACACACACACACACAAGTGTACACACACACATGTACACACAGACACACACACACACAAGTGTACACACACACGTGTACACACACACAAAGACACACACACACACATGTGTATACACACACACACACACACACATTAGGACAACGATTTTCAGGTTTGGTTTGATGTAGATTCTATCACATTCACATACAAAAATAGTTCCAGACTGCTGCCTATTCCTGCGTCAGGGATTTATGCAACAGAAAAATCAAGTCTTGGATAGTGAGTGTGTTCCAGAATTTCTAATTTAGTCAAAATCTTACAAAAGGCTATTAAGGATCACTGTATTTGCATCAAAATTCTATCACTATCACTTGTTTTACAGCAGAAGGTATCATTGTTTGATAAATCTGATGATGATGTTTTGCAGTGAAAGACTTTGATCTTGCCAAACACCTGGGTACAACCAAAGAGCTGGCCTCACGAACCTTCAACAGGCCCAGGACAGAAACCCTGCAGTCACACAGGGTGGCTGGAGCACAGGATTTACAGGTGGGACACTGCAGTTCACGTCTATACTGAAAGGGGGCTCTCATAACACTTAGTGGCATTGAATTTCCTGATCATGAAAGAGTCCAGTACAGTACTTCTTTTATGTGGCTGTCATTGCTATGCAGCTTTCAAATGAAGCCATTTTACAAAAGACACAATATATACAAGCATGTATCAACTTGTACATTCAATTTGATAAGGTAGCTGTTTGTACATGTACATGTTTATTATGTTATGTGGTACAAATGTATACTAGTAGCAGTGTGGATATTTTTCTCAATAATGATAAAGTAATGCTTTCAAGACAACACTTAGAGTTAAGACAACATGAAACCAATGACAATGGACTACAACTGTTACAGTTCCTGAAAATACTACATGTAGTAGTCAAAAGTGATAGGTATTTAATTTATTCAATGAACAAAGACCTCAAGGTAAGTATGGCAGCCAGTTCAGAACCTGGCACCACAGCTTGTTCTTCTGAGAAGCAAACAAAAGCAAACATCCGCATAGAAAAGGGAAGACACAACCACAATCCTCTACAGCAAAGGATCTGCCAATTTTATAATCTAGATAATATTGAAGATGAATGCCATTTTGTAGTTGACTGCACATTATATAGAAATGAGAGGGATTCTCTCTATACTTATGTAATAGATAAGTTCCCAAGCTTTAGACATTTAGATAGAATAGAAAAATTCGAATTCCTCATGAAACTTGACAAACCATGTATCATTAGCTCAATATGTTCGTACATCTTTAACTGCATCAAGAAGCGAGAAGAAGCTGAACCTGTAAATAGTAGATCGCATTAGTTTATATAGTATGTAAGTGTCATTACTGTATTCTTTTCCCTGTTTACCCATGACCTGTACTTAGCTTGTTAGAGCACAAACGTACAATAAAGGTCTTTCATTCATTCTTGCAATGATAATATGTAGATATGATAATTACGTATTGTGTGCTTCTCAAAGGAACGTTTCAAGCCGAAATAAAAATGGCTGCAGATTAATCAAGAACTGGAAGGATACTTTGCAAGATTTGATCTTCCCTAAGGCCACGCCGACGTAATTTTATGGATGACATCCTCTAAAGACTCCAAAACTAGTACACCTTGTCCGGCCAAAAATAAAAATAGTCGGGCCAAAAATAAAATTTTTTTTTTTTTAATAACAGGTGAAAATCAATGCGTGTGCAGATGTCATCTATAAAATTAAGTTGGTGTGGCCTAACGTCAGAAGAGTAGTACCTGTATTTTTTTGTCCAAATGTCCAAACACTTTGAGAACACTTGGCAGCTGTGAGCCATTGATTGCCCACTAAACTGTATTCTTACCATGTGTATGTACAATCAGTGGGTATTGCTCACTATAGCACATTATATATATTAAAAAAAATTTTCAGGAACAGTCGTACTGTATTTCATATTCATTGGTTTCATGTCGTCTTTAGGTATCAATTGTCCATTCCTTTCTTCACTCTCTCACTCACATCTGTGTGTATCTGACTTGTGTCCCAACAGGAGGTGGCCAAAGACAGAGAACAGAACTACAGTGAGCTACAGCAGAGGATGGCAAGGGAAAAACAACTACACATCATCCGACAGAAAATGGACATCAAGAAAAACTTGATGGTCAGTGGTGTGTGTGCATGCACGTGTGTGTGTGTGTGATGTGTGTGTGTGTGTGATGTGTGTGCATGCACGTGTGTGTGTGTGTGATGTGTGTGTCTGTGTGATGTGTGTGCATGCACGTGTGCGTGTGTGCATGCACCTGCAGGACTCGAAATACAGGATGCATGTGCACCTTAGTGCACCCAAAATTGAAGCTGTGCACCCATTTTTTTCTGTAGGTACACCAGTACACCCAAATGTAAACTACTACAATGTATACAGCATATTCTTGTGTCAGAGAAACAAGAAAACATTTGTTGTAGTATTTTTGTTTAGAAATAAAACATGATATAAGTTTTTGATGACATTCGATGGATGCTCAGGTTCTGTGAATATTGCTGATCACTGGAGAAAGCATTTTGAGTGTCTTTTAAATTCAGTTGATAACCGGGCTCACAAGCCACCTGTGATGTCTGCTATGTCACGTACATGTGAATTTGATTATGATATGCAAATTACTGTGTTGGAACTTGTTAACATCATTAAGGAATTGCCCAATGGGAAGGCTGTTGGCTCTGATGGTATTTGTAATGAACATTTGAAGTATGCGGGCCCAAGAATTTGTATTTATCTTTCATTGTTATTGACATCTGTTATTGTGCACACTTTTATTCCTGATATTTTGTTGGATACCATCATTGTGCCTGTCATTAAGAACAAATCAGGTAATATTTCCAGTAGTGATAACTATAGACCGATTGCCATCACCTCTGCACTTTCCAAGGTCTTGGAGTCGCTGTTACTTAGTCGCCTTAAACCCTTCCTTCAGACATCTGACTACCAGTTTGGATTTAAACCCAAGCATGGTATTGATATGTGTGTTTTTACTCTGAAGGAAATTATTGAATATTACAAGGGACTGGGATCTCCCGTATTCGTTTGTTTTATGGACGCCTCCAAGGCCTTTGATCGTGTGAACCACTGGCTCTTGTTTAAAAAGCTTCTTGAAAGGAATGTACCGTTATACCTTGTGAGATTTCTGGTCTATTGGTACGAGAACCAGACCATGTGTGTTAGATGGGGTTCTACTTTGTCAACCCGGTTCACTGTCTCCAATGGGGTACGACAAGGCAGCCTTTTGTCGCCTCATCTATTTAACATCTATATTGATGATCTTAGTCTAAAACTGAAAAATGCCAGAGTTGGCTGTCGTGTCGGCGGTTTTATTGTAAACCATCTGCTGTACGCCGATGATCTGTGCTTGATATGCCCCAGTGTTAAATCCCTTCAGAAACTGGTTGGGATATGTGAACATTTTGGTAAGGTAAATGATATTTTGTTTAATACAAATAAAACTTGTTGTATGTACTTTCCGAGCGCTGGCCTTCCACTCCAGCAGCCTCTACCCGCCGTGAAAATTTATAATGTTGAGTTGAAATATGTGGATTCTTTTGTATATCTTGGGATTCATTTAAATGTGAAGTTAAGTGACAATGACTGTGTTCGAGCTGAAATTAGACGCCTATATCGCCATACCAATTGTATAAATCGTAAATTCTATCATTGTTCGCCCGTTGTGAAAAAGACTTTGTTTATGTCCTACTGTTCTCAGTTGTTTGGAGTCCAGTTATGGAACTCTGTTCATGCAAGTGTACTAGCTAAGTGTCGTGTTGCATACAATAATTGTTTTCGTATTCTCCTTAAGTTGCCAAGAGGTTGTAGTGCCAGTTCAATGTTTGTACACCTCTCGACCGATACATTCGATGCTAGACGCAGGAAATTGTGTTATGCTTTCATTAATAGAATATACGCCACCAATAATAGCATTATATGCTGTCTTTTGAGATCAGACTGCCAATTCAGGAACACGTATTTTAAAAATGTATATAGATTGTTGTGTGTTTAGTGTCTATGTGGTCCTGTCTGTACTATGGGTTTTTTTTTCCTGAAATAAAGTCATTCATTCATTCATTCCATTTATTCTATTTTATATGGTGCACCTGAAGAAAATTTTGTGCACCTACTTTTTTTGGGTTGGGTGCACCAGTGCACCTATTCCCGAAAATGAATTTCGAGCCCTGACCTGTGTGTGTGTGTGTCTGTGTGATGTGTATGTGTGCATGCACCTGTGTATCCAAGGCTTTATAAAAAGCAGAACAAACCCAGTAGCTGACACAGCTGGGTAACTTTTGTGTTTTACAGAACAAGGGGAAGTCAGCCAGGAAAATGGTTACCAAGGAGACGCCCGAAGCACCAGCTGTCTACAAGTGGAGACAGAGGAGGAAAAGATGAGGGGAGTCCTTTAAATGGCAGCAAAACTGGAAGTCAATTTTCGAAGTCAATTTTCCAGTGACTGTCATTCTTTTGATGTTGGTTGAATCATTCCTATCCCATGGCATGTACTGATATCTGTGAGGCAAAAATGTCATGTTATTGACAGTTACGCTGCTTGTTTTGTATCATTGGCTGGTTCTAGCTATTTATTGGTGGTACCCCAAAATAAAGGTTGTGTTTTTTTGCTAGATAAACAATGATAAAAATGTCCTCAGAATTAGCAGTAAAGGTCAATAGCAGACAGATTTCCTCATGTAGAATATTATGGAATCATATTTATAATATTATAGTCCATGTTCAAATTGGTCGGGAGATGGAGTGAAATATGCTGTATTTGCTCCCATGCAAATGCCGGCCTTTCTTGTTCAATGTAACATTATATGTCGTATGTAATGGCTTATGTCAAAGTCAACTCACATTGGGACACCCTGCAAGAGCTGTTATTATTGTACGTATAGTGTCAGATTTCTGTTGTCAGTTTTTGTATTAGCACATGCGACATCCACTTTTGTCTGGGTACCTTTTACGTTTTGACCAACAAAAGTTGCAGTTGACCTTTATCCTTTTATGAAAAATAGCCAACATATTTTACCTCTTAGATCTGTCTCTATATCCATTCAAGGACAACATCTGTTCCATGTAACATTGTTATGGTAACATTCAGTTTATTTTGTATGATTATGTTATGTAAAAACATATTGTGCTTCCCTGTATCCTAACTACATGTAGACAATTTAATAGAACGGATAGTTTGTAAGTTTAGAAATAGAAGGGTTGAAGAACCTTGTACATAATAAAGGATTTCAAAATCTGAACGGTCCCCAACATTACTGGACAGTCCCTCTACATGTCCTTGCCTTCTACTATTATGTACATTGTACTTGTGGAACTCTCCAGACTTGGATCTATGCCAAACAACGCCCAGTCACAGATATAGGTCAGGGCGACGACCAAAACAACTTAGGGCTGTGTACCTAATACCCGTGTCTGTACCTGTACCTGAAAATTATTAAAGGGGCACTATGTAACATTTTTTATCCAAAAATTGAAATACTTTGATTTTAAAAAAAACTTCAATTTCTTAGTCCACATATTTGTGCAATTATCTCACGTTTCTGACATTTATGGTTGGCGCTAAAACAGAAAACGCAAGGTGCACTTAGTTTGTGGTACCACCACAAAATACCAGAATGTAAACAAACATGGCTGACAGCTGTGTTTCCTGATTTTAAACACATTACGGCAAAGTACTGTGGAACCCCTACTCCCCGAATGGCACTATGGAATGGAGTAGGGTTCTTTCAATATACTTTGTAAAGAAGTGACCAGAAAAGTTGACTTTTTTTAATCATTTCTGGCAACATCACCTGTGCTGTGCAATGTGAACCAGACAGAATTGTCCCGAGGAAGGTGACAGACGGTCGACGTAACGTCGGCTGAAAAACCTCTTGGTTGTGTAAAGGAAGAGTAGTCTCTTCATTCCATCTTCAATTCCCTTCGCTGAAATAACAAAATTTTGACCGGCAAACCCCGAACTACAATCGTTCGGCCGACCTTCAAGTTAGACAACAAGGGCGAACTGTATAGTGTAGTACTGTCAGGTCGCTGACACAAACCACGTGACTACCATGTTTTTAAACCTCTACTCCCCAGACATGTAAACATATCAGGCGAAAACCACTGGCTGGGCGACCATTTCCTACATAACAACCATATATATACGTGGTGCGTTCGTCCACAAAAGGTGGTTATCAAGGTTAGTGGGTTTCTAAAAAGGGACGGACAGTCGTCTTTGTCAAAGTCACGGTCGCTATATAACAGTTAAGAGACGTTGTAGGAGTTACTGTGACTTTTAGCCCCAGGACGTACGTGTACGGGTGAGGACGTTCGCTAACTAAGGTAAGTTCGCCACATCGTGCGTGCGTTTGTTGTAGCCTCCACCAGCTTTTCCGGATACGGATCGTATACAGCATTTGGCGAAAGGAGAGTAAAATTGGCCAGGCGAGTCAGTCCGCGGAAGGTGGACTTTCTTTCCTAACTGCGCGGCCAGTCAAACCCCAAGGCGGCCAATCTCCCCTGGCAAGAATTCTCCTTAATGTTATGGCCAGCGTAGTTAGTCTGGTAGACACTAGGATTGTTGTGTTGTCTTTATGTCTGCAATCGTCAGTGTACTCTGCTTTAAGAGCCGAGATGACGAGGTTATTCTGGCCTGTGAGCCTCTTGCGTAATACTTTACTTCTCTGTTCTGTAGGTGCCTTGCCAATAGAAATCAATATAGAAGAAAAGGAACATTCGATTTGTAGAATGTGTCATTTTCTCTAGTAACCTTCCGTTGACATATATATTAAGCCTCGGTCACAACTCGCCGTACGTGCTTCTGCGTGCTGTCTACGTGCAAAAACGTGGGCAAACGTACGGCATCCGTGCGTGGTGAGTACCGCCTCCGTACGGAATCCTACGGATTTGGGAGCACGCAGACACGCCGTAGAACCTTAAGTGCATGTAATACTTTTTCTACGTGCGGTCTGCGGATTTACCACCCGTGCGTGCGAGTACGTGCGACGCGCGTGCCCCGTACAGCCTATGAGCGTGCAACGTACGGACTCCGTGAGTCTAACTTCACTATTCTCACGTGCAATTGCTGTACGGACAGCGCACGAAGCACGTGAGTGCCACGCACGGTGCTTGCGTCATCCGTGCTTACTCCTCACTTCCCAGTTGACCTGCTCAATGACCACGCAGAACACACGTGCACCATACTAGGTGCTCCGCACGTGCAACGCACGTGCAACGCACCTTATTTCTACAGTATATAAAGACGACTTGACGGGCGACTGCCAACTCGTCTCCAAGATGCCCAGGAAGGCTCAAAAGAAGTCTACCAGACAAGATCCAAAGAAACGGGCCGCGGAAGACACCAGGGCGGCTAGTGATGATGAAGTTAACAGGAGGTGCACGCACTTACAACGTGCGAGTGAGTAAGGAAATCGTGCGCACGCCGCACGTGTAGGTACGGCCTGTACGCGGCAACGTGGCAATCGCACAGAGATCGTACGTTGTAAGCACGTACAACTCACTTACCACTTGCGTAACGTACGATGCACGCAACCGCTGACGGCCAGGCGTGTCGTGCAGACCACGTACGTACACCTTGCGAGTGACGTACTCCCTCGGCCGGCCACCCTACGTTTGCAAAAAAAACGTAGCAGACGTAGCCACGACAAAAACGTACGGACAAAAAGCACGCACGGCGAGTTGTGACCGTCGCTTTAGTTGGGCGACTTGCGGAACCCCTACATGTATTTTAAAAACCGTAGGCTACACAACAACGCCAAAAAACACGATTAGTACTGAAAGTCTCAGAGAAATTAGGAGAAATTTTATGGTGTTTAAAGAACTGCGATGATGCATTCAGGATGCAGGTTGTGTGCAAATATGAACTCAGGCTGGCGATTTGCCAATGTCCTTCCGTGACCTTCTACAAGCTTCGTAAACATTTCTTTTATGAAGAACTGCTCTCTATATTTTTGTGACACTCGGAGGAATGTTGGCATGCCCGTAGCCAGGATTTTGAATGGGGGTTCTTCCCACTGCTTGAGGGGACCTCGAGAGCATGCCCCCCGGAAAATTTTGAAAATGGCATTTCATGCATTTTTGAAAGGATTTCCAAGAAAAAATCAGAGATAATTTTTTATTTCTTCCGAACCCCCCCCCCCCTGGCTACGGGCATGTTTGGGATAGTCCCTGAGCTAGCGCAAGGAGTTCCTCAACTAACAATAGTTTTTTATTAACATTAAATGTGTCCATTGATCACTTCTTGTCAGACGAACGTGGTTAACATATGGGAAACATGAAACAGCGAGAGAGACGGACAGATCTTAACAACTTTGGGTTGTTCTCATTGATATAATAATATTGTAATGTGATGATTACATGTAACACATAGTGTATATATGGTTTTCTGTACTCAAATTACATATATTTCTTATGTGGAACCTTCGGCAAGGTTTCATTTAAACATTTCATAATTAATTATGCAAATAGCATAATATATGCATGTGGATGTCAACCTTAAACTAACTCACATATGTAACAAGTATAAAATGCCCATCATTTACCAATAGGAATTATAGCAAAATTTGTATCTGTTAATGTTCCACTTGCCATAGATTGCCTACATTACATGCATCAAAGTCCTATTATGTACAACAATTTAAGTTTTTAATTTCATTAATTATGCAGATAAAGTCTTCATATACATAATTTACATACGATTTTATACATTTCTGTCCAAGATACCTACATGCAAAAAATCATGAAAAGGCGTCATTCCTGTATTGATTTATCCGCGAAATATTTCGCCGGAAACTCCCCTGCAGTTCCCGAACAAGCTGGCAAGGTGACCAAACTAACAGCACTACGTCTTGTTCCTGACATGACAAGATATCAGCCACGAAAAATCAAGATCATGTCTAGGAAAAAAAATACAAAAACCGGAAGTCCTACTGCAGTGCCAAAGTTAGCCACCAGGAGGCTCAAATTTGGCCTTGATCTTTGTCTTCCTAAGACCTACCCACATACCAAATATCATCACAATCCATAAAGCCGTTTTGAAGTTATACATACAGACCATAAATAACACAGACAGACAGACACGCACACAAAGTGACAAAACAAGAACAATAAAAACGTACACACAATTATCATGTAGGCAATGAATTGCTACAATCGAACTGAAGATGTAGTACAAATATTTTTGCTGTTTCTGTGTTTCCATATTTCTACCCTCCCCCCTCCCCCCAAGTTGGAACACAGATGTGAAACTATGTAGGACATGTCACCCAGCCAAAGTCGTTACGTTAAGGTCAATATCACTCAAAGTCATTTGCAATACGGCAGGAAATTGAGCCGAGCCGAGATGACGGCTGGAAACATGCGGCTGCCGGACGTTGATGTATCCGGGTGACGGCCGGGGGAGGACTCGGGATCGCCGGAACGCCCGACCCGTGACGGAAACGCTCCCGTTTTACGTGATGCCGCAACAGTTTTCAGACATTTGTGCACTCTGAGCACAGCCCGGGCGAGTGATCAATGATAGTCAGGTCTGGGGCAGGGAAACATTGACCGAGCCTGGTCTCATTGCTGGGGCGGGCAGTGTAGTTGTCCTCTCAGTCACACCACATGTCGCCCCGTAATAGAATGGGTTCCTGCCACGGATATATCGATCGTCACTGACTGATAAAAAGTTCAGGACAATTTAGACATACATGCACGTGCGGGAGGGACGGTTGTTTGCTCCAGCCCTATATCGTTATAGGCCAAAAAGCAGTTACTCAAGCAACTGGATATGATTTTGGAAACGGTCAGACATTTCAGCTAGTATCCACTAGCTTTCGTTTCTGACTGAGAGACCTGCATTTCCCCTCTGGTCTCTCAGTCACTGACAAAAGCTAGTGGATACTAGCTGAAACGTCTGACGTTTTCAAAATCATATCCAGTTGCTTGAGTAACTGCTTTTTGGCTTATGATATTACCTGGATGTCTATTTAAACCTTGATCGACCTATATTTTTATATAGATTTAAGGTATCCAATGCGGCTTCAGGATGGCAAAACAGAGTTACACGATTTCATACCTTCGCTGAATGATGTTAATCGTTCCGACTGGCGAAATTATAAATTTCCCATATCGATAATGAAAATATGATCCTTATTTTACTGCAAACATAGATTATATCAGTTGATCATATTCTACACCCAATCACAGCCTTCTCTTAAATAGGCTATTCCAGCACTTCCTCATAAATTATGCAAATGATTTGAGAAAGTTTTGTTTATTGGTGTTTGCCTTCACTAAACTTCCAAATGCGGCATGTATGAAAGTACGCAGTTACCACTGTGAAATTATAGCAAATACTCATTAATTATGCAAATTAGGTCTTCATTTACATAATCTATATCTTCAGATGTTCTTCTTCACAAGGCTGTTTGTACATACTTGTCACTTGATCTAAATTTTAGAATTGAGAGATTCGGTCGAAAATTCTGGTGAGTTGGATAACAGTTACCCTGGATACCTAACTAGTATCGGGCCGTTTGCCGTTTTCCTTCGGCAGCCAAGAACCCTTCGCCCGCCTATCTAAATTACCGCTACGGGGGAGTTGAGCCCGAGGGGTTTGTCCGGCCCTAGAACTTTGAAAGGCCAGCCAAACTTCCCCCGGCCTAGACTCCCCCGTAGCGGTAATTTACACCAGCAGGCGAAGGGCTCTTGCGGCCCGGTAAACGAGTTCTGGCTTCCAGGGTAGATAACAGTTTAACTTTCACGATGTAATTTGCCAATCAGATGAAGTTTCTCCCATGTCCTGTTTCCTATGTTGACAGATGGCTGATGTAGAGACTGCTGTCCCGGAGGAGCCGGAGTGTGAGGAGGAGATCACGGGTTCACCCGTCATCTCTCACGCCGCAGTACACAGACAGGACTCCGACTACATGGTACACATGTCTTTCTGTCTATTCGATGTTAAGGCCACACCGCCTTAATTTTATGGATGACATCCTCTGAAGGCACCCAAACTAGTACGCGCGGACGAAAAAAAAAAAAGAAAAATCCGGCCAAAAATAAAAATAATACTAAACCATAGGAATACAAAGCCAGTATTGTGAATTTGGCGCATTACATAGCGACGTATACGACAAGCCGGCACATGCTGGATTTTTTGCGGAATTTATGAATCGGCACTGTACGTTTGTACTGAGGTCTTGAGTCGTGGAACTTCGGTAGCCTGGGCGCCGTCCTCCAGAGTTACCACCGGCTTCATTGTCGCTAACCACCATGGACTACCCAGGCCTAAAGCCAGGCCAGAGCCTCGGAAGACGTGGTCTTTTTTTTTTTGGAGATCAGGCGAAAATCAATGCGCGCGCGGATGTCATCCATAAAATTAAGTCAGTGTGGCCTAAAGAAGATGTACGTACGGACAAGAAAATTACCTTTCTGAAATACATAATTTTGAAGTTCGTAGATCGATTACAAAGATGAGAATTTCTAGCCATAAATTGAATATAGAATTAGGAAGATATAAAACAAATCCCTCGCGACCAGTTTTGTCCATTCTGTTCCAATGATATTGAAGATGAATAACATTTTATTTTGAATTGTACACTTTATAACGATAAACGCACAAAGCTGTTCAACCGTCTCTCCGCCTGCTCAACAGAATTTGTTACATTTCATGCTATAGATAAATCTAAGTTCATCCTAGAAGGCAATAACCCTTGCTGTGTACAAATAGGTAAATATATCAAAGAATGTTTAAACCTTAGAACAAGTAGTATTAGTTGACCCATATTGTTCTGTACGTAGGATTTCGTTGTACCCATGTTTATTTGTCTGTACATCTACATGTATTGGACCTTACGAAAGTCGCTGTACTTTTGTTGTGTCAATTAAGTTCTATCATGTAACATTAGGCCATGTTGATTTGATTATATGGATGACATCCTCTGGGAACCCGCAAAACTGATGCGCGCGTACGTGCAAATAAAAAAAGTTGGGCAAAAAAGGTTGCCTTCATTATGAAATCTACGTGGTCATGAAGGTTGAAAAAATGACACAGAGCACGGTTTGGCGAATAATCTACTCTTCGAATTAATTTCTTTACATTTTCGTCTTTTTTGTTTGATTTTGGCATTTTACGACATTGATATCGTTTTTAAATATTCTTTTTGTAACTTACGGTATATATTTGCTCATTTTGCAACTGTTTTGTACGATTTACAGTATGGTTGAAAACTTTTTTTTTTTGAAACGGCCGAAAATTCACGCGCGCGTGGATGTCATCCATATAATCAAATCAACATGGCCTTACTGGTACAATGTAGCCCATTGCTGTGTGGTGGCTCAAGTACTGAGAATATATATATATCTAAAAGATGAAGCTAAAAACTGTACATCATTTGGGGGGAAAAGCCAAAGTGAGGTATTGTAACCTCGATCCGTTACTGGTAGTCTGTACAGTTCAATGGCAAAGAACACAGTAATTATCCGCGACCCCCGCGGGCATAGAAGGTAGTGCAGACAAACCACTTGCATCCTGGCTAAAGGGGCTTATGTGAGAGGTAGCCATGAATGAACTGCACTGTGTGGTAAGGAAAGATATCGGCTTGTACACCGTATGAGTTGGAATGTGAAGATTTTCCTGTTCGTGTATAAATGCGCGGCATTATGCAACAACGTTCCAGGGTGAGCCGGCTGCAGTTCCGTTGACCCCGGTAGAGGGCCAAATCAAAGTGGTCGTCATTATGTTAAAAAAACGATTACTTTTTTATGTTAAAAAAACGATAACTTTTTTTGCTTTTCAGTTATTTTGTAGAATATACCGTAATATTTCAACATATTAGTTGGCCGTGATTCTCTTGTGCACCCTACTATATAATTTTTACCGCGTCGAAGTGAGTCACCTCGGGGTGCTTAACTATAGGAATCCCCATAGGCCGAAAACTGTGTTCTGCCACCTTAACCCAATGTGTATTTTGTTTGGACTCCAGGTGGACCACTCGGACCCGATGCTGGAGACCGCCATGCCTGACGAGATGGATTTCGCGAAGGTGTTTGCCGGGGAGAAGGACGAGGCGCAGGAGAAGGTGGAGATTCCCGTGGACGACATCCCTGTGGGGAAGGACAACCAACCAGAGCCCGAGGAGAGCAACATCCTCACATAGAGGGGGAAAGAGGTCCACTGTTCCCTACTACCAGAGTGGCTCAAAGCAGGGTTGTTTCAAGATCTGTGCTAGCACTATACAATCTTTAAAGGCATCCAATGCAATTTCAGGGCAGCGATACAAAAAGTATTCTGGATGAGGAAATCTGTCTGATATTGACATTTACTCTCATTTCGTACCACATTTTCGTCATCATTTCATACTTAGACATACAAAACAAGCAACCATTTCCAGTCAGCAACATCGCATGTTAGCTCAGAGCTATCAGTATGTTTTGTAGTAATGGGTTGAATCAATTACTACATTCAATTTACTTAAAAAAAAGATCAGAAACGTTGAAAATCCAGTTTGTCGCCCTGATTTTGTTTTGCATTGGATGCCTACAACTAGCCACTTGTGAAGTACATGCAGGTCGATGAAGGTTTGACACCAAGGTAATAAGATACACAAGAAAACAGTTACTCAAGCAACTGGATAACGGACTGACGTTTTATGAAGGATCAACTACATTTTGCTGGAGGTTTTGCTCTAGTGACTTCCTTTCAGTGAACAACGTGTCTTAAAGCTATATCTCTACATTATATCTGGTCCACAACCCCAGAATTTGACCATTTATTTCGCGAATGGAAAAGAGTTTTGAGCCCTGTTCTACCAACATTAGTTGGGTGAACTAAATGCTTGTTACAGAACAGCCCTGAAATGTACCATTCTATATAGGGTGTGGAACGTTTGAGTTTGCCTTTAATAACTACTACAAGTACTTACATGCAAGAGCAACATGATTATAATACAGTGTAATGCTAAATGTTTGGCAAACAACTTAATTGCTTCCACTGATATAGTCAGTTAATAGTTACATAGTTTGTATACTAACCATAGATTGGGATGAAAAAAAAAATCATGTTGTGTACCTACATTCAAGATACTATAATTCACATCATATTCATGGTAGCAAAATGTCACAGTCTAAGAAAAATAGAAGTGCTAACAGTAGTGGGCCAAAGAGAAATGATTTGTTAGTGATTTGTTAATGATAAGTACACGGTACAGAAGTGATTGTAAAAACCGGGAGCATAAAAGAACCGTAAAAAAATCTGCAATTACACTAACAAGACTTGTGCAATGTTGATGTTGAAATGAACACAGTAGAAGTTGGTGAGAAGTCATACTGTGAATAAGTGCAATGTCTTAGAGGTTTGGAGATCTTGCAATATTATATGTAGTTTGTGGCATCAAACGGTGTTGTGCACATCAGAACCTTTTGCAGCCAAAGATGCTTCTCGATGACAGGTTTTTGTCTGGACCAAATGTTTTAAGTGCTTCAGCAGTGCCTTGATAATTATGGATACCACAAACTGCTACAAATTTTACTTAAGTCTTACACTTAGGCCACACCAATTTAATTTGTTGGTTCGCGGATTTTTTCAGAAAAAATATGAAGCGACAGGGCGAAAAAAAATAAAAATAAAAACAGGTCTAGGCATCCTATTATAGGCTTAAATGCTATAAAATGAGCCATGAAGTCAACACAAAAGGCTGGGTTAAAATTTAAACATTGAATTTTGAACTTTTAATCAAACCACTGCAATGATAGATGGGAAAACTGTAACAACTAGAGCTGTGTACCGGTACGCAGTACCGATACTGTACCGGAAAAATTGATTAGGTACAGGTCCAAAATACCTAATCCCTCAGTACCGGTACTGTACCTAAACAATTTCACACCAATTTTATGCCTATTTGTGACCTCAAATGTTTAAATAGCTGGTTAACAATGGGTGCCTGTGTAAGGACAGTGTGTTCATGAAAACAAAAACATCTTAGTTTTGCCTATATTTTATCTGAGCATTCGCCATAAACAAAGAATAAACCTTAACTATCAAGTTTATTTATGTTTTTTTGTTATTGAAGGAGTTCAGAAGAGCATATAAATTGGTCGAATTGTTCAGGTACAGGTTCAGGTCCGGACCTGTACCTAAACCTGTGTACCTGTACCTGTACCTGTACCTAAAATTTGTTTAGGTACACAGCTCTAGTAACAACTAGGAAGAAAAGGACTTTCCTCAACTGTTGGGGGGCAAAACATATTTATTAAGCATTTTTCAGTTGATTCAGGATCAGAATCAATTTTTTTTTTTGCAAATCAGAAAAAAACGATAAGGCGAATCCGAGAACCAACAAATTAAATTGGTGTGGCCTTATGTGAATGCACCATAACTTGAAGCAATAACATGGCTATTTTGGTACTGCAATAAACTCACAATACTCGGAAGTCAATAAACTTACAAAACTCAACACAATGACTGCAATGTGTCTGTTTTAATGTGACTTGTCCTTATTAACATTCATCAGCAAAAAATGTAGTAAATGTAGGTAATATACCATCTAAAAAATTTTAGAAAAGTCTAGTTAATTTTGACAATAGTACTTACATAAGAGATTAGATTGTAACAATGGCAACAATTCCATTTAGTAATTAACCTCTCTAAAATTTTTCTTCTGTATCAGAGAATTCAAAGGAAAAAGTGACACATTCATGATGTTATCATTTTAATGTCAAGGATATAGTTTTGATGTAGTAATGAGCATCTAACGCTTCCTCCAAGAGAACTTCTTCCTGGCTTTCTTCTGTCCAGGTTTCTTTCGCTCCTTCCTTCTCAGGTCTGAAGTCAACAGCCCAGCTGTGCAAAAGAAAAGACAATCATTCAACAAAAAGGTGTGGCAAATGTGATCACGGTTCAAATACTGAGTGCATTGGAGCTGTGCAGGTAGCATATTATATTTAAATTTTTAAAAGCGTCACACACTCAGCACATGCGAAAGGTGTTCCAATTGAAGGCCCATGTGATAACCAAGTAGAACCCATGTGATATCACTTGTTATCACACAGGCAAGAACACCCATATTAAACGTTATCGTGCCCATGTAAGACATAAAACGCGATGCATGAATTTGCAATAGACCTGTTACTACATGTTTATTGGATATTACCCTGCAACACAGATTATATAATTTTATGCAAGTGCAAAAGTAGTCACATGTAACAAAGACCTAAAGACTATAAGGGCACAGTCATAGTTGAGTTTGGCTTGAGCTTTTCTTCCTACTTATTACAGTTTTTCTATCTATCAAGCCTTTTATGTTAACTTCATGGCTCCTATCAAAGCATTTTAGGCTAAAATAGGATGCCTACACCTGTTTTTATAAATTATTATTTTTTTACGCCCTATCGCTTCATAGTTTTTCTGACAAAATCTGACAACCAACAAATTAAATTGGTGTGGCCTTACCTAGTCTCATGTTCTCTATCTCTGTCTCAGTGAGGAAGCTACAGAGAGCCCTGGAGATGCCCAGTCTGATGGCCCCTGCCTGGCCTGTAGTGCCGCCCCACCATACTGTAGCCTCTACATCAAACTGGTCCAGTCTGTCCACAAACTCCAGAGGCAGCATCACCTGTTCTCTGTGTATCAAAGACATGGGATAACTTTTTAAAAAAGTGCTTTGCATAATTTACACCTGTCGATGTTAGATATTACATGTATACATATATTATATGTCATATGTTTAAAAAAATTATAGTTAAATCTTGGAATGCAGGAGATTAAAAGAATTCATTATTTGCATTACATAACTGCCATCAAGCTGCAGCCATAAAATCATTACGGTTCCTCGACTCTTTTGATGAATCAGTTGACTTATCCCCTTTGAAAAGTTTAAACAAAACATCTCAGTCTCCAATTCCAGAACCATATAGAGTTTGAGCTTAAATTTTAACACAAGAAAGGGAACTCACCATAAATTTTGGGTTGATTCTCGTCAACCCTTATCAGATGTGTGATCCACTCGCTGACTCTCCGGAAGTCGGAAGCGTGATGACGTCAGGAGTGAATCAAAATGGGGAAGAGAGATGACATCATGCTTCTGACCTCCAGACAGTCAGCGAATGGGTCACACATATGACGAAGGTTGATGAGATCAGCCGAAAATTATGGTGAGTTCCCTTCTTGTGTTGGAATTTAGCTCAAACTCTACAACAGTGACTGGCATTTTGACCTGAGTGTGACATGTGAATGTGAACTCTGACCTGTCCTGTACGTTCCTCAGGTAGCTGATCAGTGGCAGTCCGTTCACGGTGACCTCTCCTGTACCCCTGTCTCTCAAGGTCACCCTCGCACGGGCACTTTTTCTCCTTCCTTTGGTGACCAAATACATGAAAACATGAAGTAAGTGCACATATTTGAAAAATAAATCACCCTTCAACTGCATAACTGGTACAGTACAACAACATCAATTAGGTACAGGATATCGGATGGCGTAGTGGTAGATCATTCGACTGTGAACCGGGAGACCCGGGTTCGATCCTGAGTTGTACCCGGGACATGTCTGGACATGCGCCCGACGTTGTGTCCTTGGGAAAGGCACTTTACACGACTTTCCTCACTCCACCCAGGTATGAATGGGTACCTAACTTCGGTTGGGGAAAGCCGTATTAAGGTCACCTTGTGGCGCCGAATGGCAGCCGCACAGACCCTTGCGGCAGTTCCACAAAAATGTAGAACAAATATGTATTCTGTGTATTATGATGTGTATAGGATGTGTATCATTATGAGTATTATTACCATTTGTATCATCTGATTGTAAACCCTGCATCAATTCAGCAACTATAAGGCTGCAATTGCACGGGTGATGTTTGGCCAATAAACCATTTATTATATGAAGTTACACTATATCAATACCTTACATTATACTACCTCATGTGAAACATATACATGTACATAGGTGACCAAAGTGAAATCTAGAGGGAGCAACTAATACACATTTGAAGATTATTCAGGAATGGCTAAGGTACTGTAGGACACTAGGAATTCACAACAGGAAATGATTAACATTGGCTCTGTCTTGTTTAATAAGTCATAAGGCCATGCACCAGTTCTGTTTTACTTGAAAAAAAAAGATTAAATAAAGTTTTTATCAACTGAGTTACTGTTATAGAAGAAGTTCAGAAAAAGTGTTAGTTTGTCAAAATGTTAAAGTACTGCTACAGAGGCGGACCTGTTTATTTGAAGGATCTTATACTCACTATTCTTCCTGGAGTCTTAAAAACACATTACAAACTTATAACACAGTACAACTGTACCTGAATCTCTGTACTGGTACTTGTACCTGACGTTACATGTATATATGTTTAGGTATGCAGCCCTGATACATACATGCATGGAGGTAGAAAAAAGTCTACCTCCATGATACATGGTAGCAATTAATTGTTAAAAATAAAAGCAGACTTTCTCACCGTCAGCCTCCATGTAGGCTACACCATGCCCGTCGTACATCAACTGGAAATGAAAACATGTCAGCAAACTGGTTAAAACACATCTGTACAAGCAGCATATAAAATACCTGGTTGCCCAGTTGACCTGTGCACCAACATTTTGCACTACTTTAATTTTGTATATGCAGTGCATAAATGGAAATTTGAGAAAGAAAATTAAGTAACACAATACCTATGGCTTTTACATATTACTGGAGATTTGTATTGAGTATAATATTTAGGACATTGTAAAATACTGCTATGTTGATGAAGGTTAGACATCCAGGTAAACGGTACTCATAGGCAATTCAAACTCTGATGATAGCTAATTCTTTGGTACTACTGGATGAAATACATACTACATTTTGTAGATTACTTTTGGACATTTTGAGTGACATTTGTTACTTTTTGTCAGCATCACTAAGGAGCTTACAGAACTAGCAAGTCAACACTTAATAATATATACATTTATGAGAAATTGGAAAAATTGGTTAACTATGACAAAGACCCGTATGTGTCAATGATATGTTAACTTTCTTCAAGGAGTCTTTGTCATGTTCAACTGTCTTTTTCACAGTTTCTCATATTCTCATATTCTGTTCATTTTAGGCTGGGGTCACATTTCCAAGCCGGGGCCCGGCCGGGCTGTTTTGATTAACGAAATATCAAGAATTTTCATAAAGAATATACGTAAATACAATGTAGTTCCATTTTTGATATTTTTCAACCTTTCTGTGCTTTGTTGCGTTTTATACCATATTTTTCGTTCCACTGAATGACTGCCCGGCCGGCCGGGCCCCGGTTTGGAAATGTGACCTAAGTATTAGTGGTGCTGTAGAAGTGACAGATGTTACTCAAATATGTCCAGAAGTCATCTCTGCAATTTACACATTGAGTAAGTACAATGCACTGTGCCTGCACGAAACCCAGATTTTTCAGTTCTTATTGTAGCAGATGGTATCTTTTCTGACATAACATTTGAAATACACAAATACAATATCAAACAATTGCAAGCTGCTCTGCCAAAGTGCTATGCACAATACATTACAAATTTCATGTACTAGGCAAAGTATGTTGACTGCCAATGTGGTACAAGAGTTGTTTTGCTGGCATTTTTTAAATCCTTGGGCCACACCAATTTAATTTGTCGTTTCTCGGATTTTTTCAGAGAAAATCCGGAGCGACAGGGCGAAATAAAAATAAAAAAAAACAGGCCAAGGCACCCCATGATAGCCAGAAATGTTACATTATGAGCCATAAAGCCAACATACCAGGCTGGTTTATAATTAAAACAATAGATTTTGAACTTTTAATGAAAAAATGTTTCATTGTTACACTGGAAAACCTAAGAAGTAGGAAGAAAAGGACTTTTTTCAACCATTGGGGCCAAAATATGTCTTTCATTGAGCATTTTGCAGTTAATTCAGAACAAATTTTTTTTTCTTTGCAAATCAGAAAAAAATGGACGGGGCGATCCATGAAGCAACAAATTAAATTGGTGTGGCCTTGGCTGTTACTTACCGGCTGGACCTGCTGTTTCATGGACACAGCCACGAGCTCCTTACGGAACCTCATGATAAACTGGGGTGACTGTTTGGCATACGGGTGTCTGGCAATGTGCTCCATCATTTCAACAAACCGACGATACTGTATGGTGAACATTAAAAGTACATGTAACATCACTATAAAACATGAATACATAATACATGTTCAGTCAAACTTGTCTAAGACAACCACCCATGCAGGGGACAGAGGAAAAGTCTTCTTATACATTTACAAGGCTTAGTGATGCCTTACACTTTGTACAAGCATGGTGACAAAGCCACAGGAATACTCCGAATAGACTGCCCCATTGATCCAAAGTTACCTGCACTAACCCGCATATACCCAGTACATGGACCAGTGCAGGTTAGCTGCAGGTAGACATCAGAAATACCTGCACAGCTCCAATTTTACCTGCACTAACCTGCATATACCCAGTACATGGACCAGTGCAGGTTAGGTGCAGGTAGACATCAGAAATACCTGCACAGCTCCAATTTTACCTGCACTAACCTGCATATACCCAGTACATGGATCAGTTCAGGTTAGGTACATGCTAGGTAGACATCAGAAATACATGTACCTGCACAGCTGCAACTTTACCTGCACAATTATGCATTGGTGGTATTTTCAGCCCTGAGAGTATTTTTCAATGAAAGGGAAAACTTAAATAACTACACAGTCCCAACATTTTCTATACTGTCTACATCTCAGCTCACCTGATGATCATCCATGGACTCTGTTATCATTTTCTCCACTGCTGTCTTGTCTATCCACACACTCTTGTTAAATTCTGGCCTGGACAGGACCAAGGGTAAACAAAAAAAAATACTATTACAAGGTAATTAGACATGGCTTCACTCCCTGCCCTGAATGACCTCACTCCCTTTAATGGTAAATACATGAAGCACTATATTATGTGAAAACATACTAATCATAATGAAAAAAAAAACACTATGCAAAACAGTATGAGTCTTATGATATCATTAAGTTATAAAAATGCAGGAAGCAAAAGCAAGAGACAGACAAGCCTGATATAATAATAGAATGCATACCTTTCATGCAAACCAGTGATAGTTGGATCCAGGAAAACAGTATGTTTCTTTGAGAGTCTGTCTGCCAAATGATTTTTCCCATTAAACAACAGAAATAGCAATTGTGATTGACTCTATTGCATTTTTTGGGCCAATCTCACCTTCTTCTCTCAATTTGGTACTAACATAGGCATAAACATACAATCATTTTTTTAATGCTATTATTAATTACTAAGTAGGCTTTATACAGCTTCCCATAGTGTTTTCTTATACTTAGGCCACACCAATTTAATTTGTTGGTTCTCAGATTTTTTCAGAAAAAATATGAAGCGACAGGGCGAAAAAAAATAAAAATAAAAACAGGCCTAGGCATCCTATTATAGCCCCGAATGCTTCGATTGGAGCCATGAAGTCAACACAAAAAGCTGGGATAAAATTTAAACAAAGAATTTTGAACTTTTAACCAAACCACTGCATTAAAAGATTGAAAAACTGTAACAGCTAGGAAGAAAAGGATTTTCCTCAACTGTTGGGAGCAAAATATGAGCATTTTTTAGATGATTCAGAACCAGAATTTTTTTTGCAAATTAGAAAAAATGAA
>NW_017802536.1:232336-239088 GCF_001625305.1 Branchiostoma belcheri
AATGAAGAGGCGAATCCGAGAACCAACAAATTAAATTGGTGTGGCCTTATACTGGAATTTATACAGTTTCCCTTAGTGCTTCATGCATTTTTCCATACATTTATAACTCATACAGTTTTTCATTGACACTCGTACATTTTCATATACATGTAGTGCTATATGCATTTTTAAAAAAGCAAAATTTGTCTGATTTCTTAATCTTAGGCAGTCTGGTAAGTTCAAGTCAGAGGTAGGATACAGAATGAGTGATTACCATGGTTCAGGCTCTGGGAAAAGTACACCTTTAGCCAACATCTTGTCTTCATGTCTGTTGAGTTGAGTCAGGACCCGAGCTGCTTCCTGGGAGTGTATTAGATACAATCAGAATGCTGCTTTCTTTATTCAATTGGCCTCAAGGCCACTTCAAAGTTACATACATTGTAGTTATCAAAATGGGAACATACATGTAGCTGCACTGGTGTGCCTAAGGCCGCACCGAAATAATTTTATGGATGACATCCTCTGAAGACCCCCAAACTAGTGTATGTGGGCGAATAAAAAAAATACTGGCCAAAAATAAAAATGCTACTAAACCACAGGAATACAAAGCTGGTATTGTGAATTTGCGGCAGTACATAGCGACATACGACATGCTGGCTTTTTGCGGAATTTCTAAATCAGCACTGTACGTATGTACTGAGTTCTTGAGTCGTGGAACTTCTGTAGCCTGGGTGCTGTCCTCCAGAGTTACCGCCGGCTCCGTATTGCCGTAACTACCAAGGACTACCCAGGCCTAGAGCCAGGCCAGAGCCTCGGAGGACGTGATCTTTTTTCATTTTTTTAGAACAATGTGCTCGCGGATGTCATCCATAAAATTAAATTGGTGTGGCCTAGCCTTAAAGATTTAAGTGTACAGGAAACATTTAGAATGTAGATTAAAGTTAAACCATGTAGAATAAAGTTAAACCAAATAAAGTTAAAACTCTTATTGCCTCCCTTTGGAGCTTGAATATAAATGATCAATCGAACACATTAAAGTTAAACTCACATGCATGAGACTGTAGTAGTTGGCCTTGCCAGTGTAGAATAAAAAGCTGAACGGTCGACCGTCTTTTCCCCATTGTAGGGCTGCAAAAATAGAAGATCCCATTTATACACTTAGTCTAGTTGTATAGACTATGTACATTGTACATTTAGGAAAGGGGATGGGGGAGACGTTATGAATAATATAACATTATATTTAAGTCCTATGTAGATTTAATGTACACACATACTGAGCTGTCATAACATTTGATATGGGACTTTTGGCCCATATAGCTGTATCACACAGGTACAGGGTTCTATTTCAATAAATTCTCAATTTAGTTATCACAAGGAACTTCAAACAAGTCCTTGGTTATCACATGCATCGTCTTCCAAATGTTCCATACAAAATGTAGAATAATCTAAATGCATTTTGCATGCATTGAGTGCACTGCTTTTGAAAATTCAGACTTTCAACTTGATGTAATTTTTTGTTCATACACACTAAAGTTACCCCTTTGGCCTTTGGGTGATTGGACCCAGATACATGCACACTGTGTTGTATTCTGTATCCAATACTTGGAGCAGATAGGCAAAACAACAACCCACATACATTTAAAAAATCCAAAACAAGACCTGATAATAACAAATGAAAGACACTAAAAGATACCTTTATTGATCTTGTATGTTATTCTGAAAATATCAAGACTTAGTGTTAAAAAGGGTTAAACAAGGAAATAGAGAAACCTGGTCTGACCTTTCTGTTTTGGAAATATTTGATCTGGAGGCTGAAGAGGAAAAAAAAGTGAAACATTAGAACATGGTCATTATGATCAAATCCAAAGGATTTTGATATACATTGTGTACATGACAAACATTCACGACATGTAGGGCATTACCTTTAATACTTGGCTTCCATTGCCACATGCAATTGACCAGTACCATTCTGAGAACAGGGTTCCAACTTCTGCTGATAACCACCACTTTAGTTAAGAGTCATCCTTAAACATTGAGCATCATATTGATTTATTCACAATGCATAAACCTTATTAGGAATTACCATTACCTTAAGCATGGGTCTGGCCAGCTTGTCATGCAATCCGGAAGGAAGAAGGTAGCTGATGGCTCTCTGTTGATACAAAATGTAAGATAAAACATTTGAGTGACAGACTTCTACATTGTATATAGCATACAAAAACAGTTTTCACATACTGTTTACCCTAAGAAGGCTCTTGTTCCAGCTACAATATCCTCTCTTTAATTTTGCAACATTAAAAAAAAATGTCTTTAATAACCCACATGTTCATCCTGTGTGAATGTTTCTGATAAGCCACATCTACATCCTCATGTTTAAATTTGTCTGGTAACACCCATCTATATCCTTCTATGTAAATGTTTCTGCTAACCTACATCAATGTCTCTGATAACCCACATGTACATCCTCCTGTGTGAATGTTTCTCATAACCCACATCTACATCCTCCTGAGTAAATGTTTCTGATAACCCACATGTACATCCTCCTTTGTGAATGTTTCTCATAACCCACATGTACATCAATGTTTCTGATAACCCTCATCTACATCCTCCTTTGTGAATGTTTCTGATAACCCACATCTACATCCTCCTTTGTGAATGTTTCTCATAACCCACATGTACATCAATGTTTCTGATAACCCACATCTACATCCTCCTTTGTGAATGTTTCTGATAACCCACATGTACATCCTCCTTTGTGAATGTTTCTCATAACCCACATGTACATCAATGTTTCTGATAACCCTCATCTACATCCTCCTTTGTGAATGTTTCTGATAACCCACATCTACATCCTCATGAGTGAATGTTTCTGATAACCCACATCTACATCCTCATGAGTGAATGTTTCTGATAACCCACATCTACATCCTCCTGATGAGTGAATGTTTCTGATTACCCACATCTACATCCTCCTGAGTAAATGTTTCTAAAAACCCACATCTACATCCTCCTGAGTGAATGTTTCTGATAACCCACATATATATCCTCCTGAGTAAATGTTTCTGATAACCCACATCTACATCCTCCTGAGTAAATGTTTCTGATAACCCACATCTACATCCTCCTGAGTAAATGTTTCTGATAACCCACATCTACATCCTCCTGGGTAAATGTTTCTGATAACCCACATCTACATCCTCCTGAGTGAATGTTTCTGATAACCCACATCTACATCCTCCTGAGTGAATGTTTCTGGATCCTCCCCCATCATGTTTGCGAGGTGTCTCCTCCCCAGCTGGTACTCCTGGTCCATCTCCTGTAGAAACTCGTCAGTGTAAGGCTTGTCTGACAGACTGCTGGTGGCTTTGATCTGCTGCCGTTGCCTAGCAACTGAGATTGATAGGCATCTGTGGGGCTGCTGGAAATGGAGACAACAAAAAAACATATCCAATTTGATGTAATTAGTGACATATCATCACTGCACTGATATGCTGCTGCAGTTGTGCATTTATATATGTAATTATGTTTCCAAATGTTTTAAAAAGAGAGAAGAAAGGGCAACTAACAGTAGATGATAGGTACTGTAAGTCTACAAATTTCCGCGGTATATTTAGATTCGCGGAATTCGCGGGGACCTTTGTACCGCGAATCTATTTCCCCGCGAATATGTTTTGCGTAAGTGCGCCCCCTCCCCACATGCATTCACAACGGTAAGCGAAACACAAACACACGCGATTCACAAATCACTGCAAATCAACTTTATTCTTAGCAAATGTTGAGTACCGAATTTTTTTTAAGTTATACTGATGTCAAAAAATTATAATATTATGAGACACCGAATCGCGATACTGCGGCACTGGCCGTGTCAACCGTGTACCGCCGAAAAAAATCTATGCGTGCAGAGCGCCGGCCATGCGCGCCCGGGCGCTTGAAAATTGCGGGAACATCGGGCATATCTACAAGTATTTTTATGAAAAATATAACGGCTGGTACCTGGGAAATGTTAGTTGGTTATCTTTTGCGCCCTGCTTTGCGGGCGTTTTTTTCTTCTTGTTGTTTTGCTGGATAGAAACGCTCACCGTGGGCCTACAAAATCGAAGGCGACCTTTGCATATTTCCGGGTTCAAAATCTCGTCGAAGACGGCAGAAATTTGCTTAGTAATATATATATTCTTTCGATTATGCATTTCTTCGCTAGAGTATCGATGTGTAGTCGTGGAAAATAGCATTTTAGCGCTTATTTCCGAACAAAGAAAATTGTTTACACGTGCGTCAGATCGATTGTCAGCTTTACCGCCGGCAGTCTCGCGCGGTGCACGAAACAAATTTTTGCGCCGCGTTTTAGGAGATAAATGCTGGAACACGAACCTTTTATTATTTTAAATATACACTTTACAAATTTTTCTTTGAAAAATAGCCAAGGAGACATCGCGAATCTAAAAATACCGCGGATTGTCCATTTTCCCGAAACCGCGAACTTTAGGCCCCGCGAATCTAAAGAGACTTACAGTAGTATATAGTATTGGTGTAATGTATAGATTCCTAGCACTTTGCATTAGAATATAGCATTCCAACTTATGAAATACTCATGTTTTGCATACTGTATTATCCTCTTGTGCATTTAGCCCATCTGGGCAAGAACATGCAATAAAGATTAATATTCATTATACACACAGTTTATGTCTGATATTTTTGTGGGAATTTGTTTTGACATCAAATTAGGACTATATAACTTGTTGTATTGACTGGGCCAGCTAAATGTGTCAATCACAGTATTTCTTTGTTATTTATGTGCATTTAAAAAGTAACACAGTGTTAATTTGTTTAGTCATCACTATTAGCAGCAGTATAGTAGTACAATTATTCAATACGTTGATGAAGGTTAGACATCCAGGTAAACAATACTCATTGGAAATTCAAACTCTACTACTGGATAGATTATAGAGATAGTATCCGGAGCTCATACATGCGTTATCAAGTTCTGTTAGTTCATTTGTGACGCTGAAGAAGAGTGGTGGATGTCACTTGAAACGTCCGGATATTATCTCTGTAATTTATCCAGTAGTAGAATTTAAATTTCCTATGAATTATTAAAATACTTCTTTTACTTGCTGTCTCAAAATCAAATATAGCCCATATAACATTCATGGGGTGCTGCATTGAAATGTTTACAATGTCTACCCCGATATCTATTATATGTCCCTAAGTTTACCTAGCTTCCTAACACCCCTACCTTAAAATCTGGAAATTATGAACCTGGAACCCAAAATCCCCTTCACTACTAGTAGCCTCAACACTACAGTTTGTAATAATTTCTCCTCAATTCGGTCGTATTGCCTGCTATTAGGCAGCCCCAAACAGGGACTTATATTGTGGACATGTTTTTAAATTAAAATTTGATTCAAAAGACATCTTGCTCTGGCAAAGATACACAAATATCCAGGCCTGAGGCCTAAAAAATTCATTTGGTACTCTTGGTGAATAATATTTGTTTTATGAATATGACGATGTTTTCCATACTGTCTAAAATTATGCAGCCGCTGATTCAAGTTCAGTTACTTTGCAAGTGAAGGAATAAACTATTTTATCAAGTCGTTCTTGCTGAAAGTCTATTGGATATGCATATATGGTGACAGTGACAAGCCCCCCTCCCCCTCCCTCTCTCTAATTTGTCATCATTGAATGCAGCAAACTTCAACCTCTTAACACAATTACCAAGATGTTAATTTTACCTTAATTTTCAGCATGAACTGTTGTCCATTCCCGCCATTGTCTCTTAGAAGGGAGGAAGAAAATCGCAAAAACAAACGACCGCAAGACGTGAGCGGTCCAGCCATGGGCGCCGCCATCTTGGGTTTAGGAGGTATGTAGGCTCCATGACCTCTGACCTACTCACCGGCTGATAGCTAGCCTCCTGTGCAGGCTCCGGGGTGGGTGGGAATTTTGGTACAGCTTTCCGCCCACGGACGGAAGGAAACCTTCTCTCGGCGGCTGGTTGTAGGACGGCCGGCTATTAAGATATCGCGTTAAAAACTCTTCCAAAAGCTGTATCAAAATTCTCACCTGCCCCGGGGTCCAAAATCTAATCATTTGCAGATCTCATCAAGACCTACCCACCTACCACTGAGTATCAAGACAATCCAGTTTAAGCCCTCTCAAGTTATCGTGTCTACAGACGGACGGACACTCACACACATACACGAACGCCTCTGAAAACATAACCTTCTTGGCGAAGGTAATGAAGTGATATAGTGTATGGAAATGAGGATTTTATTTGCGTAAGTAATGAATAAAATTCGTCCGACGTCCGACGGTTAACACATCATTTGACAGAGGAATTTTGTTTTTAATTTTGGTTAAAATAATTTGTAGCTTGTTATAGTGTTGTGCTTACTTAAAAATGACTTTATTTAAATATAGCTTTGCAGTTACTAGTATCTTGGTGAAAATTAGAATAACAAGCTTGATGTTGCAAAAAAAAACAGTTACTCAAGCAACTGGATATGATTTTAACACATCATTTGACAGAGGAATTTTGTTTTTAATTTTGGTTAAAATAATTTTTCAAAATCATATCCAGTTGCTTGAGTAACTGTTTTTTTTGGCTATCGTATTACCTGGATGTCTAACCTTCATCGACGAAGCTTGATGTTGCATTTTGACCTACAGTTCACCATTGCGTTATTCTGGACATGAAACAGGTGCGATATTCTCACCCTTTTGATATAAAGCCAAGTCGAATTAATATCATGTACTCAGTGAGATCAAGGGGG
>NW_017802536.1:239285-239388 GCF_001625305.1 Branchiostoma belcheri
ATGGGCCGTGTCTATACGGAATCACCCAAGGCGGTTTACATGTGGTTTACCCCGAAGCCGGTTTCAAGTGGCTCCATGTGAACTCCCCGAAATCACATTGAAA
>NW_017802536.1:239408-290958 GCF_001625305.1 Branchiostoma belcheri
TTTCTAGCGGGGACCAATCAGAGGGCTGCTGAATAATTTGAATAATTTATCAAGGCCCACGGACGCGGTTCTTTCACTTGTAAAGTAGCCAATTACCACCGAGCCGGTGGCACACGATGGGCGAAAACATGGGCCGTGTCTATACGGAATCACCCAAGGCGGTTTACATGTGGTTTACCCCGAAGCCGGTTTCAAGTGGCTCCATGTGAACTCCCCGAAATCACATTGAAAGCGCCTCGATCCCAAGCCACTTCTAGAGGTGGTTTCGAATCGGTTTCCCCGCATCGCGATTTGCGTCTGAACGCAATGTGATTTCAATGTGACTTCGCCTGGTCATGGATTACGGGGTGATATTTCTTTATTTATATGCAATACCAACTTTTACGTGGCAGCAACTTAAAGAGCAGTAATGGTCAAATAATGAGTCCGTTCTAGGGCGAGCTTCACCGCCTCTGGCGGGACCACGTCGGCATTCGGCCGAGATACGCTGGGAGGGGGGGCATCAGCAAGCAGGTCGTTGACCTCTGACATTAATAACACGCCGCCTTGCGTGTTATCATCAAACAGCAATAAATGTAGCTCAAGCGCATTATGTTCGGACACGGTTTCACAGGTGTGTGTGGCACGTGGACCAGATGTGAGGAATGTGAGTTACCCGAATCGCGGTTTGGGTGATTCCGTATAGACACGGCCATGTATTTCACACCCATTGTACGTCGACATAAAGCGCTTATACATTACAAACAGAATTTTCGTAGGACTGCCATTACTTTAGTTTGCAGCATGTGTATTGAGAACGAGTATCTTCATAATTCTGCTGGCTATTTGTAGAAGAACGGCACAAAAAACAGTTTTCAATACCAACACGACTTAGCAGATAACACGTAATGAAGACCACTTTTTACGCAGATTGTAGCACTGCGTAATGTTACACAAACTAACAGTAGATGTTTTAAGGAATTCACAGAAATGACAATGATAGATAATGTAACGCATATACATTATACAGCACAAAATAAAGAGTAAAAGTAATGTAGTCGTCTTTGGCCGGGTATGGCAAGTTATAGTACGTACATGTATCGGTTCAATATAATCTTTAACGGGTAAGTTGACAGCAACAAGCAAGATGCATAGGTTCTTTTACTTTTGTAGCTCACTTGCGTCTAGATTTAGGGCGAACCCATGTTACTTTTTCGCCGCAGTTTTTCATGTAGTGGTTACTTCGACAGCCTTTCCGCTGACGCAAACATACTAGTTTGAGGTTCCACAGTTCTTACAACGTTAGCGCTTGAAGTGGTGTTTTCCAAGTTTGTTTGTCTGGTGATGTTGTCTTTGTTGGCTTGTTGTCTGTCATTTCCCTCCATTTTTATGTTTGGCGGCCCGTCTTTGATGGGTTGGGTTTGCTTCACAAATCTCGGCTTCGCTAAGATCCGTTCCTTCCCGTACGTAGTGGTCGCTCCATTAGCGCTAGTGCAGCCACATTTGAATGTGTAAAACTTAATGTCTACAGTCCCGTTTTGATTCGTTCATCAAAGTAGATTTTACTAAGGTATGACTTTACTAACTGATTGTGGAAGTACTAGTACCATGGAGGTAGAAAAAAGCTAGCAGAGAGGCACACAGCTTGCGTAGAATATGGCCACAAATAGTCCACTTTGCCGGAAAAATCGCTACTTTGCCAGTTACGAAAGTTTGGAAAATGGAACATAAACATCGTCAACTATCCAGAATAAATATCGGCATATCTAGAAAAAATCACACAAATTCATACTAGACGATTGTATTTGTTGAAATGTTCCAGTTCTAAAATGTTCGATTCGAGCTTTACAAAACACAAAAAACGCAGTAACTCGCCCATTTTTCGTCGCACAACAAACATAAACATATCTGCGTATCCGCCATTTCCCTCCGCTCCCGATGCTGACTTCTGCGCAACAATACGACGCAACCCAAATAAGGAAATGCTCGGAAACTCGGGTATGTCGGTCCCTGCTCGGAGTGGACTCGGCTACCGTCGCTGGCAGTGATGTCATTTTCGGCTCATTTGCATAGCCATATATGGAATTCTGGCGGGAGAGACCGCGGCGAACATAGGCATCAAACGAAGTACCGCCGGGCCGGCGGACAATAGAAAACAGCGGGATCTAGCGCCGCAAAACAAAAGGCCGCGGCGGGTGCTAAATACGTCCTCCTTCCAGGAGTCCTTTCCTTTTTTCTACCTCCATGATCATACCATCCCAGCCGCTAGCCGTGGCTGGCGTGGCGAGCTGCCGTGACGTAACACGCCCAGGATCACGTGAGGGATGATTAGCTGGCAAAGCTGGCAATATTGCCTGATGGGAAGGGTCAGAGTGAGAGTGCGTAGTACTAATCCGCGAAAATTCGAAGCGTTGTCGTGCCCTGTTTTTCTTCTCTGATGTCTAGATATTTAGCGCCTTTGTAAACAACTACAGCTACAGCTAAAACACTGTGGAGGTTAATGCTGCCTGATTCGCATCTACTGTTGCCGGAAAGAATCGCAAATCATCAAAAACAGGTAATTTATACTGTTGTGAAGATGTGTGTGGCATATTTTTTGGGGTGGGGAGGGGGGTGTAGTTAGGGTGACGCCGTCACGTAATATATTTCTGTACCACATATATTTCACAGTACTGAAAGCCCTTATAGGCATCACGCCTAGTGGGTGTAGGTGCACGTCCAAGTCTGGCAAATGTCTGGACTGTGTTGGTGAAAGTGTTCCGAGGGTAAATCTTATAAAACCAACAAAATTGTTGGATGTGAGATCATGAATAATTTCATAGGTGGGGAAGCCTTTAAATTTGTGCACTGTCAATTTTCAAGTGTTTTTTTTTTTACACTGTATTCCAGGCATGCCACCAAAGTATCCGGGGAAGAAAAAGAGACTTTTTGGTCGAAAGGTTGCCAAAAGAAAGAACTACAGTTTTCACCAATGCCTGTGCACCTGGTCGCAAAAAGTCTGTAATTTTGCTAGACCCAGATGAGCCCATGGATGAGAGTACTGGCGGATCCGGAGCCAACGCTCATACGCTGCTCGCAAACGAGATGAAGCTGTCGGTGGGGAGGGGTACGGGTCTACAACCGTGGCTTTTTGCTGTTTGGGGTAGGTTCAAGTTTGTAATTTCTTTCTTCTTGTTGTGTATCGGAGTTCTGGTGGTCCAACGTCAATTTATTTTTTTTAGACCGGAGCCTGTATCAAATATAAAGCCGAGGCGAACCGCCCCCCTCCCCCATGACCGCGACTCTCATGAAAAAAACCACTGCACCACTACCTATTGTGCTATTTACTTTCCTGCAAGAAAAAGTGCATAATAATAAAAGACCTACTGCAATAAAGTGTTGAACTTGTATCATATGAATCTTTAGTCTGTTTAAGATCTGTTCATGCTATTTTCCAAATTCAAGAAACACAGTTACCAAAGATGTAAAAAATATCTTGACACATGTATGTTATCCATAGTGAGGACAGTGGCTTTTTTCAAGTTCCACATTAATATAACATACAAAACATGAACATTTTACTGAGCTATAATTTCCAAAGACTGACGCAATAATATAAACACAATGCACAGCAGGGGAACAAATAATTTTACAGACTACGTGTAACCTTCCTTCAGTCTACAGTGACTAAGATCCACAATTTTAATTGTGCGTAACTCTTTAGGTGACTAATTATACTTTCCAAGCATAGGATTAGGCTTTGGCTTATTTATGGCATGTTTTTATCAGGCTTTCGTATCTTTTTTTTTCACGGTAACCACCTTTTATCTTACTTCACAGGACCCAACTGTTACGCCTGGGACGGATCCATTATCCCTGCAGGGGAGCCTGTTGCAGTGCACGGCGCCATGTGTGAGTGTCAGTGGAAGACTTGGGCGGACAGATTCTCCACGTATGCAAACTGTAGATGGGGCGTCATCTCTGGCTGACCGACAAAAGCCCTGTCATACATTAACGATTTCGGACTCCCGAACACTAGCCGAACGCCCTGGTAGTCGGCTGTACGTCAGCCGAACACCAGCCAATCATTTGGAAGTAAGTCGGCAGTGTTCGGGGGTACTCAAATTTAACTCAAATTCGTTTCGATTCGTATAGAAAGGAAGGCGTGGCCTAAATCTGGTTATAGACTGCTCCCGAACGTCAGCCGAACAAATTCGGGGGAGGTCTTGAATGTGTGACAGGGGCTTTAACCAACGTGTCACCCGAGTTTCTCCCGAGTCCTAAGGCCACACCAATTTAATTTGTTGGTTCTCGGATTCGCCTCTTCATTTTTTTTCAATTTACCAAAAAAAAAAATTACTGAATCAGCTAAAAAATGCTGAGGAAAGTTAAGGAAAGGCCATTTCTTCCTCCTAGTTGTTACAGTTTTTCGATCTCTATGCAGTGGTTTGATAAAAAGTTCAAAATGTATTGTTTAAATATTAACACAGCCTTTTATGTTGACTTCAAGGATCCTATTGTAGCATTTTGGGCTATAATTGGATGCCTAGACCTGTTTTTATTTTATTTTTTTTGCCCTGTTGTTTCATATTTTTTCTGAAAAAATCCGAGTACCAACAAATTAAATTGGTGTGGCCTAAAGAGTGAAATGGTGACATGGCAGTCTGCACACAGCAGACATATATATTGGCAATCGATTGTCAGTGTGTTTTCAAACAAGCAAACAAAAATCGGAGATTTCATACCTCCGTGACATACTTGTGAGTTTTTGTGAATTTCTTGTTTATTGGGAGTTTCTCTAATATAACGGTTTCTATAACTATAACGGGAGTTCCTGTAACGGTCGTGCCGCAAATATACAAAAGTCATGGGGTCCTTTCGCAGCACAAAGGTCGAAGTTTCTCAGGTATTTCAAGCCCTGACGTAGTAATAACTAGAGTTCCCCGATCTCATACCTTCGCCAAATGATGTTAATCTTTATGACTGACAAATTATAGATTAGATTATTCCCCCCTGATTTAAGAAATAGGAACATAATTTTCATGAATTATATCATTTTATAATAATCTCAACCAAAAAACAGTCTTATATTAACAAACAATGCATTCTAGCATTTCCTAATAAATTATCCAAATGAGGTCCTGATTTGAATAAATTATGTTTGATGATGTTCACCTCAATTTAACTTTCAAATACCACAAGTATGAAATTCCAGGCAGTTATCATTACATAATTATAAAATTTTCTCATTAATTATGCAAATTAAGTCATCATTAACATAATCAATATCTTCCTGTGTTTCTCTCGTTGTCAATTACCAATGTCACAAGCTTTAATTGTCCTATTATTGAATGCAGCTGATTTATAGAATTTCTCCATAAATTATGCAAATTACATCAATATTTGCATAATTGTCACATAATTATATTAAGCATCACGTAAGCTACCTACATACAAAAAATCACGACGATCCGTCAACCGGTTCTTGAGTTATCCCCTTTTGAATATTTTCAAGAATTTATCCCTGCAGTTCCAGAGCAAGCCGCTAGGGGGCCTAAACTCACGTCACTTCTTCCCCAGCACAAGAGCTACCTACCATCTAAATTTCATCACCATAGCATGTCTAGATCATGAGATATCAAAACCGGAAGTTTAGCTGCAGTACCATAACAAGCCGCTAGGGGGTCCAAAATCTAATCATTTTGAGGTCTCATCAAGACCTACCCACCTACCAAGTATCAAGACAATCCATCAAGGCCTTCTTAAGTTATCGTGTTGACAGACACACACACACACACACACACACACACACACATACACGAACGCCCCTGAAAACATAACCTTCTTGGCGAAGGTAATGACCCATCTGAGAAAAGAAGAAGACGAAAAAAAATCATTCACGTCATTACCTGCAAATTAGAAAGCAATAATAGGTATATTAAGCCCTGCTAAGTCTTAAAGGCATCCAATGCAATTTAGGGTGTTAAAGTAATAAGAAATATTCTGGATTTGGAAATTTGTCTAATATTGACAATTACAGCCAACTCTTAGCATGTTTATAGGTGAAGCGTTGAAATGGCCCCCCATATCTCTATATGTACATTTATTAAGAGATTTCCAGCTTAATTAGGGTCTGTGGCCAGCTCATTTTCTTCGTTCTATCGTTATTTGATATTACTTATGGCTTGATTCTCTTATATATGGTAGTAAATAATCGCAGGTAATTATTTTATCACATAGACCAAAATGTTCAAAGAACTGTGAGGGTATTGCTTTATTTACTTACACTCTTTAATTTTTCTTCCCGTTCATAATTCATTTTTTTGTGTGCTGTAAACATAATATCACAATGTTTACCCATGCCTCTCTCCTTTTGGCTTTTTGGGGCGGCGGTAAGATATAAACGCGAGCGCAGACACCAACAAGAATTCGGAGATTTCATACCTCCATGAAATATATATGAGTTTTTCTAAATGTTTTTACACAGTACACTACAATACAAAACAAAATAACACAGTTTTTTTTTGTTTTCAAACACACAGTAGCATCTTTTGGCCTGAATATGGTCATGTAGGCTATTCCAGAGGGAGAACCTCATTAATCAAACGGGGCAGGCGCTGCCTCCACTCCGCACATCTGTTTTCCCTGTCATCTGTTTTCCCGGAAGTTCTGCTGCAGTACCAAGGTCAGACACCAGGAGGCCCATTCGACCTTGGCATTTGGCTTCCTAAGACCTACCAGCATACCAAATACCATCACAATCCATATAGGCGTTCTGAAGTTATACTGACTACAAATGTGCGGAAACACACACACACACACACACACACACACACACACACATACATAC
Source organism: Branchiostoma belcheri (assembly GCF_001625305.1). Taxonomy (NCBI): domain Eukaryota; kingdom Metazoa; phylum Chordata; class Leptocardii; order Amphioxiformes; family Branchiostomatidae; genus Branchiostoma; species Branchiostoma belcheri. Next base: position 246,217 of record NW_017802536.1, read on the forward strand.
ATACATACCTCCATACATTCATACACACACACAGACGCGCCAATAACAATACCTCCGTTTTTAATTATGAGACACTGTGCAGCCGGAGGCTACTGTATTGTGTTGGTATTCTGCTGTCATTTCTGTGTTAGCACAGCTGACTACCCGGTATACAATAATCTTTATTTGTAAAATCATGCCCGAAGGATAATTGCTTTCACAGTGAAAGATACTATTCGGTACATATATAGTCTATATGTTGTAAATGATAGACCTAAAAATCGGGACTGACCAGCATTCTTGGAGACACCCTATTTCGCAATGTTCTGCCAAGATTCTCATTGACGGGTAATGGCGCTATAATGATACAGTACCACTGTACTACCGCTGTAGTAGTTCTACTGTTGCGCTTGGGGGTAATTAAGCAAACATAACGGCTGTCAGCAAACATAATGTCCCGCCTCGCAATGTCTTCTTCATTTTAAACATCAAACAAATAATCTATTGACAGTTATCGTACAGTTCAAATGTCGATATTCCTTTCAAACCGGTCATTGGAGCGTAGAAAAAACATATTATCCCTTGGCTAACTCTTGATGCTCGTTCTTGGTTCTGATGTGGCCCTTTGCTTCTTATGCAAATAAAGGGCCCCATCGAGTGATTTTTATGGATGGCATCAATGCACGCATTAATTTTCGCATGATTTCGGACAAATATTTCCCTCTGACAGTGACGAAAATGGGCAACATTTCTGTTGCCATGCCGGAACGTGGACGGCAGATGAAAATGAGGAGACAAAGATATGATTTATTATTTTGTATTTCACTTTAAAGCATCGATGCATTTCATTCCTTTTATATGTAATGTTCCAACTGAATCAAAAACATTTGCAAACATTTGGTTTTCAAAGTTGTTTCATTGACAAATGAATGTTGTAATGATTTGGTAGTAACATTAGCGCAATATGAGGTACTATTTCTTGTTTGCCAATGTTCATGATCACAACATTTGAAATTGTAAGACTCTTGTTCTTTGGCCCGCCTTTTCGCATTTAATATGGCGTCTGTGGATTATTTCACCCATATAATTTACTTGCTGTGGCCTAAATATTAATTGCAACGTTTGACGCCCCACCGGGACAGAAAGAATGTGTTATTATATGTATCAAAGTATCCCCATGTCGTTGTGCATGGTCTCCACTACAGTACCAACATAAAATACGCGTTTCTTTCGAGTAAAGAGGTTGAAGTAGTCTTTTAAGCTTTATTTCGAAACATTAGATCTTTTCTTGGTGTCGTCGTCTTGTGTACTGTCTTCTTGTGTTCTCCAGGCTGCAACAACTCAGTAATTATCCCGCTCCAATGCCTTCGAGATGTCTTAAACACGTGCATCCTCCGTGATGAATGGGCACAGTAATTAAGACGGTCACACGTTGATAAGACATATGCTGATACTTCAGGACTTTATTTGATTCCGAACTTCATTTTCAGTGAGAATACGTTTGCTTTCTGCTTCTCCAAGTTGACGGTGGGCTTCAGTGCAGGTCAAAGAATCTGGCAGGTCGAAGGTAAGCGTGTCTCACGTAATTATCTTGTCAATAATTTTTCGAAAACGGGATCTGTACTGCGTTCCGTGCTCACTATGACGCCATTGACATCATTTAGTCTTCGACTTTATATAAGTTATGTCTTTTGTATATCTCTTAACGTTGCCCGGTAGTTGTGCAGATTGCACTGTTGGTATGTCAGTTGATAGCAGTACCTATCGGTAATGGCGTATTTTGAACTATTTCGTATTTTGCACTATGTACTATTTTGTAGTATGATCAAAAATGAATGATAGATTGTACTGTTCACAACATGTGCTAATATTTGTTTAGCATTTTGATGGGCTTGTGGTCTTGCACAAGGTTAGAGAATAAGCGAAAACATCTTAACACATGTAAAACTATCCTTGAACTCGTCTATACGTACCGTCAATGTCTTTACCTCCATGAAAAATGGAGGTATCGTTTGTGGCGTGTCTGTCTGTGTGTGTGTGTCTGTGTGTGTGTGTCTCTGTTTGTTTGTGTTTCCGCACATTTGTAGTCAACATAACTTTTGGACCTTTGGATGGATTGTAATGATATTTGGTATGTGGGTAGGTGTTGGGTAGGCAAAGGTCAAGGTTAATTTTGGGCCTCCTGGTGGCTGACCTTGGTACTGCAACACAACTTCCGGTTTTTGTATCTTTTGTCCGGGACATGCTATGGTCTTGATATTTAGTTGTAGATAGCTTTTCCTGCCAGTAATAAGCTTGTTCTGGAACTACAGGAGGGTTTCTGGCTAAACCTTTCAGAGCAGAAAAATTCACAAAGGAACGATGTATTTTTATGATTTTTTGGTATGTGGGTAGCTTAGACAGAGATCTAAGTTATTGGATGCAAATTATGCAAATGATGACTCTATTTGCATAATTAATGAAGAAATTGTGTCATATCAGTGTGGCAACGTCTCCCATAGCAGGCTCATCTCAAAATCGGAGTATTATAGAATTCAAGGAGCAACACTAAATTTAAAATGCTTTCCTAGCGAAAGGAGAGCCGACAGCAGAAGGGCAGATACAGTGAGTGACTAAGTGACTAAGCGCCATCTGTGGGCATGCCCAACAAGGGTAAATTCACTTGCATACTCGTCGCTTATAAGACCAAACCTAGAATATGCCAGGACAATAGGAAAACCATAGACTAGTGGTAGAACCAAAAAAGACAAAGATAAACTGAAAAGGATAAAGAATCAAACTGCAAGATTCAGCTGTACAAACAACTATGAAAACGATACTAGTGTCACGGAAATGAAAAGGAAACCTACGTACAGTGGGGTTCACTGGAGGACAGACGAAAAATGTCCAAACTATGCATCATGTAGAATTCTAGAAATTTACAAATAAACGGTATCAAATACCAGCCCAGAAAAGAAGAAATGTCTTCAAATATCAGATATCAAAGAGCGATGACCACTTGCAACTTTCATATCTACTTCAGTGTTCTGTGCAGCAGACAGTATGCCCTTCAGACTGGAACTGATGACCTAAATTGATCATTCGGATATTACAAACATTTCCTCCCTGTGATTATCGTCTCGTCTGATCTTACAATGTTTACTCCGTTGCCATGGTAGATAATTGCGCTGGAACTGATCTCGCTGGTCTCGCTGCTACATAGTTTGACAGGCCGTAAAGACACAAAGGACATCAGTTGATATACATCTGTTGATTTTGAGGGATTGTTTTGTCTTTGTTTCTAATTGTGAAAGAATTATCCATGTGTCTAGGGTTATTAGATACCGAAAAACGAAATTTCTTTCTATAGGTACGTCTTTTTTCCGATGTTAAAAATCGCCCCAGGTGGTAATTACTTAAGAGAAAACATTCTTAAGACTTGCTTTCTTGTAGTAAGGCCACACCGACTTAATTTTATGGATGACATCCACTGCAGACCCCCAAACTAGTGCGCGCGGGCGAATAAAAAAAATTCCGACAAAAAAATTAAAATGCTACTACAATAACCACAGGAATACAAAGCTGGTATTGTGAATTTGCGGCAGTACTTAGCGACGTATACGACAAGTCGCCACATGCTGGCTTTTTGCGGAATTTATGAATCGGTACTGTATGTATGTACTGAGTTAAGCGACGGTCACAACTCGCCGTGCGTGCTTTTTGTCCGTACGTTTCTGTCGTGGCTACGTCTGCTACGTTTTTTCTGCAAACGTAGGGAGGCCGGCCGAAGGAGTACGTCACTCGCACGGTTGCGCAAGGTGTACGTACGTGGTCTGCACGACACGCCTGGCCGTCAGCGGTTGCGTGCATCGTTCGTTGCGCAAGTGGTAAGTGAGTTGTACGTGCTTAAAACGCACGATCTCTGTGCGATTGCTACGTTGCCGCGTACAGGCCGTACCTACACGTGCGGCGTACGCACGGTTTCCTTACTCACTCGCACGTTGTAAGTGCGTGCACCTCCTGTTAACTTCATCATCACTAGCCGCCCTGGTGTCTTCCGCGGCCCGTTTCATTGGCTCTTGTCTGGTAGTCTTCTTCTGAGCCTTCCTGGGCATCTTGGAGACGAGTTGGCAGTCGCCCGTCAAGTCGTCTTTATATACTGTAGAAATCAGGTGCGTTGCACGTGCGGAGCACCTGGTATGGTCATTGAGCAGGTCAACTGGGATGTGAGGAGTAAGCACGGATGACGCGAGCACCGTGCGTGGCACGCACGTGCTTCGTGCGCTGTCCGTACAGCAATTGCACGTGAGAACAGTGAAGTTAGACTCACGGAGTCCGTACGTTGCACGCTCATAGGCTGTACGGGGCACGCGCGTCGCACGTACTCGCACGCACGGGTGGTAATTCCGCAGACCGCACGTAGAAAAAGTTTTACATGCACTTAAAGTTCTACGGCGTGTCTGCGTGCTCCCAAATCCGTAGGATTCCGTACGGAGGCGGTACACACCACGCACGGATGCCCTACGATTGCCCACGTTTTTGCACGTAGACAGCACGCAGAAGCACGTACGGCGGGTTGTGACCGTCGCTTTATTGAGTCGTGCAGCTTCAGCAGCCTGGGTGCCGTCCTCCAAAGTTACCACAGGCTCCGTATTGTCACTAGCTACCATAGACTACCCAGGCCTACAGCCAGGACAGAGCCTCGGAGGGTGGACGTTATCTCTTTTTTTTTTAGAACAGGTGAAAATCAATGCGCGCGCGGATGTCATCCATAAAATTAAGACGGTGTGGCCTAATGTAATAAATTGATATACAAACATGGAATTTTGAAAATAAAAGGCTCTCAAATGCTGCGGGTGATTTCTTTTGTCGCGTTGTAAACAAAAAAATCAGGACACCGTATCATTGAGTGATTATCTCATTCACTCTCTCTTGTGTTATTTTATCCGATAATGGAAGGGTCTGGTGAGGTATTGTCTCGACACATCTTTCTGAGGAATGCAGCTTTACTTGTAAGTCTTCTCGGTATGCAGGTGTAACGCTTGGTGGCCAGCCTAATAATGTGTCAAAATATATTATGTGCCAAAATGCATTATGTACATGTATATCAACAGCTTTGTACTTCTGTAAACACCTTGCCCGTCTGCCAGTATTAATATGCACCACAAAGAGGTGGCTAGACAAGCCCAGTTAACACCTATATGTGGGCTGCCGTATTGTCTACCAATCAAGGTCAGAGTCGGTTATGCGCATAATTAGGATAGCTTTAAAGGCAGGACAGAGCAAAGCGAGTCAGTCAGTTGCTCACGAGGTCTTGCCGGAGTTACGTCAGTTTGGAGAGAGTCAACCGTGTTTTGTTCTGTGTCACCGAACAAGTAAGTCAGACTCTGTAACTTAGTCTCTATAAAAGTACACAACGCAATGTCCAACATTTGAGACCATATTTGTCTAGTGAAATATTGCTTGTATGCGACCTATTAGGACTGACTGACCATGGTGTTTTGTGACTGTTTATTGTAACTGAGAATAAATGCACTATCCGAGAGCAGAATCCAGAATCCGAATCGTGTTTGCTTCCGGCCTTAATAGAACATATTAGAAGCAAAAGGGCTATTTTTACACAGGTTTGTTACTTATCCTGAAGGCCAGGAAATGTATAGACACCATTTGATATCACTCCTTATTTCGTCAAAGAAGAGTCATTTAGATATTTTCTAAATTGTTATAACAAACATCCACGAAACGCAGTTGATTGAATTGTACTACAACAGATGCATTGTACGAGCTGCAATACAAAATGTAACTTCAAAAGCTGATCGTGTGAAGGGGGGGGGGCATGCTCGTTAATCCACGACGGGAATTGCCGACAACGGGCATTTGGCCATAATTGTATGATTTATCTACTAGTAACGTTAGTTCCCTTTAAATTTACCCGAAAGACCCCCGTTGCCATGGCAACGGCCACCAAGACGGACCGCTACGCTTATCTATGGGACTTAGTGTGGAAGTCCCGTTGCCCCCCTCCCGGCCCCCCTTCTGCCGTAAAAAGGCTTACACTAACTCCAAGTAACTCAGAATGAAAGAGTATGTACTAACGATCTCCGTTAAGAAGAAAGAGACGGCCAGAATAGCATATTTGACCAAATAATGAGACCACTAAATGCGTATGGTTCTTGTACGGGGCCTAGCCCTATGGCCGGTGCCGAAGTGCAAAGTTGGCGAAATCTCAGCAACCGTTTAGATTTGTGAGGAGAAATTTGGACACGTATTAGATATTGTCTAGTTTTGTCGTATGAATAAAAAGAAATTCAAGGTCGTTATGAAAAACTTAAACTTTTCTCCAACTCAAAATTTGACTCACCAGAAATTTTCGACTGAATTTTTCCACAGCAGTTGGGTCAGATAGCTGAGGAAGACTGAGTGATTCAGTCAAAAATTTCTGGTGAATCAAATTTTGAGTTGGAGAAAAGTTTAAGTTTTTCATAATGTAATTTACGAACTCAGATGAACTTTCATGCTGAAATTCAAGGTCGATTAAGGCCACAGAACACAATATTAATGGGCGACCCCTGGGGTCTATGACATTGACATTGTATAAAAGTACTATTGTATACAAAACTATAATTATAGGACTCCTCCTCAATCATGCAAATTAAGTCTGTTTTTGCATAATTATGTACACCTCTCTATCTATATACCAAAAACGATGAAAATACGTTGTTCTATCTGGACTTATCGGCGTTCAAAGATTTCGCCAGAAAGTCCCCTGCAGTTCCAGAACAAGCTGCTAGGGGGACTAACCCACACCACTTATTCTTGTCAGGGAAGACTATCTGTCACCAAAAAGTCAAGACCATAGCATGTTCAGAACAAAAGATACAAAAATCGGAGGTTCTGCTGCAGTACCTAGGTCATCCACCAGGAGGCCCATATTTGACCTTGGCCTTTGTCCTCCTAAGACTTACCAGCATACCAAATATCATCACAATCCATAAAGGCGTTCTGAAGTTATGCTGACCACAAAGCTGCGGAAACACAGACACACAGACAGACATGGCCCAAAAACAATACCGTCATTTTTCATGGAGGTTAAAAAGAAAGTAAACAGTAATGTTAACAGTTCTAGGTCCGTCCAGCTGGCTTCAAGACTGGACATCGACCATGTCCACACCACGCAGATGGCTTCTGGGCGTTCATTCTCTACTCGCTATTTTCTGTCTCATCACACCGAGTGGTAAGTCGATCTTTGCAACAATTCAAGCTGAATATGAATAAGTTTAAATTATAATTTCCAACACAAGAAATTGGAAATTTTTTGACTGTGCAACTCTAGTGTTTGTCAAGGAATGGAGTTGTACAGTCGAAAGTGTGGATAAGTCTAATTTCTTGTGTTGAAAATTACAATTCAAACTTACGGCATAATGACGTCCACCAACGTAGATGAACTTTCAAAATAACATGTAATAAAGGTTGATTGTGGGGTATATACTGTCAGAAATACTATAAGAATCAACCAAAGCCGTCTTTTTAACCATATCCATTGTTCATGCAAACGTTATCTCTAGATGTATTGCTAAATAGTACATAAAAAATTCACACATATGCAGATTTTCCTGCTGGATAGCTGAAACCCACCCCATAAAAATTTCCATGGTGTAGGGTAATTTACTTGGATATCAGTAAATCATCAAGCATATCTTTCGAAATCGATAACAAAGTCGTAATCAACAAGCCAATGGGATACCGGTTGGTTGCGACATTGCCACCTAATAAAGATCTGTTTAATATTCACTACCAGCCAGCGTCAGGAACACACTGTGCTCACGCTGGAATGCGTAGCGGGATTTTCCAAACTTAGTCTTAATCTGGAGATTAGAATTGTCTTATCCTAGATCACAGACTGAATATTGGCCGTGGGCCTTAAACTATATGACCTGAGACCACAATGCATCGCCGCTGCAAACACGCACATGGAATTGTGACTTGGCTTTTTTTTAGTTGCCATTGAGGGAGAATGGACGTTGTGGAGCGCATGGTCGGAGTGCAGCGAGACTTGCGGCACGGGCACCGGCAACCGGACTCGCTTTCGCTTTTGTGTCGACTTTACTGATACAGATCCAGACCCCGAGTGTACAGCAGGAGATGCACATGAGACAGGTGCCTGCAACCCTGATGTTCTATGTTCAGGTACGGTCACAACTCCATAAGACGACCGCCAACGAAGACCGATAACTCTGGTCTCCTTGGACAGGTGGTCACTGCAGAAAGGATTCATACTGCTTTTGTCAATGGGAAAATTATCAAGATGTGGTCGAATTTCTTAAGCCAGGTGAACACTAGATAATGGCCCTAAATCGTTTAGAAATGGCCCTCCTAGACATATCCGGACGTGGCAATGGTCACATCTGTCATATATTTGTCATATATTTTCATATATGTTTGTTTCAATCTAACAACAAGACGAAACTATCTCACAAACTTAAGTGGGCACCTGTTTGATCTACACAACATTTCTGACAATGCAAAACTCTCCCTTTACTGAAAGGCTCATCCTCAATTACTGCTGGCTGCAATTCCAAAATAACGATACTTACACAAACTTATATCCAGCAAACCCAACGTTTCTAGCTCTTTCCGACTGAGAATCTCTCCTTGAAAAAGATATAGTAGACGATTATCATTTTCTGATTAAAATAATAATCCCATAGGTGGGGTTGGGGACGTTGGCACACTTTTTGCACTTTTGTCTTACATGTTTGAATTTTTTTATACATGTATATCTATTGTTAAGTGGCGCTGGCAAAATAAGTTGGTCAACTCGAGTGCAGCGCCACTTTGTCTTGTGACTAAAATATAGAAGAAAAAGAACTATCGACGGTGCATATACTTTCATATAGTCATTGTATTCATTACATACCAGATTCTAACTTAAGCTTAATTGCTTGTCATTTGATAATTCTTTACTTACCTAAGGTAGCTGATATTTTCTCTATTGTTTTCAGTGAGCAAAACAGGAGGAAGCCTTGGTGCAGATAATCTTCGTAAGTTTATCTTGTTTTATTCATTATGCATCTTTTCTTTATCACCCACAATAGAAAAAAGCGGAAAAAATGTAGTACATTAAAAGACAAATTATACATATATATATATATAGTTGTGGAAAAATTGGGAGAAGAGAATAAATTACAATATCATACAATTGGAAAAATCCATGCACAGTGTTTTCATGACCTGTCAAAAAGGGATCGTCAAAAAGGTCCTCCATTCGCGTATTTTGACAAAATTCTTTAACATTGCCCAAGTATAGTATTAAAAACAACTCATGTTAATACTTACATTGCAGCTCTACGTCCTTAGTTTAACCTTATTCAGACCGGGCGTTTTTGGGCATGCTGGGACGGGGGGAGTTTCTGATTTTGACCTATAACGTCATCAAACTAGCACAATTTATGAATGTTTAATTATACAAATGATAAATAATTATATCAGATGTATGTTATTAATGTTGAAAAGGAAGTGTAATGTAACATAAAACCCAGAAAATTTTAAGTTTAAACAAACTGCCTGTCAGACACCCGTTCCCATGGCAACATGAAAATTAATTGAATTATCTAATTAATACGAAATTCTTCCCAGATATATCTTAGGAAAAGTCACCAAATTTGGTGTCTCTAGTGAAAGCCGTTGAGGCGCTATCTAAGATATGAAAGTTGGCGCGGGCCTCAAAGCCACCCCCGTCTGAAAAACTATTTTTATTTCCCATAGTGTATCCGACACTTTGTATGTACGGGGACGGCTCTACCTACCGTGGAACAGTACATACTACACAGTCTGGGCTGACATGCCAACGCTGGGACAGTCAATCACCGCACGAGCACAACACCAATGTCACGGATCCTCTCGCGGGACTATACGAGAACTTCTGCAGGAACCCGGATGGATCGTCGCTACCCTGGTGCTACACCACGGACCCGGATGTAACGAGAGACTTTTGCAAAATTTCTACTTGCTGTAAGTTTTAGAAGAAAGACTTTTAGATGAATTTTAAAAGCCAAGTCAAGTCAAGTTATAGCGCAACAATCGCATCGGGTACAATGTATGGCAGATAACACTTAGTAACCATTAACTATTTCTACTGTCTAGTATAATACTTCAATACATGTGTGTATGTTATAATTGAATGTTACATTTCACATTGCTGTGACATGGTTTCTCCTTCGTATAGCATTATGTAAATTTTAGCCTAGCTAAACAGATACAGGGTCGGAGCATGATAAAAGCATGTTCAAAAATTTCTGTACCTGTCCCAGTTAGCGTTATTTCATTCTTACATAACATCATTAGTTTTTTTTCTTTCTCTGATATAGCAAGGACATATCATTACGAAACCTTCAACTTTGTATTTGCAAGCAGAACACTTTCTTTTCTCGCCTTGTATCTTTTTGTGACGGCCCTTCTCAATTTCGAAGCAATGTGCGCTAATTCTCAGCCTTGTAATACTAGTTATAAAGTGACGAAACTTGGTTACTTCCTTGTGGGTGGCCGAACTGTGTGTCTTAACAATTTGTCAGAAAGTCAGCAAGAATTGGGAATTCAGAAACCAGGGAACTGCATACTTTCCGGAAATCTGAAATCTCCTATTCAATTTTTTTCATGCACCAAAGTCGCAGTCGATGAATGCTACGACATTGACGGAGCGAGTAATTACCGGGGTACTGTGGACTTCTCCAAATCGGGCCGAGCTTGCCAGCGTTGGGACAGTCAGACGCCTCACTCACATACAGTGAATAATGATTACTACCCCGATGACGACTTGGTAGAGAACTACTGTAGACACCCCAATGGCGACACTTACCTCTGGTGTTACACACAGGACCCAAGTCAGAGATACGAAGAATGTGCCATTCCCCGATGTGGTATGTGATTGGAACAAGACGGTTATAGTTTATTATTCAATCATTTTTTTTCCTTTTATTTTTGTGTTTATTTACTATAGCACTTGTCATGGACCTTTCGATTATGTCCTCGATGTCAATGTTTATTCACTAGGCGACTCATTACATGTCATATACTTTAAGTAGTAACCTATGTTTATCGTCAATACAGTTAATGGAACAGGTGGAAGTGTTGGTGAAGACGACATTGGTGAGTTTTCTGCTTTCAAATCTAATACCAATAGAGTGGCAGGGCTGATTTCAAAATTTTGAGTCGGAAAGGTATGCTAAGTTCACAAAGTACAACAGTGATGAAAAGAATAATCTAATTTTGCGAAATATTGCAAAACAAATTGGCAGAATTTTGTACGAAAGATAGTAAAGAAGCCTTTGGCTAAAAATACCTACTTTTAACGTGATTTGTCAATGCCCTTTGCATTATGTCGCATTGACATATGACGGTGTTCTATCGATATGTGATGCATGCAAATATTTTTACTTATGACCCACAGTGTATCCAACATTGTGCATGTACGGGGACGGCTCTACTTTCCGTGGAACTGTAAATATCACACAGTCTGGCCTGACATGCCAACGCTGGGACAGCCAATCACCGCACGAGCACAACACCACTGTCTCGTATCCTCTCGCGGGACTGCACGAGAACTACTGCAGGAACCCGGATGAAGCATCACGACCTTGGTGCTACACAACAAACCCAGATGTAACCCGGGAATACTGCGATATTTCAACTTGCTGTAAGTTTAGATATCTCAAACTGTTTCATTACATTGAAAATAAGGAACCGTGGAAATAGTCTCCTATGCAAGGTTGTACAGTTGCATAAGATTTTCTGCCCAAAAATCCTGAATATGCCTTAACAAAATTTAAGGAAATGTACTTAAAAGGTTGTAATGTTGTTCCTTACTGCAGTTGTAGATGAATGCTACGAGGGTGACGGGGCCAGCTACAGGGGCACTGTAAGCTTCACCAAATCGGGACGGGCATGCCAGTACTGGGCCAGAGAAACTCCTCACACGCACGGTTCTCCTGGACTATATCCGAGCGCTGGCCTGGTGGAAAACTACTGCAGAAACCCGGATGGTACAAGTTACCTTTGGTGTTATACGGAGGACCCTGATGTGAGATATGAAGAATGCGTTATTCCTCGATGTGGTATGTGATCAATTTGACTTTACACTAACACCACTTAATCTTTCTGGCTTTTTTAAAAGCTTATTTTCGAGAGTTGTTTCTATGTTTTGCGACCGATTCTGAATTTTCTAAAACGAGGAAAAAGACGTATAGGAAAGCTTTATTCACTTCATTGCCCTTTTTCTTGAACTTTGAGAAAATTGCACTTGTTTAAGCAAAACTGGAAACCTGTATTGGTTCTTGCACAGCATTGCTGTGTTATATGCTATATGCTGTGTAATATGTTATATGACAAAGGACCTTAATGAAATGATTTTGCTTCTGCTAACATTTTAAAATCTCCGGTACGCACACGACTAGCTGGCTCCTTAGTCAATGCCCAAATTTTTGAAGCAGTCTGTGTTTTCAGATAACGAATGGACGCGTTACGGTACTAACTACTTCCGAGTTTACGATGAGGAGTCCAAGACTTACGCCGACGCCAAGGCCGTTTGTGCCGGCGAAGGCGCACTCCTGCCGATCGTGAAAGACTCCGGAACGCGGGACTTTCTCGTCAACCTGAGAGACTCGTCTGGCAGTAGTTTCAACATCTGGATAGGTGTTACAGATCTTGAAGAGGAGGGGGAATTCGTCTGGGACGATGGCAGTCCGCCGGGATGGGAACCAGTTCCCAGCAGCAACGGTGAGAATTGGGACTGCGCGAAACTGACGAGCAATGATGACGATCCCCCAAATAAGCTGGTGTCTGCAAACTGCACTGATACAGAGTTTTACATCTGCGAAAGAAGTAAGTTTGATGATTATGCGTCATTGCATAAAATTTGCGATTAGCAAGCTTTTAACATATGTATGTCTGTTAATATTTTATCATTATTTCTATTATAAGATTAAGCCTATATCTCAATATATCTGTTATGCTATGACAACGCACAAATATGACAAAAGCTGTAGCCTGACAAGTGTAATTTGTTATTCGGATAGGTGTTAACGATCTTGAAAATGATGTAACGGGTTGCAGGAGAGTTGCTATTCGTAGAATAATAGATGCTGTTGAAAATAAGTGAGGACTAGTAGTATGTAGACTTATCAATTTTTTTCCATAGTAACAAGACCGTGTTCTCCAAACCCATGTATCAACAACGGCACGTGTGTCGAGACTGTTCCGTCCGGCTTCCTTTGCAGATGTGGAGAAAACTACAGCGGGACCTATTGCGGTACGTTGTTTTGCTACTAAAATGTAGCTGGCACAACCATCAACTGGCTACCAGCCGTATTCAAAGAAACATTTACGCTTTTGCTCAAAAGACAAAGCTAGGGGATGTAAGCTGTCATGTTAGAAATAAAATTATCATTGGATCCATGTTTAACTTCTTGAATTGAACTAGCAAAATGTGGTAAATAACTCTCGAAAACCTGATTATGGTAATATCCTCCTATATCAGTGATCTATTTTGGCAAGGGCATTAAAATTTGACCTTATACCATATTTCTTTCCCACAGAGAATTTGCACTTGGAACTGTACGGTCTTTCTCATTCAATACAGGTGCCATTAACGGAGGCTGGTCGGCGTGGAGCGTATGGGCGGAGTGCAGCCTGAGTTGTGGGACAGGCACCGGCAGCCAGGCTCGCACACGCAGCTGTGACAACCCCGAGCCCCAATTCGGCGGGAAAAACTGTACAGGGGATGCACAGGAGACGAGACCCTGCAACTCTGATGTTCTATGTTCAGGTACAGTCATAACTCCCCCAAGAGGGGGGACAAGATTAATAAATGGACAATTACCCTATAAAGCACCAAGATGAGGCCACATCACGTTAGCCAGGTGGTCACTAGCTAAGAGCTGCAAATCTTTTTAAAATGATCCACCCGATTGAAATATACGAATTTTATATTCGAATAGGACGATGGGCATATTTGTTATACGTGTCAGTTTTCGTCGTCTTATTACGATTTTTAGTAGTATAATAATTATTCATCTCCACATTAATTGTGTTTTAGCGTTTATGAAATTCTAAAGGTAAAATGCAAGACGTACTAATATACTAAATACAAATTTTTGGGCAATTCCGACCTAAATCAAAGCTGGCTGATGTTTTGTTCTGTTATTTTCAGTTAATAAAACAGGTGGAAGCGTCGGTGCAGATCATCTACGTGAGTTCCTCTTTCTTAATTGTACATCTTACTTCGCTACCTGCACAAAGCAACGCTTGTACAGATTTAATACATAAAGAAAGTTATAGAATGTTTTTGCGAAAGCAACGAAGATAATTAAGGACGTAATAATTTCATTGCAAGAATCAATTCACAACCAAAATAGCGGTATAAGTCGACAAAACATCATAAATGGGGTCTTTCATATACTAGTAGGTAATAATGAGAAACGGTAAATGCTATTACTCGAAACTTTTTATTAGTATTTATATTTAGCACCTGAAGTGTGTGTAAGTAGCCTGTTTTCAATTGCCTTTAGTGTATCCGACACTCTGTATGTACGGGGACGGCTCTACCTACCGTGGAACAGTACATACCACACAGTCTGGCCTGACATGCCAACGCTGGGACAGCCAATCACCGCACGTACACAACACCATCACCACGTATCCTCTCGCGGGACTCGACGAGAACTACTGCAGGAACCCGGATGGATCGTCGCTACCTTGGTGTTACACCACGGACCCGGATGTGACGAGAGACTTTTGCAAAGTTTCTTCTTGCTGTAAGCACAAAAATTACCTTTTCATGAAGTTCATGATGACAAAACTCTTGTTACTTTTAACGTCTTGGCACGGAAGTATTGCTTTGACAGGCTGAACTGTGTATCTTGAGAATTTAACTTAGTGCTAGCAAGATTAAGAGGTCTATTGGTAGAATTTAGATATACGGAAACTGCATAATTTCTGTAAGTTTGAATTATCAGATTTCTTTTTTTCATGCACCACAGTCGAAGTCGATGAATGCTACGACATTAATGGAGCGAGTAATTACCGGGGTACTGTGGACTTCTCCAAATCGGGCCGAGCTTGCCAGCGTTGGGACAGTCAGACGCCTCACTCACACACAGTGAATAATGATTACTACCCCGATGACGACTTGGTAGAGAACTACTGTAGACACCCCAATGGCGACACTTACCTCTGGTGTTACACACAGGACCCAAGTCAGAGATACGAAGAATGTGCCATTCCCCGATGTGGTATGTGATGGGAACAAGACGGTTATAGTTTATTATTCAATCATTTTTTCCTTTAATTTTGGTGTTTATTTACTATAGCACTTGTCGTGGACCTGTCGATTATGTTCTTGATGTCAATGTTTATTCACTAGGCGACTCATTACATACTACAGACTCTACATAGTAACTTGTGTCTACCTTCGATTACAGTTAATGGAACAGGTGGAAGTGTTGGTGAAGACCATATTGGTGAGTTTTCCGTTTACAAAATTACTAATCGTCAACTGTAATACCAATAGAATGGCAGGGCTGATTGCAAAATGCTGAGTTGGGTAAATAATGCTAAGTCTGCACAGTATAACAGTGATGAAAAGAAAAATCAAATTTTGTGAATGTAAATTAAATCTGGGGAATTTTGTAAGAAATATAGTAAAGGAGTCTTTTTGCTTGAAATACTAGTACCTACTTTTAACGTGGTCTGTAAGTTGAGCTTTGCTTTATGTCGCATTGACTTATGGTGTTCTATCGATATGTGATGCATGCAAATATTTTTACTCATGATCCACAGTGTATCCAACATTGTGCATGTACGGTGACGGCTCTACCTACCGTGGAACTGTAAATACAACACAGTCTGGCCTGACATGCCAACGCTGGGGCAGCCAATCACCGCACGTACACAACACCACTGTCTCGTATCCTCTCGCGGGACTGCACGAGAACTATTGCAGGAACCCGGATGGAGCATCGCGACCTTGGTGCTACACAACAAACCCAGATGTAACCCGGGAATACTGCGATATTTCAACTTGCTGTAAGTTTAGATATCTCAAACTGTTTCATTACATTGAAATAAGGAACCGGCAAAATTGTCTTCTATGCAAGGTTGTACAGTTGCATAACATTTCCTGCCCAAAAATCCTGAATATGCCTTAACAAAATTTAAGGAAATGGATTTAAAAGGTTGTAATGTTGGTCGTTTACTGCAGTTGTAGATGAATGCTACGAGGGTGACGGGGCCAGCTACAGGGGCACTGTAAGCTTCACCAAATCGGGACGGGCTTGCCAGTACTGGGCCAGAGAAACTCCTCACACGCACGGTTCTCCTGGACTATATCCGAGCGCTGGCCTGGTGGAAAACTACTGCAGAAACCCGGATGGTACAAGTTACCTTTGGTGTTATACGGAGGACCCTGATGTGAGATATGAAGAATGCGTTATTCCTCGATGTGGTATGTGATCAATTTGACTTTTCACTAACATACCTCAGTTTTCTGGCTGCTTCAAAAGCTTCTTGTTGAGGATCCTTTTTATGAATTTATGATTCTGAATTTTCTAAAAGGAGGAACAAGATACACAGGAAAGTATATATTTATTTCAATGCCCTCTTTCCAGAACATTGAGAAGAATACGCTTGTTTAAGCAAACCAATAAACTTCCATTGGTTCTTGCAAAGCATTGCTGTGCTATATGCTATAATCTGTGTTATATATTTTATGACAAAGGACCTTAATTAAATGATTTTGCTTCTTTCTAATGTTTTAAAGTCTCCGGCACGCACACGACTACTTGGCTCCTTAATCAATGCCCAAATGTTTGAAGCAGTTTGTGTTTTCAGATAACGAATGGACGCGTTACGGTACTAACTACTTCCGAGTTTACGATGAGGACTCCAAGACTTACGCCGACGCCAAGGCCGTTTGTGCCGGCGAAAGCGCACTCCTGCCGATCGTGAAAGACTCCGGAACGCGGGAATTTCTCGTCAACCTGAGAAACTCGTCTGGCAGTAGTTTCAACATCTGGATAGGTGTTACAGATCTTGAAGAGGAGGGGGAATTCGTCTGGGACGATGGCAGTCCGCCGGGATGGGAACCGGTTCCCAGCAGCAACGGTGAGAGTTGGGACTGCGCGAAACTGACGAGCAATGATGACGATCCCCCAAATCAGCTGGTGTCTGTGAATTGCAATGATACAGAGTATTACATCTGCGAAAGAAGTAAGTATGATCATTATGAGTCACTATGTATCTATTTACTCTTTTTCATCCATATTGTACCAAATTATTCGTCTGTTTCCTTTTTTATGTAATATTTTTCTCCGCCTTTTTAGTACGGTTATTTAAAATAACAGCGTACTAATGACAAACGCTGTTGCCTGACAAATGTAATTGTTTGCCTGTGCTTTAAGATAGGTGTTGCGGGCTTTGAAGAGGAGATGTTGCAAGAAAATGCTGAAAGACAAAGAACAATTACTGTTGATAAATATGGCAACTTAAAACTCGCTTAATCACTGCTTGTCACACTTAAATTACTTTTGCCGTAGTAACGAGACCGTGTTCTCCGAACCCATGTATCAACAACGGCACGTGTGTCGAGACTGTTCCGTCCGGCTTCTTATGCAGATGTGGGGAAAACGTCAACGGGACCTATTGTGGTGCGTTCTTCTATAGTCTGGACGCTTTTCTTCTGTCTTTGGTTGGCGTGGAATGTAGGTCTTAACACCAAAGTACATCAAATATTATTGATTTATTTTTTTTATGTAAAACAATTTTTCTGTTGATAGATAAAGTAAAAACAACAACAATAAGAACAACAACTACGTCTACTGTCGGTGAGTTTTCTTTTTTTAACCTTTAATCTTATTTGGATAATCTTATTGCTGTAAATAAGGCCGTAAATAAGTTTGTTGATGTCTATTTTGCTTTGATGGGAAGATGATGATGATGGATGATGAATGGTTTATCAAGAAAAGATATGCGGCATCAGTAAATGTTAAATTTAGGTGGAATTCGGTTGTCACGTTTCATCTTTTGGCTTTGCTTTCAGTGACTCCAACAAATGTAATATCATCAACTGCAGCATCACAAGCAACATCTACAGTTCTGACAGCAGGTAGCAGGTTACCTAAGTAATAGCATAAGGCTATGATATGGGTAGCAACAAGGAAAACGTCGACAGAAAACTTTTAAATCTACTGTTCTTGCACGTAACGAAAAGGGATACAAGAGTTATTTTATTTATCTGTTATTGTATTCCTCTTTGGGTTTGTATATTATCAACATCTAGCTGCTAATAATGTACTGCAATCTGATAGGTGCTCGACACCGGATATCTCATTGTTATTGTTCTCTAAATATTCAGTAAAAAACTTTTGAATGATGAGAAATATGGTAATTTTTTTGCCTGTCTGTATTCATCAAAAAGGAAATTCTTGTATGTCGAAATCTTGTGTTAATGTTTTGTTAATAGAATGTGCACAATGGCCTGTCCTGTCTAAACTAAATAATACATTTTCGTTGCAATCTCAACAACAGCAACATCTACTTCGATTCCCAGTGTGTCTATCGCAGGTGAGTGTGGCCGATTGCTAAATTCCTTGTTTATACGTTTGGTTGTTTGTTGAGAGTGTAAAATTTGCATCATATTTTTCATGCATACCCACGACATCGTAATCGACCCTTCACAGCAGCAACACCGAGAAGTGTGTCTATCACAGGTGAGTGTACTTTATAACTTTCTAGTTTATTTTGTTTGTTTGTTTGTTGCGAGTGTAAAATTTGCATCATATTTTTCATACATAACCACGACATCGCAATCGACCCTTCACAGCAGCAACAGCAAGTCCGACAAGTGTGTCTATCACAGGTGAGTGTACTTTATAACTTTGCAGTTTATTTTGTTTGTTTGTTTGTTTGTTGCGAGTGTGAAATTGTCATCAGGTTTTTTCATATATAATCATTACGTCATAATCGACTCTTAACAGCAGCAATACCGAGTCCGAGCTCGATTCCCACGAGTGTGCCTAGCACAGGTGAATATGGTTCAATTTCAATACTTACTTTCATGTTGAGCGTCATTCCCGTGTCAAAACGATGTAAATTCTATGGTCCAGTAAGGCCCCCATTACACCTAATGGCGCTCTTACGTCTTATTCCGGGTGTACAACACGTAAAATGTGACTTTTTTGATCCCGATGATTGTAGTAATGGCTTTCCATTGTTCTTTGAACTGGTATCAAATAGACGGTATAGTAGCCTGTTAGTCGTTTTGTACATCATGCATAGTCTGAACGCAATTCATCTGTCTTTAGGTCCGCTGTCGGACAATCCGCTTTTCCTGCCTTATTAATGTGGAAAAAAATCTCTGTTGTTTGAACAGATGGGGTGAAAACAACAGCAACAACAACAACACCAACAACAGCCTCATCTACTGTTGGTGAGTTATTTTCCTTATAAACTTTAGTTAGTCTTCGTACAGATACTGGCAGCTTGGTTTTGCATTCTTTCTAGAGGTCTTGTTGGCCTAATTTTCAACTTGACGGGTTGCGTTAAAATGGCACGTGACTATTTCCTGATATCCAACTGGCTACTCTTTTTTTTCTTGCAGCATCAACAGCGGCAACGACGAGTTCCACCTCAATTTCAACGACAGTGTCTGGTACAGGTGAGTCTTAGAAGATCTGTCTTTATTTTGTATCCAAAGTTTCGTAAAACTGTACTTCTCATTTCACGTTTGCACCTTCAATATGAGTGAATATTTTGCGTAACTCAATGTACCAGTAGTAAATTGTAAATAGAATTAATACAATCAATCGCCTCACTTTTCTGTCACAGAGTGTGCCACGGGGTGGGCAGTGTTCCATGGAAAATGTTACAAAGTTTTCACCGAAACATTGACATACAGTCAAGCAAAGCAAGTCTGCAGAGACAACGGTGGAAATCTGGCAATGATCACGAACTCGGAGATTAGCAGTTTCATGAAGACTCTATCAACCGACCACAAGTGGTTTGGGTTAAGTGACGAGGGCACTGAGGGCCAGTTTGTGTGGGAGGACGGAACACGTCTGACATCGACAGGGTTCACTGACTGGTACCCAGGCGAGCCAAACGGTGGAGGTAGTGAGGATTGCGTCCAGTATTGGAGACACAGTTGGAATGACCGTAGCTGCACAGACCAGCTTGGCTTTACATGTGAAGTACAAGGTAATTAATATGCTGGTTACCAAAACAAGACGTTATAATGGTAGCAATGAAATATGTCTTCTACTTTAAGACTTTTAAGAATGCATAAAATGCATCCAATTCATCTTCCTATGTGCTGTCGTAGCTTATGCACATGGATTTATGACTCTCTATTTTAACCTTACAGCAACAACACTAACTTTGCCTCCACCGACTACACTTATAACAGGTTAGTCCCAGAACGTCATTCTTTGTGAGAGAACGTACATATAACAGATGATTGCATCTCCTTTCGTGATAGCTTGCAAATGTTTTAAGAATATTTAGGCATGTACTTATTGAAAATGAGTGATGTCTACTGCTAATACCTGTTTAGAAATCCTATGTTTGTGTAAAACACTAATATTTTCCAAAGCAGAGCCTCCAATGTGATAACAAACTTCTCGACATTTGTGGTGTCTCTAATTATGATCATAAGTCCTTTCTATGCCACTATGTTTGCAGTGATTTGGGATAATATATTTAGGTGTCATGAAAGTTTTATCTTTTACATGTTTTGGCGGTAATTATTCACATCTTTGTGGAGCTCCAGGTATGTTGTTTTTCTGGTAATTAAGGCCTTGGAGGCATGGATTCGTCATGATTCATCCTTGTAACTTCTTTTAAGTATATACTCTAGGTTGGTTTGCGTCCTACTGCTTGACGTATTGATGTAATTTGATCTTGATGGTGATGTATTTGTTGTTGGTCAGATGTGCTTCAAAATGAAAAACTTTTCAAACACCTATCGTTTACATAACCATATTTATACTTACTGTTTTATCTTCCACTGTAAAATCACCTAGATACAATCTACCCCGTTCGCTTTACCGTCGTTGTTGGGATCCCGTGGAACGAGGAGTACAGAAACCCTGCTTCCATGGCCTACCAAGAACTGGTGAACGACACGACTCAATCAGTAAGTCACAGGGAACTTCTAGTCTCCACCAGACTTCTTTTGTAGGCTAAATAATTCGTAGAAATCGGCCGGTCGTCGATGGCAGGCTACCTTCTCTCACCAATTAATACCCTTTTTAGGCCGATTTCTACGATTTATTGAACAGCCTGCAAAAGAAGTCTGCAGAGCTGGTGGAGACTAGGGAACTTCTACTGAAACAGGAGGAAGTTCACCAATAAAATACAATACTTCCTCACACTAACTGCATTTTTAAACGTGCTACCTTTGTTTTTCCTGCAAATGCCAGTAGGTACAGTGCTATTTACTTAGTTCTAATCTATTTCCATTTCTTTGCTTTGTTTTAGGTATCCAAAGCCTTTGCGGCGAATGCAGCGTTCCATAGTGTTATAGTACATGATATCAGGTGTGTGGATAGATGTAATAAATGTAACTGGTAAAAGACATAAACTTAACTTCGTAAAGCTGTTTTAAACAATGTAACACTCAATTTCGTTGCATGTATTCAATCACCATGGAAGGAATTGTCTACCGTAGATGGTTTCAAAAAATTTAATCCAATTGATCATTATTAGATGCATTGTCAGTGTCAAAAGACGATATGCTTTGCTCATGCCCTCCACAGCCCAGGGTCCGTTGTGGTGATTTTCAGTGTTCAGTTCATCGGGGCTCGTCCAAACGAGACGGCCGTGCACGCAAATATGGCTTCGGCACTTGCGGAATCCCTCTTAGTCGTAGCAGGCCACACCGTGAGCCAACTGAGCCTGGGAGGGGGTAAGATTAACATGTGTAAGGCCATGTTAATTTGATTATATGAATGACATCCGCGCGCGCATGAATTTTCGGCCATTTCCAAAAAAAAAAGTTTTCAACCATACTGTAAATCGTGCAAAACAGTTGCTAAAGGAGCAAAAATATACCATAAGTTGCAAGGAAAACATTTAGAAACGATACCAATGTCGTAGAATGCCAAAATTAAAGGAAAAAAGACAAAAATGTAAAGAAATGAATTCGAAGAGTAGATTATTCGCCATAACATATTCTGAGCCATTTGTTCAACCTTCATGACCACGTAGATTTCATAGTGAAAGCAACTTTTTTTTTTTGTAAAACTTTTTTTTTATTCGCACGCGCGCATCAGTTTTGGGGTTCCCAGGGGATGTCATCCATATAATCAAATCAACATGGCCTAAGGGTGACACAGAAGGGGTTAAGGTCTTCCTAACTAATGCGGCATGCACAGCAACGATATTAACATCTGGTGAGCGTTAGAGACGTCATCAACGAGCGATGTGCACTGGTGATGCAGTTCTTGGATCTCACAGACTATGGGGTTGAGGCCATGATTGGTGTAGTCTTCTGTGTCTTACAACTTCCTATTAAACGCATGTTCAACTTAAATGCTTCAGCTTCTTTGAATGTATCTATCTGTTATGCATTAAAAGTTATGTAGTTTACTTGGTTTGTTTTGGATTTTTATCCATCAAAAATGTATGAACAGTTTCTAAGTTCCGATGGGCATTTTTATTTAACAATCGAACACGTCCATACAGAACCGGTTAGAACATAAGGCATACGTTGATATAGAACATGCGCAGGTATCATCAGCGAAGCTACCTTGAGTTATCTAAAGATATCTGGCAATATTTTAACGTTCCCAACTTACCATCATGTTAGGAAAATGTTTAATCTGGTGAATGTTGTCCGTTGACAACCGAGCGCCACTGTATACGAAATTTGGAATACAATTTAAAGTTTAAACGTTTGATCCAACACAAGAGAATGTTCTCACCTAACGCTTTAGAGTAATCACCTTGGGGACTTTTCTCGTGACTTCTCTGAAGTTTGACGTCAACACTAGGACTAGGTATATAGTACAGTCTCACTGCGTCAATCTATTGAAGAATAATATCAGAGTGACTGGTCAAAGCTCTAGATGAAAACAATGTCTTGTGTTTGGTCAAACGTTTGAACTTTAATCATTTAACTACCAACACAGAGATGGAATTGCACGTCGATTTGGACGTAGCTAACCTCGATAAAGTGAATATGTATGTTAGTAACTGTTGGGGATCTTCTACAGCTGAAGGTGGGCTCTGTTCTGGAGTAGCGTGTGCGAATCACTCCATCTGTGTGATCAGTCCAGAGGGAGAACTGCAGTGTACATGCCGACATGGATACAGCGGTGACGGTACAGTCGTGTGTCGAGGTAGGCTTTTGTGTCTAAGTTTGTGTGATTTCTTAACTTCCATGTTCAATTTGTGGTGCAAATCGTTATGAACTTCATCAGCTCGGTAAGTCGGTAAATAAAAAAAAGGCTTTTTTACGCAACTAATTGTTTTATTCAGCCGACGTTTCGGTGACGGTCTGTCACCTTCCTCAGGGCAATTTTAGACTTGATTTTAATAGACAACAATTATGTATACGAGTAGAATGCACATCTGTACGCTTGGGATCGCACTGTAGATACCATTCCCCATAACCGTCTATATATGTATTACTAAATACGTTGCATTTGGAAATGCATTTATAAGCATCGACACCTGTGTTGTGCAATGTGAACCAGTCAGAATTGTTCTGAGGAAGGTGACAGTCGGTAAAAATCGTTTTATCCATTTTATTAAAAACGTTATGTATATGTTAACAACTCCTGAAGTATACATAAACAATGTGTATTCACTTTGAAAATGTTATATCACGTTCTATGCAGACATAGACGAGTGTTCTAATGGTTCGCACACGTGTTCACGGGACGAACTGTGCTTCAACACTGAAGGTTCCTACAGATGTGCCCAGTGCTACCCAGACTTTACCGTACAAGGTGGAGCTGAAACGCCAGCCTCAGCCGTAACGATCTTACGTAGGGTGGGTTTTTTCCTCCGAGCCGAAACAAACATTAACTGTAATGTTGAATATTCAGTTTCCTTCGCGTGGACAGTTTGGAGCGTGGAGGGAAGCGATATCAAACTGCTAAACACCACAAAAAAGCTTAGGACTTCCGCACATGAAGTTGCAGTTCCGAAGAATTTTCTCCCGCTGGGGCTGAACATGCTGAAAGTCATGGTTACAGTTTTGGAGAAGGAGTCAGGGCTTACACTGAACAGAACTCTTGAAAGGTGGGTGAGGATCATCTCCTCCCCGATAGAGGCACAGATTGCAGGAGGATCGGCGAGAAGTGTCAGGTTTGGATCAGCTATAACGTTAGACGCTTCTGTATCTTACGATCCGGACAATATCGTCGAGGACTCAAGGTCATTCAACTTCAGCTGGACCTGCATGATAGAAGAAGGTACCTCAAAAATATGCTACATGCACACAGAGAACACAAGGAAATTACCTAGGGATTAGTTTTATAGAGTAATTATTGACCCACAATACCACCACATCACTCACTCTCTCACTCACTCTCTCCCATACACCACATAAAATGTAACAAATATTTTACAGGTCTCAGTCCGTAATTACTCATTTATTGTATAGAAGAGTCCGGTCCAAAATATGATTGGACCCCAAAACACATGTTTAGGTCAAGCATAATTGATCCTACCAGATATAAAAAGATTTGACATAAAAGCTTGTTTATTACTGACAGAATAAGGTCGGAGTGTTTTGCCATCCTAGGGAATGTCAAACGAATACGTTTTTTTGTCGTTTTTCTTGACTAACTTCAGTTATATATGACATCAGTATCGTTCTCTCCGTTAGATTTGGGGCGATGTTATGTGCAAGCATGATAAATGTGCTTGTTCTAAAAAGCAATAAAATCTCCGAAAAAAATCTATGAAAATTATTCCATTCGGTTTGCAGTCATAATGTTGTTTTTTAATAGAAAATGGCATAAAAAGTAACTGGCGTACATGTATGAGACCTAAACAGAACTCCTGTCTTACAGCGTCGACCTGTAACGAGGTGTTCAACGTCAGCACCGAGGCTGTCTACGTCATCCCATCCGGGATATTTCGACCGAACGACTCCATCACCTTCACGGTAGATGTGAGTTTCATCGGACGGGTTTCCGGAGTGTACGCACAGGCCATACATCTAGGAGCTGAGGACCCCACTATTTCTGTAAGGTATATCTAGAGGCATTGATTTGCGGAAGCTGTTTTAAACAGGGTTTGTAATTTATTATTTTTTTTATTAATTGAAACGGGTCACCCACCTAAAAAGTTGGATGTAAAGAAATGTCGGGTGCACTTTATGAAATAAAATCTCAATGTGACATTATTAGGGTCCCATAGAGAACAGATATTAATGCAAGTTAGGTCGCATGACCAATCTCTGCTATTGGAAGTAAAAAGTAAAATATAATATTTATAAAATTTCAAATATAATTCCATAAAAACACTCCAACAAAGCTTTGGCCTATTGGCATTTTGTCTGTCTCTGAAAAGTGACTAAATGATGTGCTGTATACTAGTATAAATTTCATATCTTTACATACATAAACGACAATATGTGAGTGCACAGCTCAAATGTTGGTTGCACTAAGGTGCTCATGCACCCAGTATTTCGAGCCCTGTTATATCATGCCATTTGTGCTCTCAACATATGTCGGGATGCATATTCGTGTCCACAGTATTCTGCCGAACATTTTGGGGGAAGGTTCGACTTTTTTTCTTATTTATGTAATACATATGTTTCCAGGACTTCTTAGTAACAATATATACTAGTAAAACAGAAGCAGTACTCGTATTTCTGAAATTCCCAGCACAACATACACATGTAATGACCAGCAGAGCAAGGCTTAAGAATAGACTGTTCATTGGATGGATAAGTATAGTAGAGTTAGTGGAGTTTGATTTCCATAGTTCAGTAAATAAAATGTCTCTTTGACATGGCCATTTTACCCATTATAGAAAAAATGCAGTCGACCAAACTTTCCCGCGTAACTTCAAGTTCGCTGCGGGCTTAAGTAGCGACACTTTTTCACTAGGAGCTGGTTATAACTATTTCCGGTTTCCCGACCGACCCAAGGAAATCTACCGCTGGTAAGGCCACACCGACTTAATTTTATGGATGACATCCGAGCGCGCATTGATTAACGCCTGTTCTAAAAAAAAAGATCACGTCGGCCTGGCTCGACTGGTACTCCATGGTAGTTACTGGTACTCCATGGTAGTTAGCGACAATACCCACCAAAGCTCCACGACTCAAGGTCTCAGTACATACGTACAGTGCCAATTCATAAATTCCGCAAAAAGCGCAAGCCAGCATGTGCCGCCTTGTCGTATACGTCGCTTTGTACTGCTGGAAATTCACAATAACAGATTTGTATTCCTGTGGTTTAGTAGCATTTTTTTGGCCGGAATGTTTTTTTATTCGCCCGCGCGCACTACTTTGAGGGCCTTCAGAGGATGTCATCCATAAAATTAAGTAAGTGTGGCCTAAGGCTATAAACGTTTCCATCTGACACCTGAATTTCAAACCCTCAATTAAAAAAAAAACCTTAACGCATTTGCAAGTTGTCTACGTGGGTGGGTCATTGAGAAACCCCCGTTGCATCGCTAAACCTTATTTAGCCGAAATCTAAAAAAAAAAACACCTAAAAACAACACAACATTGCGGGCCCTAAAAGACGTTTTGTGCATCCTCACTAGATGTAACAGCAACTGCAACAACCGCATCAACCCGTCCAAGCGGCTGGCCCTGCAGGCCGTGTGTGAGAACTGTCTGCAGCATGAACAGCTAGTCTACAACTGGACCTTACAACAAGCACCGCCTGGGTACAGACGGTCGATTGTCAACTGGGAGACAGACACAACTACTGGGAACTCTTTACCAGACCTCGTTGTTCAAACCAATATCTTTACAGTAAGATTTCCATTTATTTCCTTATTATTTTACAACAATTTTAACATTTAATATTCTAGTTCTTTCTTATTTAACCTTCCTTTACGACTATATTTATCAGGCCACACCAAGTAAATTTCATGGATGACGTCCGCGCGCGCATTGAATTTGGGCCTGTTCCTAGAAAAAACCCCAAGAAATTCCACTTCCTGTAACTATGACCAAAGAGTCACGACAGTGTCGCAAATCACCAGATTGATGTGAAACCCGTAACGCGAAGAAAGTGTCTATTGACAGGACCATCCTGTCAATAACAGAAAATTTGCACTATTGACAGGACCATCCTGTCAATAACAGAAAAATTTTCACTGTCCACTGTTCCACCTGATTTATTGCCGTTTTGATGATGAATAAAAGACTTCTTGCTTGTTACACTGTGTCACCTCATTCAATTTGTGTCCTAACATTTGTCGTCTCTTAGTATATTGCTAATCTAGGCATCTTGTTTTTTAGGGCCCTTCTTGTTTTTTTTTTCGCCCTCTCGCATTAGATTTAGGGTCTCCAAAGGACGTCATCCATAAAATTTACTTGGTGTGGCCTCACAATGATATGTTCTGTTTTCCTCAGAAACCAGGAGCCTATGTCTTGAGGGTTGACGTGAGGAGAGCAGGGGGTGTTTCAAGGTTTGCCGAGTACCGGTTTGAACCGAACACCCCGCCCACAGCAGGAGTCTGTACAGTTAGTCCGGAGACCGGTGTCGCGATGGTTGATGAATTTTCCGTCCAATGCACAGGTATAACTCTCCCAGCTTATCTACTGTTTTATGCACATTGTTGGAAGCTGACGAAATTTATTTCTAACAACAGATGATATGTCTATGGTTTCTTTTACGTATTAGTAGAAAAGTTGACATAATCATAAGATAGAATCTTTGGCATACAATGATAGCGACTGTAATCTTACATTTCCTTACATGTATTAAACAGCAAATTTAAGCCAAACGCAGGAGAGTTAATAATTCGGGAGACCCAAACCTCCACGAAATATAAATCTTGTGGAAATGTCATTTTTTGATGCTCTTTTCATTCGCCATGGTGTCTTCAAGTCACCACATACGAGGGGTTGGAAATCGTTTTTGAACAAAACGTTCCATTTGCTATTTGGTACACTTCGTGTACTAAATTGATGGCTTACGGAATCTCCTATATATTGCACAACAGTTGTTCAAAAGACCAGGTAACGTTTAGCATCTTTATAAAACAAGTGCATGCTGGCCAGATGTAGAAATTTTTAATAACTTTCAACCACTGGAACGAACTAAACCCAATCATGTACATTACAACTTGCGGAAACGTGCACAAACATACATATATACATACATACATACATACATACATACATACGCACACACACACACACACACACACACACACACACACACACACACACACAGAGAGAACAGTTTCCATTTATTTAATACTCCCCTTATTACCTTCGCCAAGAATTGGAGAAGGTTATGTTTTCCTGGCCGTGTGTCTGTCTGTGTGTCTGTGTGTCAACAGCATAACTCGAGAAAGCTTAGATGGATTATCTTGATATTTGGTAGGTGGGTAGGTCTTGATGAGAGCTCGAAATGATTAGATTTTGGGCCCCCTGGCGGCTTGTCATGGTACTGCAGCTGAACTTCCGGTTTTGATATCTCATGATCCAGACATGCTAGGGTGACGAAATTTAGATGGCAGGTAGCTCTTGTGCTGGGGAAGAAGTGACGTGAGTTTGGGCCCCCTAGTTGCTTGCTCTAGAACTGCAGGGGGGTTTAAAGGACAAATGTTTAAAGGAGGATAACTCAAGAACCGATGGATGGATCATCATGATTTTTGGTATGTAGGTAGCTTGAGTGATGCTTGACATAATGATATTACAATTATGCAAATATGGATGTAATTTGCATAATTAATGAGGAAATTCTATTAATCAGCTGCATTCCATGATAGGAAGTTCAAGCTTGCGACATATGATATTAACAACGAGAGAAACACAGGCAGATATCGATTATGCAAATGAAGACTTAATTTGCATACTAGTAATTAATGAGAAAATGTTATAATTGCATAGTGGTAACTGCCTGGAATTTTATACTTGGGGTGTTTAAAGTTTAGTGAAGGTGAACATAATTTAACATAACTTATTCAAATAAGGACCTCATTTGCATAATATATGAGGAAATGCTATAATGGCATTCTTTGTTAAAATAAGACTGTTGGTGGAGATTATGATCAACAGATATAATTCATGCAATTGCGGATCCTATTTGCATAATTAGGGGGATTAATACATTGTATATAAGTTATTCATAAAAGCTAACATCATTTGGCGAAGGTATGAGATCGTGGAACTCTAGTTTACCTGAAGTAACCAGGATTACTTCGATACAATTATTTCCCGATCAGGATTTGCAGACAGCGACCTTCCCATGACGTTCGCGTTCTTCTACAGCACAGGAGGACAGAGACTTGTCGCCATCAACTCTACCGCGCAGGATGATGATCTGTCCTTGTTCTACAGTGGATTGGTGCGTATAAGGTCTTACATTGTTACTCACGTCTCTGTGTATGACAAGTGCTTAAAAGCACTTGTCATACACACGATCTTCCGTGATCTAGCCCTGACCACCAAGGTCGGCTGAAGCTCTGGATCAGTATGGACAACGTTAGGCCACGGCTAACTTTCTAAACGAATTGAAACGAGTTAAATTTGACCCACGAACACGGGTGACCTAGTCCCAAACACCGGCCAACCATCAGCCAAACATGGCAGAACCTCCCGTCCACATCCGAGCAGCTGGCATCCTCGCTGAATTCCAGCCAACCACAGCCAACCTACTCCTAACAATGGTTCAGTTTTCTTGAGGCCATATTCGGCTAGGCTAAGTGTGACATACCGGTGCAATAGCTTAATTGGTAGAGTGATCGCTTTGTAACCGGGAGGTCAAACCTCGGCCGGGTCATACCACAGACTTTTAAAATGGTACACACTTTTTTCTCTGCTTAGCACTCAGCACATATGAGAAAGGGTGTGGGAAGGTCAAACACACAACACTACTAGCGGACTAGCCCCCTGCTGTAGTGCATCGAAATAAATAAATAAAAAAAATAAAAAAACTGTATGTTGTCCAAGGGCTACAGAAATGGATATGGGCACCACCCTACGCTCTGCATAAGGGCACAGGAGACCTTCCTTTCTTTTCTTCTAAGTGTGACAGGCTTAGCATACAGACAATCTGTAGTACCTTCTTTTGAGTGAACGAATGTGTAACAAAATACTGATTACTCGATCTAGCCATCTCCATTGTACAAAAATACGATTTAAACAGAACAGCAAAATGTCTGAATAACTGTTTGACGTCATCAGGTGCCGTCTACCCTACCAAGACTTTTCCCGGTTGGTCTGCCGTCACGTGACTACAACGTCACCATCGTGGTGAGGGCATCAGATGTACTTGGAGCTCAAACTAGTGTCAGCCTTGTGGTCAAGGTATGAAATCATCAGCGATCCTATTTCAACCTTTCTAACGATTTTTTTTTAATGATGCATATTTTTTTTCGTTTGATACTCTCTGGATAAAATGAATGGATTAAAAAAGTTTATTTTCATACATTGTGCTGAATAGTTCTTAGACGACTGTAGGTTAGTCGACTGTATTCCAATAGAATGCTGTAAGGAATGAAAGTGTACATATATACCATTACAATACAGCAGCAATTCTACAGCAATGCCAAGGCCAAGAGATGCCATTACAAGCTAAATACAATGATACAAGTCTGGTATATCTTAGTATAACCATAATATACTAATACGTACATGTTAAACGTCTTCTCGCTTTTTAACAGCTGCACAATGTACATGTAAGAACAGATGGAAAACGGCTTATAGGGTTGCATGGGGAATATGAATTTTGCTTTGCTATCTAAATATCTAAAACATTAATACCTCACTATGACTTCTTATTTCTATGGATGTATTGTGTATGATTGATGATTGTTACTCTCAGAATGTCTGTTTTCCAGGTATTTCCCCTTCCTGCAGAAGAGAAATCCAGTGTCGCCACCCAGCTAACTGTTGGCGCGAACAGTACCCTGGGTAAACTGGTGCAGGGCGGGAACTTTCAGGCGGCAGTACAGATCTCCAACAGTGTCAACTCCGTTCTGAACGCTGATGCAGAAAACGCTACGAACCGGCTGCAGTACAAACAAAACGCCACACAGGTTTATCTCTGCGCTTATTAATCCATTTATATATTTCCTAAACCTCTAATGAGCATTACATATATGCATAATGGAGTTAAGCCACACTGAATTAATTTTGTGGATGACATCCTCTGAAGACCCTTAAACTAGTACGCGCTCGCGAATACCGTGAAAATCCCTGCAAAATGCTGCTACACCACATACACAGGAATACAAAGCTGGTATAGTGAATTTGAAGTTGTAGTACATAGCAACTTTTACGACAGGCCAGTACATGCTGGCCGTTTTCGACATTTATGAGTCGGTACTCTACTGTATTTTTGAGTTCCATGGAGCCTGGGTGCCTTCGTAGTTACTGTCGGCTCCCATGGACATTGGAGTAAGCACCCCGGCCAGAGCATCGTAGAACAGGCAAAAACTAATGTGCGCGCAGATGTCATCCCCAAATGAGTGTGCCCTTATGCTTTACTTTGAATGTAGTGGATGGCTTCTTGTCGTTATCTACCAGCTGTAGAATGCTACTACATCTAGCGTTACATATACTTATCTATTACTTGATAATACATACTTGGCCCCATGCAGGACATAGGTCTCAAGCGACCGTTCTACATCCATTTTGATTTTGGGCTTCCCTCTACATCCTTCTAGTGCATCCATGCCATTCCTTCTATATTATCCTGGCATTGCTTACCTTACAGAAACTCCTGCGATCTTCTACCCTCACAGGTTCGTTCTTCCATCATCTCGTCTCTGTCAGAGTTCAAGGTACAGAGCGTGTCTTCGGTCAACATCCTCGCCAATGCACTAAGCCAGGCCACGGTGGTACAGGAGGAGGTGTCGACTGATTCGCAGGTTAGAATATGATACACAATAAAGTCAAACTTGTCTACTACGGCCACCCAGGGGACTAAGGAACAAAAGCCTTCTGACGTACAAGTTGTATTATTATACAAAAAGCACGGTAAGCACAGGAAACTTTCTACTCGTATACAGAAGACTACTCATTGATCAAAAGTGACAGAGACTGTGCCAATTTACATTGTGAGTGTAATGCTGTCGATATCAGTGACAAATTGGCCGATTGTGTCAAGATTTCTCACGCCACACGCTTGATGATACGGTCGCCATTGGCAGAAAGTGGACCATGTGCGGACCTGGCTAGTAGTAGTCGCGAGTGGTCGGATCAATTCTTACTTTTATAAAGCAGTAGATACGATCAGATGGTCGTCTTATAGAGGTGGTCAATTGGGCAAGTTTAATTGTACGTTATCTTATTCATCGTTGGCATTCAAAGGGAATGTACTGGGGTGTAGTAGTGTATACGAGATAACGTACTCAACGACAATGTTTACAATAAGTGTCTAAAATTTAGACGAAAGTGTTTTATACCCATCTTCATTTTAGAAAACATTGGCTCTGACATGGTTGTTGAATAGGTGACCGCCGCTGCAAGCTTGGTGAATCTCGTAGAAGTCATACAGAATCAACCTGAAGACGAGCTGGGGATTGAAGAAGCAGAGGAATCGTCCGTCTTTCTAACCTCGGGTAATAAAGGCAGTCTGAGTTCTTTTATTCACTGGTTATATTCAAGCTGCCAGTGCCATTGTTTGATGGTGCACTTGCCACTGAGTATAGAATTTCACTTCAGTTATCACATCGTGAATATCAAGCCAAAACATTGCCTATATGATGTCTAAAAAGGCTATGGCAAACGTGAATGACTTACATGTATGATGTTGATTTGTTCCCTTCAGCCCTCGTGAATGTCCTGAGAGCATCTTCCTACTCATCTGAAGAGGCCAAGAGCAGTCTGACAGGCAGTTCCAGGACGGACAGGCTTCAACAGGTAAAGACTGGTTTTGATAACTTCTATTTCTCAGAGAATGCAATGTTACCGTAATGAAAAAAATGGAGGTATTTGTTTGTATGTCTGTTTGAAGGTCCGTTCGTATGTATAGTCCTTAGATTGAAATGCATGGATATGATTGGGCTCAGTCTGTCTCAGAGTGAGAAATCTTTTTTTGAAATTTAGATAGAAATGAGGATACGTGTTATTTCGTAGTTAATTTTAAATTATATAGAAATGATAGGGATTCCCTCTATACTTGTATAAAATATGCTTTTCCCAGCTTTAGACATTTAGATGGAACTTTAAAAAACAGGTATCATTAGCTGCATATGTTTGTACATCTACAGCCGCTTCAAGAAGCCAGAAGAAGTTGAACCTGTAAATAGTAGATTGCATTTAATTTAGTATGTATAGTTTAGGTAAGATTTTACAGCTTTTTCCGGTTTATTCATGAACGGTTTTTTTATTCTAGAATCTCCGAATTCTTGTTTAAGAGAAGTCAGGTAGACCACTGAGGAGACTAACTTGCTTAAAGCAGGCTTTCACAGTGGTTTATATTTCATCCAAAAATGACTAATCATATTTGATGGTGACAACGTATTGGTCAATTAATAAGTTGCCACAAACATGCCGTTGTTCTAAGGATCGTAAGGATACGAGTATATACTACTTTCCATACTCTAATTATCCACTCGCATATCATTGTAGACACAAGTCACAACAACCAAGGTATTTGAAGCCTTGAACACGATGAATGACGTTGTTCTGAGCCGCAAGAGGCCGAACGAGAAGCCAACTCTCCTCCAACAGGACAACTTTGAGTTGTCCCTCCGGAAACAGACGTGCGACCAGATGGGTTCACAAATCGTCGCCACTACAGAAGCAAACGGCGGCTGGTTTCGGACGCCGAACGCGTCAATCCTATTCGGGGACAATACGTGTAGTAAGCCGATTGGCTCTGAGGTATGAAAGGCTCATAAACTCCGTATAGTACATATTTAAGAAATGAATCGGCCATTAAGTCGTCGCAAAACCTTTATAGTACATCTATTGAATCAAGGATTTCCTATTCTAAACAGATTTTCATGTCTTTTGGTTGGAGAGATTTGATTATCTGCTGCTCGTTACAGTCATTTTTAGTCTAGATTTGTCCAAACTTTTGAGTCATTTTTTTGTAATTCACAGACTTACCAAACGACCATAAACCCATATGAGTACGCTGGCGGCTCTGAGAGGATCCAGTCGTCTGTTGGCGCTCTGAAATACAAGAACGACGTTGGCGAGCTGACGGTGTCCAACCTGGAAATACCCGTGGAGGTGGTTGTAAAGAGAAAGGATACAGTACAAGTACAGACGGAACGGGGAAGGACCGGGCGGACAGGAACTAGCGTCATGTCTGTAAGCATCAATTACACTTTTTGAACTGTATTTGGCAACGAATATTATAGATTTTGGTAGTCCACGCAATCGAAGATAACTGTCAGTGTCACCGTGTGGAATGGCGTGTTACCACCTGTGGCTTCTGACTCCAAAACAATTGGTAAAAAAGTTCAAGAACAATCATTATGATATATTATAGATCATTACATTACCAGGAAAATTTTCATGTTTTGTAGTTTTATGATCAAACTGCTTTTTCATTCTAATCATAGTTGACATTGCAACATATATTGACAGATTCCCGTTGAGCATATGAAACATTAACTAAAAAGAATACGTTACATCGCTAACTGCGGTTAAATTGACTTTTATTTGTGTCAACAGATACACAGCTTTAATGTCACGGAGGAGGAAAATTCCATCCACGTTATTGTCACGCCTGATTTGAACTGGGTCCCGATCCAACTGTATCTTTGGCGCCACGATGAACCAATCAAAGGGCAGCATGGTTGGAACGTCACTCTGCCCCTGTCGTCTGACCAGCTGTACTCGGTCCGGTGGTTGGACGGTGAAGATATCACTGCCGACCCTTACAGTTGGTTCTGGACACCGGAGGAGCTGGCAACAGGAGAAGGACAAACATATTTCTTGGGTAATGACCTTTTAAAAAAAATGGGACATTTTGGTATTGATAAACTGTGTTATGCAGCAATTGTAGAAGGTAAATGTATGGCGCGGCAACTTCTTCCTTAAGGCTAATCTATAAAGGATAATCTATTCCCCACATTCGATGACAAGGTTGATAAACAAGCCAATGTCTTATTGTTCCTCATAAGAGCCCCGCTGACCACATGTTGAATAATGGAAGGTTGTAATTGTACAGTAAACGATCTTACTTTTCGAAAGGACCCTGGTACTGTATTTCTTATCAAATATATGTCTATGTCAGAGTTTATTTTATCATATAACTGCTCATGCGAAATGACTTTTTGTAGTATGGTGCTTCTGAGGGAGACATTGTATATTGTGTATTGCGATTTTAATGATCTTAGATATTTTAAGCGAATCAATATAGCTTGCCAATTTGTACACGAATCTAAACTACTACTACTACTATATATCTATATAACCGATTAAGAAAGTGTGCAGTATGTGATGAGAATGAACTTTAACAATCATTGGAGGAATTTCCAAAGTTTAAAGTATACATTCTTTAGCATATTTTTATTTTCCTAAATGTATGCAAAGCAGGGATTGTGACTTATTATTGATAGAACTACTTATTCTCATTCGTGAAGATACATCATTTTCCTAATAGATACAATTTTTTGCAAAATGTATTTAACAATGTTAACCAGAATGTCAAGAATTTATGCAGAGTCTATTTAACGTTAACTCGCACAGTCTTTAACATTACACGTACATTTGTAATTGGGTGTTGTGGTTGTTAACACGTTCCTACATCTCTCTACATCATTTCCCCAGGCGTGGAACACATTCCGTTTAACCAAAGCGGTTTTGACCTGTACGACCTACGGGATTTGGAGAACGGGACATCAGAGGTGGAGTTTAGCTACAACGACGAGAACTTCACCCTTCCCTACACAGTAACAATCCTGTCCACCAGATGTCTGTTCTTTGATGATCAAAGCCACAGGTGGAAGTCAGACGGATGTAGGGTATGGAAAATTTTTCCGTTCCTTGAAGAGATGGTCTTTATATTAGTCAGACGGTTTAGATTTTGCAATTGCATAATTGTTTTAGTCGGTTTCACACGGAATGTAGGTTGAAGTTAGCAAATTTTTAATGTCCCTTTATACCAGTTTGCAGGTTAGAAAACCTCAGTGTCTGTATGCAAGCGACAGAGACAACGGCTTGTTGAAATGATAAAGTCTACCATACGTAGCAAAAGTATAGCCATCACCCCAAAACTTAAAGTCGAAATAAACTTGCTTCTAATGTTTTATCTGTACAGAGTGGTCCACTGACGAGCGACCGCATCACGCACTGTTTCTGTGACCACTTGACAGCCTTTGGGTCGGATTTTCAGTTCTTTGTGGCTCCCAACTCTCTTAACATCCTCAAAGCGTTGCAAGGATTCAACAACATCAGTGAAAACCCTGCAGTCGTGGTAACCATTGCCGTCATCGTTGGGATCTATTTACTGATGGTTCTATGGGCTAGAAGGGAGGACAGGAAGGATGTAGAAAAGGTAAATGATAAAATACTTCTTTTTCTCTTCTTCCAACAATGCGCATCTGCCGAGAGATCGGCACTTACTATTATATATATATATATAGCTTGTTGGGGAAAGGTATGTAAAATGCAGTAAAATGTAGTTAAAGTCGAACTCATCGGTTCCGGGCCCCATCACGCCACATGACGCCACGAGATCCAAGATATATAAAAAATTTTTACCAAATTGGTATCAGTTAAACGAGACCTCTATTCATGGTGCCATTGTCAATTTTGAAGTATCTGTTGCCTGTATATATTGTGTATATATTGCTTACTGTTGTCCTGAATGTCCTTGGAGTTTAAGAGTAGTTTTTCCTAATTGTTCTTTAATTGAAGGTATATTTCTGGTCACTTTATCCATTGGGAATTTTATATTGGTAGTTAACCATTTTTCCATGGTTAAGCAAAAATCGTCTTTGTGAGGATTAGGGACGTTGACACTTAGAGATGGCAGAAGATCTGTCGTGTCTTTCGTAGGTTGGAGCGACCGTTTTGGGCAGTTCTCCGGGCGACGGCTGCAGTGTGTACCAGGTTGTTGTGTTCACCGGTGCCAGGGCAAATGCAGGAACAACCGCTAAGGTACATTAAACATCACCCACACATTACCATCCGTCCCCGAATACCAACAGAACAAGGTTGGTTCAAGTTTGGGACCAGTCTGATCAGATATACGCCACACCTTCCTTTCCATACGATAAATTGAATCGAGTAAAATTTTTTTTTTACTGCCAACAACGCCGCGACCTACTCCCGGACACCAGCCAATCCCCAACCAACCATGGTTGGGCCACCCGTTCACCCAGAAATGTTCTTTAAAACATTTTGACACATTCAGCTGCCGTGGCTTTGAGAGCAGGCAGGGGCTTTAAGAGCTCTGTATAATAGTAAAGGGGTTTGCCATATTTCTTCATAATCAGGCGCTTGACAATTCATTTCGACGAGCATTGCCTTAAGATTCTGGTTTATGATAAAGTTGTGAATGTCAAATTCGTCATAGCTAGCAGCTTCTGCTGCTCAAATATTTATTCATCTCAGCCTCGCTTGCAGCCTCGTCTTGCAGAAACAATTGCTTAATATGTTATCATGAAAGTTCATTTGTGTTGGTAGTAATCATAGTAAACCGTTAAACTTCATTCCAACACACAGTTTACAGAGAGATCAAATTTTCAGCGACCATTTGCTTACGTCACGTATCCGTCAAGTCTCGTGTGAATAAGGTCACGTGTTTGTAAACCGTAACTCTCGCGAGATCACGCTGTAAAGTGATTGGTCATTAATTATCCTGATGAAGGCGACAATGGTCGCTGAAAAATTGACCTCTGTAAACTGTGTTTTGGAATAATGTTTAACGTTTTACTATAACTGCTTATGTTGTTTGATTGTATTCGATTGTGTAGTCCCTTCTAAACAAACTAACACCGCCCTTTTCAGGTGTCAGCTATGTTCTATGGCAGTAACGGCGAGTCCGGCCCGCATGACCTGGACGACCCCGGAAGGGTGACGTTTTGCACGGGAGGAGTAGACTTCTTTCTCGTGACATGTGCAGACGGCATGGGTCCCCTAGACTACATCCATATCTGGCACGACAACTCTGGTGACGACCCGTCCTGGTGGGAACTGCCTTCTTTATTATTATTAATTAATTGCAATGAAGTATTGAAATATGATCGTAGCGATCTACACGCTGCTGACTAAGCCATTAGCAGTTCTGAATCTTTTAAGGCCAATCCAAATCAAGAGATTTAGTAGCCTGGTTACGAAAAGCTGTCGACTATCTCCGGCGAAAAAGGTTCTTACCCATGATAACTCTTTGAAATTGGATGAAAATTGCCCAAGATAGTCTAAAGATTCTCAACAAAACCACTTCGAATATTTTCCCAAAAATCGAGCCTGCAGCTGCATAAGTTCTAATAATAAACACAGATCACGTTAGAAACGAAGCCAAGGGGTAGAGGTGTTATAACCAACCTGTCAATCAAGTTATCACTGAGACGCCCACTGCAGAAATCTCTCTTCAGCCAATCATGAGCCTGCCTTAATTTAGGGTCTCCCAAGAGGGAGAGGTGTTCTAACCAACCTCTTAAATCAGATTATCTTGATACCTCTTCTAGTTACTGTATCCATGGAAACAATAGCTATCCAATGGCAGTGTCCACCTTTCTACCCAGGAGGATTACACAGGAGACAGGGAGACTGACCAACATGGGTTTTAATTAAACCCCGAAAAAATGGCATTGCTTGCACCAGCTACCACACCATGTGAACATAAAACCACCTGTCCCCGGTGGCTGGCTGTTTGAAACCAACAAAATCACTTACACATTTATCGAGCGTGGGGGAAAAGAAGAAAACACCTGTATTCATAACACATCAACAGTTTTCACGTTTTGTTACTTCTGCGCGTTTGTTTTCTCTTATTATATTTGATTTATCTTATGTACTTATGTACTTATTTTGAGATCTTGGTTCATTATGTAAATTCACTTTGTTCACCATTATTGTATAAAGCCAACCTTTATTTGTGTTCATATTCTGTTTGAATTCTGTTATCTATACCTTTGATTCTCTTTTGTTATATGTATAATTTATTGAAACGGTGTCGCATAAGCCCACACGGGCTGGGCGCTGGAAAGCGCACGACACGAAAATAAAGTTTCATTCATTCATTCATTCATTCATTCACTGAATTTTAAAAGTAATATTTCTGTCTCGCCGTACATTTCCAAATGTATATCCATTAGATATATTTTACTTCGGAAGAATGGCTGGGTTCTAAGTTAGTTAAAGCATGGCAGACGACTCGTTAATCCGTATATAGAACTTCTCCGTCCCTCCTCGGAGTTTGGTGCCGTCCTCGGGCTAACGCCCTAGGGCCATCAAACACCTCCGGTGGGCGGAGTAGTTCTATATCGGATAAACAAGCCGTCCATATGCTTTAACTATAACATATATTTACTCCTTTTCAGGTTCCTGAGCAAAATTATTGTCACGGAGGTCAAAACAGACAACAAGTACTACTTTCTATGCAACAAGTAGGTATTCTATTTAACATTTAATTCTTTCCAATTGAATTGAATTGCGCGGCTGCAATAAAATGAGGAATTACTTACGTAGCTGAATAAGGAATTAAGATTGAATTGATGAAGGTTACATTTGATTGCTCCAGGTGGTTTGCTGTTGAAGAAGGGGATGGGAAGGTTGAGCGCATATTTCCAGTCGCATCAGACACGGAGATGAAACGTTTTAAGACCATCTTCTCGTCCAAGACCGGGACAGGATTCCGTGATGATCATCTGTGGTTCTCTGTGCTCGGCAGACCTGCATACAGGTTAACAGTTCTAGATTTATGTCAAGCTTCAGATTTCATTACAGAACATGACATTCTAAAACGCGTTTTGGAACTGATTTTTGGAACATTTGGGGATATGTCAGATCAGGCATGCAACTTTGTTGCATTCCAAATCATGGCACAGCTGGACCAGGATTTGTAATTTTTCATAAAGTTACCGGCCACGCTGTCATAAAGAGCCCTCTGTACAGCGGGTCATCAGGAACTTCATCTTGTGCCAGTCAAGAAAGCCTTGTCTGTCTCTGTGCATTTCTTTTGAATAATTGTTTAGGTTAGAACCAACTTACTCGATTACTTATTCGTTTTGGAATGTGCATTCCACTTTGTGTTATTCCAAAAATATTTTTGGAATGAGCCATGTTTTGGAATGCGACAGCATGCGTATTTATTTCATCTGCCTCAACGGTCATTTCCTTGTTACCTTTAAAAAACCCATCTTGAAGCCATGTAAGTGCCGGATGTTTTGTTATTTTACAGCATGTTCAGCCGCGTGCAGCGTGTCTCCTGTTGTCTATCGCTGCTGCTATGCACCATGCTGGCCAACATCATGTTCTTTGGTACTGGGGACACTTTCCAGAAGCCTCCTGCTGTGAACATCTTCGGCTTTGACGTTCAGCTACCAATCTCCTGGGGCGAGGTAAAGCGATTAGTCCAACCTCATAGAGGTTACTTAGTAGTGACTTGTATCTTTTTATGAAGATCTTTTATCACATTTGTGGAAGGATTGACATAACAGGTGACTATCACCTCTTCAGGATGTCAAACCTGAGACCATGCTGTAAGGTTTGAGGAACGCCTCACGTAGTGTGTTTTGGGACTATTTCAAATGCTTTCAAATGGCCTGATTACTCTGATAAGTATAAGTATTAGATAACTAGAGAGCCCGACATTTGCTTGGGAGCAAATACAGCATATTTCAGTCCATCTCCCTCCCACGCAAAAGTGGACTATTCCAAACTTACCCCAGTGTAAAACTGGCAAAGATTCTCAAATAAATGAATTATATAGTAGCTATGTAATTGAGAACAAAGATGCAAGAACAAGCACATTGAATCTCGAAAGCTTTACTAATCTTATTACAGGTATGCAAATACTAACAATGATGAGATTTGATACATTTTGAAGGTCTTAGGCACATAAAATTGAATGTGTGGGTCATTACACACGACTTACGTGCAATGTGACCTCAGGTAACCCGCAATGGAACACATGTTCCATGGATGGAACAGGCCATTCTTTAGATAGTAAACAGTGTCACATGAAGCCGACCTCTAGTTTTTAAATTGTTAATATTCATTTATGCGTTCCTTTAAATGTTTGATGTTTGATGTATTTTTGTCTTTTTAAACGTTTGCACTGTATCTTATGCACTATTTCCTATGTATATAATTATGTAACGATGTGCCTGTTTTCCATGTATTTGAGCCTTGGAAGACTAGCCCTGCAGGGCTAAAAGGTTTCGAAATAAATGAAATAAATGAGATAGAACATGGAACGGGTACAGCACTTTTGGCCCTTTTTTGGCCTGAAATAGCCATTAAAGTCCCCCAAATGAGTCATTTGGAAGTGGTGTATGCCAAATATGTGACTGCTATTCTGTAGACACATGTTCAAGGTACCCTTATACCAAATTTCAGATCATTTGGTTGTAAAACCAGGGCTCAGGATCCAAAAATCCATTTTTTGGCGAAAAATGCCCCAAAAAACCTTCATAAAAATTTTTCAAAGGCATGTATCAAAAAAATTAAAAAAAATGCCTGGGGGTATTGGCTCACTCTACCTCCATGCCAAATTTCAAGTCATTTGGCTGAATGATGGCGGAGTTGAATCCCTTTGACTGTTTGGCAGGAGAAGGAGAAGAAGAAGGAGAAGAAAGATCAGAGAACACAATATATTTCATCCATACCATGGTATGGACTGAAATATTATGATGACGAAAATTGCAGTAAATGTCAAAATCAGGCAGATTTTCTCGCCTCATCCATATTGCTTTTTCCGTCCTGAAATTGCATTTGGATACCTTCAAACTCTCTTTACTTTGTATCATAAAATCGCGTTCGTCTCATTTTAATTGAACAGATCATGATAGCCGTCGAGAGCGCACTGTTGGTGTTTCCTGTCAACCTGGCAATCGTGCAGATTTTCCGCCACTGTGGTGCCAGACCAGCCCAGCTGAAGGAAACTGAGCAGGATCGTCGGACGGCAAAGAGCAAAGAACCCGGTATTGTAAATTACTAGAGATGTTTTAAACAGTGATAACGACAGGATGTTCTTTTTACACAACAGGTATAATGTCTCTATCCTGCTTACATTTCTTTTTATGGGTTCACCACACCGTGTGGTGAAACCATATTGCTTTTTCTGGTGTTTCTTCTTCTTCTCCTCCTTCTTCTTCTCCTGCCATTTTTTAAATGGATTCAGCTTCTTCATTTTAGGGCCTAAGGTCCTGAAATTTGGTATGGAGGTACAGTGGGCAAATACCCCTAGGCGTTTTTTAAAATTTTTGTGATACAGGCTTTTAAAATGGTTTTATTTGAGTTTTTTTGGCTGTGTTATAGCAAATGTATTACTGTGTTAGTGTGCCATGTTTACCACGTTTGGGTATGAGTCATCACAATGGAATGCAGGGCATCAACCAATAGGCATGCAGCTTTCCTCTATTCTTCTTGCTGATTGGCTGTTGGGATTTAACTTGATTAACACCTGCACAGAGCATTTCCACCTGCACAGAGCATTTCTTGCTGATTGGCTGTTG
Organism: Branchiostoma belcheri; assembly: GCF_001625305.1. Classification (NCBI taxonomy): domain Eukaryota; kingdom Metazoa; phylum Chordata; class Leptocardii; order Amphioxiformes; family Branchiostomatidae; genus Branchiostoma; species Branchiostoma belcheri. The sequence goes on from NW_017802536.1 coordinate 288,964, forward strand.
GGATTTAACTTGATTAACACCTGCACAGAGCATTTCCATACTGACAGTATGTCTGTATTCAAGTGTTTTGGTAGGTATTTCAAGCTTTCCTGCTCCAGCATTGGAATGCGGGGCATGAACGTTGTTTTTATTTTGAAAATCAACAGTTTGCATTATGCAATTAAAAATCCTAACCAATAAAGTAGGGAATAGCTATCCAACTGTTGTTTTAGTCGTATGTTACTTCATATTATAGTTATATCAATGTAAATCATTGTTTTCCCTTGTGTTTCTCATTCTTTCCCTGCCATGTCGTAAAATGTGGTGAACCCATCGCTGTATTTGCTCCAAAGCAAATATTGGCCTTTCTAGTTTATTTATTCACATATATTTATTGAGTATTGGGCAAAAAGCAAAAGTTCCTGATATAACACCTTCTTCTCAAAAACATACAACGAGTATAAGAAATCATTACGAGGTGGATAAAACCAAGATAAATACAAACAAGGCAAGTTGGTGATCTATCAATTACGAGAATCGTAGCCCGTACAGTAAATGATCATGAAGTTTTCAACTACATCAAAAACATTACGGTTCGCTTACATTTCGATGTCTATCAATTGGACAAATTCCTGGGAGATTCTGAGTAAAGTACCGCTTTTCGCCATTAAATTTAGCCAATGTAGGGGGCACTTTTTTTAGCGAGGACACGGTTCATTACTGAGGTTCTCGCAGCAAAACCGCCACCTGTACTGTATATTAGCTAAATATAGCGATGAGAAGCTGTACCTCAGTTAGAAGCTCTGGAGAAAATGCCTGACAAACATTGAAACGTAAACAGGTGAGAGTCTTTACCGGTTGTGTAAAAAGATAACCCCAATATCCAATGTTTTACCGCGGATGAAACTATTTTTTTCGGAAATACTAACGACATTATTATATAGATGGACCAATCAGGAGTTCGCATTTCATATATTGATAAATAGGCCGTAAGCCAACCCACAGCCATTGTTAAGGACTTTAATGACCAGTCAATACTGTCCTGAACATAAGGCTCCATCTAAGTAGAAAGCAGCATCGTACAGACTTTGTTGAGAGTTTTTTTTCAGTTAGTCAACAGAGATACTCAATTTAGATAATTCCCTTTATGCCTTTAATAATAACAACCACAAAGTACATATTCTTGCATTGCAGGCACCTCAGAAGGCCAGAGTAGCAGTATGAACTCGTCCACTGTCAGCTTGATGAAGGAGTTCACCGAGGACGATCGAGATCTTATACGAGAGATATTAACATCTCATAGGGCTCCAACTCAACTAAAGAGTCGGCCATCCATGAAGGAAAACCCACCGGGCTTGAAGGGACTCCGTTCAGGTGATGGTAAAGTTCTGATTGACGCTGAGGCAAATCAAATCTTTATTCATTAAGGATCTCAGGGAAAGCACACCCGAAACAATGACTTGTTGCACTCCATGTAACATGTAGCTCACTGTAAAACCTGTACAAAACCATTTACACTTTTGAAATCTATACAGCAATAGTCAAAGAGAATCAATGAGGTAAAATTGGTTACAGTGTGTAAAGAAAGGAGGGAAAATACACTTGTACGCTAACGCTTGCAGGAAAAGAAACAGTGCTTAATATAAAGCACTTGTCACGCATAGCCGTACATGGCATGCCGAACACTGCCGAACTCCACTCCACTCAAATCAAATTTTTATTAAACATCAACATGGCAGACGTGCCCAAGTGCTTTGGGTACATCTGAATTACATTGACACAACTCCTACAAACATATTTAGGTCTGAGGTATTGTTTGGCTGTGCCAGCCGAATGTTTAAAACATGAAGAGGCGAGGTTCGGACATGGATGGCTGGTGTTAGAGAATAGATCAGCAGTGTTAAGGGCGTGTTTGGGAGTCAAATTTTACTCGATTTGCACAAAAAGGTAGGTGAGGCCAAACTCTGGGAAGGCTGCTCCCAACTTCACTCAACCTTGTTTAATTGTTGGGGGGGG